>NC_083605.1:7299850-7611993 GCF_029168945.1 Cannabis sativa
GAAGTTTGCATTTCCGAAGGAGAATAAAATTCCTGCAACACACTATGAGGCGAAGAAGAAATTAGGAAAATTAGGATTAGGGTACAAATCAATCCACGTGTGCGTGAACAATTGTTGTTTGTTTCACAATGAGCATGCCTCGAAAGATTTTTGCCCGGCGTGCGGGACCAGTAGATGGATTAATGAGGAGACAAGCAGAAAAAAAGTAGCGCATAAAGTGATGCGCTACTTTTCGCTGACTCCTCGATTGAAAAGATTATACAGTTCAAGACATACATCCAAAGAGATGGTATGGCATCGTACTGGTCGTGTGAGAGAAAATGGTGTTATGCGTCATCCTGTTGATTCTGCCGCGTGGAAAGACTTTGACTCCAGACATCCTGATTTTGCAAGAGATCCTCGGAATGTTCGCCTAGGCTTAGCTGCTGATGGATTTAATCCTTTTGGCAACATGAGCCTCTCGTATAGTATGTGGCCTGTAGTGTTGGTGAATTACAATTTGCCACCTTGGATGTGTATGAAGGATAACAATTTCATGTTGAGTCTCCTTATTCCCAGACCGAAGTCACCTGGTAAGGACATGGATGTCTTTTTAAGGCCATTGGTGGACGAGCTGAACGCATTGTGGACTCAGGGTGTTGAAACAAGAGATGCTACAACCAACTCAATGTTCAACATGCGCGCAACTCTTCTTTGGACAATTAATGATTTTCCTGCCTGTAGTAGCTTGTCCGGATGGAGTGGACAGGGATATAAAGCCTGTCCTACATGCAACGAGGATACTACTTCTATTTGAGTGATTGGTAAGACATCTTATGTTGGTCATAGACGTTTCTTGCCATGCAATCATCGTATGAGAAAAGACCGTGAATTTGATGGAAATGTTGAGAAGAGACCTCCGCCAAGACGATTTACTTGTTCTGAAATATTAGAACAAGTGAATGCTCTATCTGAACGTGCTCCGGGGAAACGAAAAAGAGGCGAAACTGAAAATAACTGGAGGAAAAAAAGTATTTTTTATGAACTTGAGTATTGGAGTGCAAATGAGTTGAAACACAACATTGATGTTATGCATGTTGAGAAGAATGTTTGTGATAGTATCCTTGGCACTCTCTTGGATAATGACAAGTCTAAAGACACCACTAATGCAAGACAAGATTTGAAAAATATGAGAATTCGTCAATCCTTATGGATTTTCGAAGATGCTCGTAAAAGATTGCTAAAACCACATGCCCCTTATGTGTTAACTGCTAATGATAAGCAATTGTTTTGTAAATTTTTGAAGGACGTTAAATTGTCAGATGGATTTTGTTCGAACTTGAAGAAGAAAGTAACTAATGACAATATTGTTGGATTGAAATCCCATGATTGTCATGTCATAATGCAAAGGTTACTTCCAGTTTGTATTGGCAAGTTTTTGTCGAAGGAAGTATCAAGCACCATTATAGAATTGTGCAATTTTTTCAGAATTTTATGTTCAAGGACATTGAACGTAAAAGACATGGAGAAGGCCCAGGGAGACCTTATTCACATTTTGTGCAAAATGGAGAGAATTTATCCTCTAGCGTTTTTTGATATCATGATACATTTGGTGATCCATTTACCCAAAAAAACAAAATTGGGCGGGCCAGTTTTTATGAGGTGGATGTACCCTTTTGAGAGGTATATGAAAAAGTTGAAAAATTATGTTAGGAACAAAGCAAGGCCGGAAGGATCTATTGCTGAAGGATACGTTATAGATGAGGCTTTGACATTTTGTTCCATGTACTTCAAAGGTGTGCATACAAAATTCAACTGTCCTGAGCGCAATGAAGATGCTCCTAGTGTATCTCGCTATTTAACAGTGTATAAATCTCAATGTCGTCCACTCGGTAAGCAAACAATAACAGCTCTCGATGAGAAGACTCGCAAAAGAGCTGAGTGGTACATATTGCAGAATTCTAGCGAGATCGACCCTTATATGACGTAAGTTAATCAAAATTATTACATAATGCTTAATGAATAATTTATATTATTCTATCTAGCTAAATTTGTAATAATTTTTTTTCTTTTAATAGAGAGCACCTTGAAATAATCGCACAGAGGGACCCGAATGGCAACCATAATCTTTTACACAAAAAAGAATTTCCTTCGTGGTTTCATAAGAAGGTGTGCAAGTATTCCTTTTCGTACTATTTACTTAATCTAAATTATCAACTCTCTCAAATCTTGATTGTTATGCGTGTTTTTTCAGATTTTTGATTTGTATAAGCTCGGGTCTTTAGAACACAGTGATGAATTGCTAGCTTTAGCAGCTGGCTCTGATCTCGTTGTGTATTCATATCCGGCATGTATAGTGAATGGAGTTCGATTTGTTGTACACAGTCGAGATAAAGACCGTAATACTCAAAATAGTGGGGTGTCCGTTGCAGGGACAGAAGGTTTTGACTATTTTGGGGAACTTCAAGAAATATTGCATTTGTCCTTTAGTGGTGCATATTCAGTTGTATTATTTCGGTGTAAGTGGTTCGACACAGATCCGAGAAAGAAAAAAATCATTATCGAAAATAATATCACTAGCATAAATGTTAGTGGTGTATGGTACAAAGATGATCCATACATTCTTGCCAGTCAAGCTAAGCAAGTTTTCTTTGTGGATGATCTAGTTAGAGGTCGTAATTGGAGAGTTGTTCATAATGTCCATCACCGCCAAGTTTGGGAAAATATTTTGGATGCTTCTAATGAGAGAGATGATGTTGATGTTGTACATGACACAAACTCATCAAAATAGTAGGCTTGGAGAGTAAAGCTTTTCCTCGATTGGTAGGGCGAGAGGTTGCACTGCATGTGCCTGGACATCATCCAAGTTGGGCAAATGTCCCGAAGCAGTACGAACACCTCATCTTAACCAAGCTTCGGGTAAATAATTATTAATTTATCTACACTAATAAATGTGATTATTACCATGTTATTTTAATTTATTTTTGTCATATGCAACATTATTACCAGTTGGACAGTCATCCAAAGTTAGTAGCTATTTCGATAGCTGAGATGGCCGAAAAGTACAAAACACGAAAGAATATTAGATTGCAACACTTCAGAGAATATTACAAAAACCCAGAAGACTTTGAAAATGCAGTGAAGAACCCTCCCAATGAACTTAATGAAGACGAATGGCGAATAATATGTGAATTGTTCACAACTCCTGATTTCATTCAACGGTCGAAGCAAAACTCTATCAATCGACAGAAGATGAAATTCTCTTCAACAACAGGGTCGGTAACTATGGCTGAGATTCTTCGTCAAAAAGTAAGTTAATATATTAAATTTCTATTTTACAAAGTTTACTTTATATATAATTTTCTAACAAGTTATATTTATCAGCAAGGAAAGGGTTACATTGAGACTTGGAAAGAATGTCATACTAAGAAAGACACCAACACCTTCATCAATGAGGCTGCCAAAAATAAATATGTAAGATATATAAAATAATAACTTTTAAATATTTTCAAATAATTGTAACTTTGCTTGATTTCTAACTTATTTATATTATAGGAAGAGATGTTGACAACTCGAAATAGTGCTCCTGAATCTTCACAAGTTTCAGAACTTGAGATTCTTCGGAAAACACTTGGAGAGAGGCGTGGCCATCAACGAGGAGTGGGTCGCAAGTTGAAAGGCCAATCATCAGGACGACGCTCACAACCTGCAACTGCTGATCAACCGGACTTACGGGAAACAGTTGTTGAGTTACAGAAACAAATACAGACGTTGACTCAACAAATGTCACGTGAACGTCGGGAACCAATGGATGTTGAGATTAATGATGCAGCTCCAGCCCAACCCATACGTCCTCAACCGTCTCGCTCTCAAATGGGTTTTAACCCAATGGGTTTTCAACAGCCGCATCAGACTCCTACTTCGTTTCAGCAACTGCTACAACAGCCTCTACTACAACAACCTCTTGTTCCTTCGCCTGGAATGTTAAGTCCTGAGCAATTTCACAGTCAAATGTACCAGTCATACTTGCAGTTTGTGTTTCAGTCGCCAAACAATTCGCAAGTATTGTTGAATATGATGACGTAGTTGCCTCAGACGTCTCATGTGTCAGAGCCTCGGATGCCACAAATGTCACAGATGCCGCAAAATGTTCAGATGTCGACACAAGGGCAGCAATATCAGAACACATCGCAGACGATGCCGACACAACCATGGGAGCAGACATCTCAAATGATGCCGACACATCTAGGACAACAGACTTCTCAGATGATGCCGACACAACAAGGGCAGCAGACATCTCAAATGATGCCGACACTACATGGGCAGCAGACATCTCAGATGATGACCAGCTCGCAAATGCCGCCATACTACTCACAGATGCCGGATGTTCCAGGGTCGGATGTTCCTCGAGATGCTAGTGATGAGGACGATGCTACTGCAAACTTCTTTTAGAATATCTATTTTAATTTTACGAACTATCGGTCTAATATGTTTGTTAATATTTTATGAACACTAATTTATATTTAGGTAGGCAGTACTATAATGTTTATGACTTACTCTTATTGTAATATTAGTGACTCTAAATATTTTTTTTTTTAGTTAAATGATTTTATATCTTAATTAATTCAATAATTTTATATATTAATTAATTAAATAATTAAAAAAAAATTAAAATTTAAATTAATAATTTTAATATAATAATATATATAAATAATTAATTACAAATAATTTTAATATAATTTTTTATTTTTTTTCGTAGAAGATCTTCAATAACGACATTGTCGTCATTGATAATAATATCAATAACGACAATGTCGTTGTTGATGCACTCAGATCTAAAAAAAAAAAAGAAAATAAATATTATTCCCAAAGACATTGTCGTTGTTGATAATTTTTATTCCCAACGACTTAAAAAGTCGTTGTTGATAATTGTTTTTTCCAACGAAGTATTCCCAACGATTTTTTACCAACGAAATGTCCTCATTGATGCGCAATACTGACGAAAACAGGGGTTTTTACCAACGAAATTTGTCCTCAGTAATCCTCATTTTTCTTGTAGTGAAAAACAAGAAAAATCATCAACACACATAAAAATAAATCTCTTACCATACAAGCTTTCAACCTGGATTGGACCCATTAGATCCATGTGAAGAAGTTCGAGGACTCTGGAAGTATTCACATTAGGAACACTTTTGTGAGAAATTTTGAGTTGCTTACCAAGCTGACATGGTCCACATTTTCCCACATATTCCTTACCCAATTTAAGTAATCTTCGAACAATTCTTGCACTTGACAATCTTTTTAGATTTTTGAAATGAATATGACCAAGTTTTTCATGTCATAAATCAGTAGTATTATTAATGGTAGAATGACAAATAGCATAAGTGGTGAGAGTGTAACAATTGTCACTAGATCTGAGCCCTTGCAAGACAATTTCATCAAGAATATTATAAACATAACAATCGTTACCATCAAAGCTAACAGTATAACCCTAATCACAAATTTGACTAATGCTAAGAAGATTAACTTTTAGTCCTTCAACCAATATGACATTCTTCAGTCTAGGAAGACCTTCAAAATTAAGAGTCCCATTCATATGACTTTTTTAACAAGACCGTTACTGAAGGTAACTTCTCCACAATGCATTGGTCTAATGTTGTCAAGATAATCTTTTTCCCTTGTCATGTGTCTAGAACAACCACTGTCAAAATACCACAAGTGAGAAGTAGTAGTTTTAAAATATGAAAAGCCTACTAAGCATTAGGGGTGTTCATTGGATCACATCTAATGGATTTGGACCCATCCGATCCAATCCAATTGAATTGAGTCATCCGATCCGATCCGATCCAATGGATGTATTGGATTGGATCGGTTCCATCCATTGGATGCTTTAACTGGTTTTTTATTAGATTGGATTGGATCCATCCAATGGATCCCATGGATGAATCCAATCCATTTTAACCACTATTTAGGCTAATTTCATTAAAATATATATATATATGAAAAAATATAATTTAAAACCTAATAATCTAACATAGATAATAAAATAATATATAAAATATTAAATAAAATAATTAAATATATATAAAATTATAAATATTAAAAATGATTGGATGGACATTCGATGATATTGGATTGGATTAGATCGGTTATCCATTGGATCGGATGTCTCATCCAATATCCGATCCGATCCAATTGGATTTTTAAAATTTGCATCCGATCCGATCCAATTATGATTGGATATCCGATTCTATTGGATCGGTTAGGATTGTATCGGTCGGTTGGAATTGGATTGGATGACTTTCTGCACACCCCTACTAAGCATTTATTTTTAACAACTCATTTTTGTTTTCGAGAAACATACTTATTTCCAAAATAATTAGATTTAAATATATTTTGTATAGTAACACATTCAGGTTAAATGTGGCCTTTTATTCTAAAAAAATGGCAAATAGAAGTGAATTCCCTTTAAAATTATAAAACTGATA
Source organism: Cannabis sativa (assembly GCF_029168945.1). Lineage (NCBI taxonomy): Eukaryota > Viridiplantae > Streptophyta > Magnoliopsida > Rosales > Cannabaceae > Cannabis > Cannabis sativa. The sequence goes on from NC_083605.1 coordinate 7,306,318, forward strand.
CCGTGCTATTTCTTTTCTGTATCAGCAGTACTGTCCTTTCTTGAATTAACAGATTCCTGTAAGGTAGAGACATAACTTCCAAAAACAAAAACATCAGATTTAACAAATTTGGTATTAGATGTTGATTGAGTCGAAACAAAACCTAAACTAGCATGACTCATTTGACTTGAATTTTGAATCTTTTCAAAAATATTGGAACTTGGATTTAGCATTTTGATATTTCTTTTAAGATTTTCGAGTTCCTCAATGAAAGAGATAATTTCATAATCTTTTAAAATCAAATCAGATTCACAACATTTATTTTTCTCTTCAAGATCTTTGATGTTGACATAAATCTTTATTCACTTAATCGAGGAACGATTTTCAGCACAAATTTCTAACCACTTACCAAACATTACCTTGTAAGATTCAGCCAAAGAGTTTTCATCAAGTTCTGACTCATCTAAATTTGATCCATCTTTTTTCCCTTTGTCATCAGTCAAAGTGTTATTCAAACATATGAACATTCCTTTTTCCTACAAACCACTTGACAAAACACTTGTTAAAGTAATTTTTTTCATTTTCATCCTCACTACTTTCAAAGTCATCACTCGAAGTAACATTAAAATCCTTTTTATTTTTCTTCAAGGTATTAGCACAATAAGATTAAATATGACCATACCCTTCACATTCTCTGCATTGAATACCTTTTTTATTGTTAGACAAAAGGTTTAGAAGGGTTGATACCTCTTGGAGTTTTTGAATAAATCCTTTTATTTCCAACAGATTTCATGTATTTTTGAAAATTCTTTATCAACAAGGGCATTTCATCATCATAAATATTAATTTCAGAAACTTTAAAAGCAATACCTTTGCTTTTCTCACTCGAGACGCTTTGCTTATTCTTTTTCTTGATTTGTTGATTTAACTCAAAAGTTCTTAAAGAACCCATGAGTTCTTCAACCTTCATTTTGCTAAAATCTTTGCCTCCTCCATAATAAGTAATTTTGTGTCAAATCTATCAGGAAGCACACGAATAATTTTCAGAACTTACACAGATTCATCTAATTTTTCTCCCAAGGCAAAAAAAACTCATTAGAGATATCAGATAATCTTTCATAAAATTCAGACAAAGTTTCAGTTTTTAACATTCTCAATTCATCAAAAATAGTTTGCAACATGGTAAAACATGGTCTTTTTACATCAGTGGTACCCTCAAACTGAGTTTGAAGGATTTCCCACTCGTCATTTGTAGATTCACAAGATGGTATTAATTTAATAAAGCCTTCACCAACACCATTAAAAATAGCATGTAAAGCGTTATTATTGTCACCATATAATTTTTCATCTTCAGTAGTCCAATTAAGTTCAGGTTTTACCTTAGTATTACTTTCATCGTCATTTTCAGTAGGTCGTGACCAACCTGTAAGTATAGCTCTCCAAGCCTTCTCATCTTGTGACTTAATGAATGCTCTCATTCTGACCTTCCAATATGGATAATTCGAATCATTCAACAGAGGTGGTTGAGTAATGAAGCTTCCTTCTGTAAACAACGACATCTCACATAAAACATATTATACGAAATAAAATAATCTCAAGATCTCTCTAAGAGTTTAGTAACTCGCTCTGATCATACCAATTAAAATTCTTTATTTAATAGCAAAATAATAAAACTGGCACTAAAACAGCTTTTCTATAGCTACAACAGACAGCTCTGTAACTCTAGAATAAACCAAAAAAACAAACAGTGCATAAAAGTAAAAATAGACAAGGTTTTTGTACGTGATTTCAACAATCCTTCTAGATTGTTACTAGTCCACGGGGCCACACCCGAAAATAAGATTTATTAGATAGATCTCAAAAATATTATGTAATTGACTTATGCATAAATAGACTCCCTCTTATTGTATGCCGCAAGCTTGATGTATTCCACCTTCTAATCGAATCTTGTTGAAACTTCAAGTGCTCAAACTCCCTTCGATCTCCTTGAAGAGTGCTTGCTTCCTCCTGAGGCAAGACTTGAAAAGTAATATCCCGAAAGTTTTGTAAAACCTTCTCCCGAAGGTAGCACTATTGTTCTTTTTTTTTTTTGCAGACTTGGATACAGATTCAACACTCTCTTCTCTACAAAACAAAGACACTCTTTTCTTAAGAAATGAATACAAGTCAAAGTGTATGAAAGAGATACATGACCTAGCTACTATATGGTATATTTATAATCAATATGCACCTTATTGACAGCTCATACATGGTCTGAACAAGACCACAACTCACTCACTACAACAAAAACCCCCTTTAGAGGCGGTTTTTAAGCCCTTTCAGCGTCGGTTTTTGCGAAATTCGCTACCGACGGTGATCAGGGCGACGCTAAAGGGTTTATATGAACCGACGCCATATGTACCCCTATGGCGTCGGTTATTAGCTGGGAACCGACGCCATAGGGGTACCTATGGCATCAATTCCTAGCCAATAAACGACGCCATATGTGGCGTAGCAACCGACGCCATAGGTACGCGAATTTCAGTTTTTTCATTTTTTTTAATTTAATTATATAATTTTAATTAAATTTTAATTATATATTTATTAATTTATATATTATTTTATTTAATTTAAATTACATATTTATTTTTTAAAATGTAAATTAAATATTATTTAAATTTGGGTAAAATACATAATTTAATTTCATAAAAGTAATTAAATATTACACAAACACTAATGTAAAATTAGTTCAAAATATTAATAAGTTAATAAATCTAACTACAAGTTAATCTATAAAAATTACATAATGAAGAAAAATTCTTCGACCTTTCAACCTCAATCGTCACCGTGAATCACCGCCATCAATTGTTCGATCCACTTTCGCTGTAGTGGTAATAATTCTGTTTTTGGATCGTATTGCTTCTTACCCCCAAACTGTTAAAAAAATTAAAAATTTATATTACTTTATGTATATGTATATTATATATTTGTTATTATAGAATTTATATACTATAATCAATAATTAAAACTTAAAGCTTTTTGATCTTGTATGTAACGGCTGGGGTTGGCACGTGTGACGATGTCAGTGATATATTTCAAAACATAAAAACCGCATTCTTGGCTTTTAGGTTGTCTTGGACAGTTTTCTTGGTTAATTCCTTGCCACGGGCCAAGATACTCATGTGCGTTCCCTATATACATGAATGCCCTATTTTGGAAAATTATATTAGCATTTCAATTCGTTAGTTAATTTAAATTCGTTACATAAGAAGTCATTAAATTATTACCTTTCGATCATTTGTTCTATTACTTCGGGAATTGGGCGGCCACTTAAAGGGTTTAAATGGATAATTTTCCTTGGCGTAACCACCACTAGCGTCCAATGCATCCTAGAAAATTATATTGGAATATAAGTAAGATAGTATAAAAATAATTTGAAGACATAATATAGAAATGAACAATTAGCACTAAAGAATTTAATAAAGTTTACCCGATATTCCAAGGAATAAAGAACATTTGGTGGTTGTTGTTCATTAATGATAACCAATTAGCCAATCGTCTTGCCGCATCGTCAAAAGACTGACTCTTTTCTTCATCGTTGATCCCATGCACTATGAGAAGCTCTGGGTCGTAAAACTTGAAAAATTTTCTCAGACCGTTGATGCTCTCCCATATGTGCCTGCCAAAAAAAGTGTTAGTGTCTTATAATAATTTAACTATAATTTGATATAAGGTTAATTAGATTAAAGAAGAGTATACATCATTCCAAACAGCATTCCCTGGTTGCCGATGTAGTCACACGTAGCAACCTGCTGCAAATCCTCTCCAGATAACGTGATATGGGTACGCGGTGCAATGAATCCTCGGGGGACAGGAATTGTGATTATATCACGTTTATCTTTGAGCCTCAGGAATTCATGAATCATCCATTTTAGCGAATTAGGGATCAACGCCATCTTCTCTTCCGTGAACAAGTCATCTTCCCGTGCACCACGGCCTTGTGGAGAAAGCATCGGAGCTTTCCCCTTTGACGCATCACGTCTTGAGGGCGGTTGAGCGAGTGGACCCTAAACAAAACAGAACATAATATATATATATCAAATTTTATCCAAATTCTACCGAAATTTCGGCAGCATAACGGTTGTAATTGAATGACCCCAAAAATTTTGAACATGGCTGTATAACGACAAATAACACATATATAACAGTAGTTTGTTCATCCATCCCACCGCAACACATATATTCGCAGAACCTACTTCCCTACGGATGAATATTGAAGATATTCAAACTCCACTAATCATTAATAATTAATTTAAGTTGAGAAGTTACCTCGGTTGTTAAAATTAAGTGCTTAGGCCAAGGAAGGAACATCTGGTATACGTCCCTAACATATCTGCACTCTTCAATTGGGACTGGGATTTCAGCGTCCTCTTGCAGGATTTCCGAAACCATAATTCGGGCATGTGAATCATCGTAGTTCTGGCAGTGAACTTGGATTATACCAACATGCTCGTACAAATACCCTCGGGCCACAATGTTGTCGATGTTGTCAGAGCAGAGATGTACTTGCTGATTAAGGGCCGCATGGTCATCCAAATTGTACAGGATACCTTAGTCGTTGAGGGAAATAAACTCCTCAGCATAAGTTTGTGGTTGTACCTCATCCTGATGAGCGTATGGTTGTGGAACATACGCCTCACCAGCCACCTCTCCTTCTTCCTCTTGTTCGGCAGCGTTTCTCTGCAGCTTAAGGGATTGGACTTCGGCTTTTAATTTTTCAATCTCCTTCGCTTGCCGAGCCACAACATCAGACACTTCCCTTTTCTTCCTGCCGAACAGTTGAGATGCCCTGGTCAGGAACCTACAAATCATAAAATGAAAATTAGCAACGATTTTATTTGTGTAACTAAATAAATAACATTTCAAGTAATAGCATACCCAGCAGCCCTGACACGTTCAGGATGCTCTGGTGTCCCGAGCGCCTGCGTCAGGATATCGTTTTGGCCCTGGACCTGAATTTGTCCCTGACTAAGCTTCTCCTCTAATTGAGCCTAATGCACGCATATATTCAAGCAATTAGTATATGAATTATATACACTAACTCATGAGTAGAACTCAATTAAGGATTAATATATACTTACTATCTTCTCTGCAATTTCCTTGTGGTAATCCGTGACAAGTTTTCTACTCTTGGTGCGAGATTTAATCCAAACACGGTGGCGGGGGGGATCTGCAACTTCGAGGTCCTTTTTCTACATAACGTTATAACAATGAAATGAGTACCAATTAAATTGTATAGCACATTATAGCACATTAAATTTTAAGCATTACTTACCACAACTTCCCGTACGTTCACCATTCCACTCCGACCACTTCGATGTCTGGATTGAATTTTTGAGGAACGTTCACGTTGCACCTTACTCAATTCCTACAATGCCAAAAAAATACATTAGATACATGTACTTGTATTTAAGAGTTTATCTTAGTGTTAATATAATTAGCGTACCAAAAATTCAGGAGTTAGTCGACTTTCAACAAATTTGCACCAATCAGCAGCGTCGATCTCGGGGTCTTTTTCAGGGACTTGTGCCAGTCGTCCCAGATCATTCTCTTTCAACGCGGGCATTATGATGTCTTTTGTCATCCTATTCTTGAAGTCTTTCATTAACTTCCCAGCTAGGATGAGACAATCATGTTTGAAGGAGTCCGGCACAATGAACCCCGTCTATTTTGAAGGAAAACAAACACTTGCCAGAGTCAACATTTGAAGTAATAGAAAAACAAATCAAAATTCTAACAAATAACAGCTTACCTGTATGTCTTTCCAAACTTTATTTTTCAGAGTCGGGTTGACTTCTTTCCAGTTTTTATAGGCCAACCCTATTGTCTGCCGACATTTGACTCCTAGAGTGGATACGAGCTTCGCATAGCTTTTTCCACAGTATTGACCTTTGTCATTAACCTCGAGGGCCGCTCTTTTGCCCTGATCCATGAGTTTGGATATTTCATTCATTTGCGTCGGCCCTCGTGTAGGTATTGTGGTTGGACACTCATTTTCTGCGCCCGAATGAGATCCTGATTCCGAGTTCGCCATGTCTACACCATTAACAAACAAACTTTAAAGTTAGCTATATATATAACAAGTAGTGTATATGAAATATTAAAAGCATAAACAAATTGTTAAGTTTTCAGGAGCATTCACAACCACAATATAAAGTAAGCTATATATCAAGTTACCAATTAGACATGTTTTCTTTTCTTTTTTTGTTTATGTTTGCCTGAATCACAATTGACCCATATTCCCTCATTGATATCGTTTATAATGTATTCAACGTCGTCTTCCTCAATGTTACAATCAATTCCCATAAGTTGCTCATGAATTGGTTGTCCAACAATGAAGTCATCGTAACATAAGTCAGCATTCTCCTCATCCTCTTCAGTCTCTAAGAACCTCCTCTCTGGTGTCGATAAAACAATAGACCATTTATCATTAGTCGGATCAAAAATGTAAGAAACTTGAGCTGCTTGGCTAGCCATGATGAATGGATCATTCTTGCTTCCTCTCTTACTTAAATCAACCAAAGTAAAACCAAGCTTGTCAGTTTTTACTCCAACGTTGTTGTCAACCCAAGAACATTTAAAAAGTGGAATTCGGAACCCAAAATAATTGAGCTCCCATATTTCTTCAATGACCCCGTAATACGTCATATTACCTAAAACATGGTTTCTATCTTTTGCACTTGCAAAGTGCATAGTTTCTGCGACGATACGTATACCACTATTTTGAACCTCTCGAGCATCATCTCTTGACTTTGTATGAAAACGTTTACCCCTTACAATGTACGCTTCATGCTTTGCAACCGCAAAAGTTGGTCCAAGGGCAATACGACTCAACACATCAGATACTCCATGATTCGGTTCGTTCAACTTTGATATAATAGTATTCCTTAACCACCCAATGAAAGTTTGACGATGTTGGTCTGCAACCCATTTTTGTTTATTTTTTTGATTTCTTGGAACCATTGATTGTAACAGCTCCATATGGTCACTGTAAACAAGTAAGGTAAATCAAGTTATTGTTCATCGTGACTTAAGTAATGTTAATAAAAAAAAAGGGTACTTACGTTATATATGGTTGAACCTCTGCGTTATTGTTCATCACGACTAATTGAGCTTGATCTAGGTCAAGCTTGGACACTATCACCATTGTCCCTTTCCCCCTTAATCCTCTATCAACATCATCTGGGTCAGTTCTTGGTTTGCTAATTCCTATTGCCTCAACTCCAGCCATGTACTCTGAATAAAATTCCACAGCCTCTTCAGATATGTAGCACTCAACCATACATGCTTCTGGCCGATAGTGGTTACGCACATAACTTTTAAGTACCTTCATATTTCTTTCAAATGGATACCTCCATCTCGCCCACACCGGCCCACACAGCCTTGCTTCTCTCACTAGATGAACCATTAAATGGATCATGATGTCGAAAAAAGATGGCGGAAAAAACTTTTCCAGGTTGCACAATGTTTTGACTACATGTTCATTTAATGCATCTAACTTATCCAATTCTAATTCCTTCCCGCACAGCCTATTAAAGAAAATGCAAACATGTGTCAAACACTCTCGAACATTTTTTGGCAAGACTGATCTAATGGCAATTGGAAGTAGATGTTGCATTAACGCATGACAATCATGTGATTTCAGACCCATTAGTTTCAATTCAGTCTCATTCACCAAAATTTTGATGTTAGACGAGTAACCATCGGGTACTTTCATATTTGCAAGTGATTTGCAAACTGTTTGTTTCTCTTTTTTGGACAAAGTGAAACAAGCAGGAGGCAAATATAATCGTTCACCTTTCTTCTCAGGTGCCGGAGATCGTCGTATACCCATTTCAACGAGATCTAAACGACTATTTAGATCGTCCTTAGCTTTGCCGGGAATATCAAGTAAGGTACCAATAATACTCTCACACACATTTTTTTCAATATGCATGACATCCAAACAATGTCGAACTAGTAAACCTTTCCAATATGGAAGACGAAAGAAGATTGACTTTCTTTGAAAACAACCATTAGTTTTTTTTTTTATTTTTTTGCGTCTTTCCATACTTAAAATCTACAAGTTGAACTTGTTGGAGAATTTGTTCCCCAGACAGTGGCAAAGGAGCCATATCACCCTCTTCAGTACCATCGAATACTTTCTTCTTCCGTCTATCAAGATGATTTGCAGGCAAGTATCGTCTGTGACCCATATAACACATCTTGTGTCCATTTGCCAAGCGACAAGCCGATGTGTTAGTGCAACAAATCGGACAACCTTCGTAACCTTTTGTGCTTAAGCCTGATAAATTACTATAAGCAGGGAAATCACCGATACCCACAACAACACAGCTTTCAGATTAAAGAATTCTTTTTTAAAACCATCATAGACCTGAACCCCGTTCTCATACAATTCTATTAAATCGTCAATCAATGGTTCCAAATATACATCGATATTATGTCCAGGTTGTTGCGGGCCTGATATCATTAAAGAAAGCATGTTAAATTTCCTCTTCATCACTAACCAGGGAGGAAGATTGTACATAACTAGGAAGACAGGCCATGAACTATGACGACTACTTAGAGATCTATGTGAATTTACTCCATCCGCAGACAGACCAAGATGAATGTGTCTTGGTTCAGATTTGAATTCAGGATTTGCAGGATGTCTGAGTTTTCCATATTTCACTCTCTTGGTCTCATGCCAAATCAAATTTTCAGAATGTTTTGCACTACGATATAATCGTTTCAGTCGCGGAATCAAAGGCATGTACCACATCACTTTTTGGGGGATAAGTTTCCTATTCTCCTTACTCTTGTTTACTTTATGGCGGGATAAACCGCAAGTCGGGCAATAATTCATGTCTGCATATTCCTTACGATATAAAATGCAATCGTTCAGACATGCATGAATTTTTTCATACTTCAATCCTATAGAATTTAACGTTTTTTTCACTTCATAAGTAGATTCTGGGAAGCAGTTGGCAAATAGTAAGATATCTTTAAAAGCAGCTAAAAATTGAGTAAAACATTTATCGCTCACTCCATTTTCTGCTTTTATGTTGTAAAACTTTACCATTGTTGGTAATCTTAGTTTTTTACAACCATCGAACAGAGGTTTATCAGCATCACTAAGAAAATTATCGAATTTCTCAGGATCATTAAGAAATTCCTCCTGTGCTTCGTTAAGCAAGTCCAATGGATAATCATCGAAATCATTACCCTCGATATCATCTACCCCCCGCTTTCCTAATGGATATGGATCATTAGGTAAATGTTCGCCATGGTAATACCAATTAGTATAACTTCTATTGAAACCTCGTAAATACACATGGTCCTTAATCATTGTAATATTCCCTTTAGATACATTACAACAATCTACACACGGACAATGAATACGATCGTAATTTTTAGAATTCTTTAAGGCAAACTCTAAAACTGCATCGAACCCTACTTGAAATCGCAGTGTGTCTCTCTCCTCACGCATCCATGATTTATCCATAACAAAAATCCTATCCAAAAAAATTCAGTATTTAGTAACTAATTATAGCTAGTTACTAATTACACAATGTAACTAACTAAGTTTCTCACAATTTATTCATATTAATTTATAAATTACTCAAATTCTCGTTTAGTTCATATTATTAGGTTGTTTTGTTGATTAGAATGTTGGTAAAATGTTAAATATTTTTAATAAAAAAAGTTGAGGGGAAAAGTTTTTGGTAAAGCAATAAGGGTATTAACTAATATTTTCCCCTTTTAATTAACTTTTGCTCTTTATTTTCTTTGAAAAATAAAAATCCACATTGAACCTCTCAAATGAAAGAAAAAAAAAATAAAAAAAGAAGGATTTTATATGTTTATTTTGTTAATGTATTTAGTAACTAATTATAGCTAGTTACTAATTACACAATGTAACTAACTAAGTTTCTCACACAATTTATTCATATTAATTTATAAATTACTCAAATTTTCGTTTTAGATTAGTTCATCATGTTATTAGGTTGTTTAGTTGATTAGAATGTTGGTAAAATTAAAAAGTTTACATAAATGTGAATATTATTATTTTTTATGTGACCTAAATTCCTTATCACTATGTTATAATTGTTGGAAGTTATTTTACCAGGATCTTAGATCTACTCACAAGTATGTTGATTTAACAACCTAAATATGAACTTCTAAAACGATAGGAAATTAAACACATAAGAGTATCAGAAATCTTACAGTGATTGCAGCGGAATATATGTCTCCTCCCACTCAGATCTCTAACCCTTGATTCCTTTCTGTAGCAGAGTATAATCAAGATCTGAGCCCGATAGTCCTTCTTTGTTATTTCTGAATTCTACACAGCCTTCCTCACTATGATTGAGGTATTACTTGATGTGTGTGGGCACTACTCTAGCACTTATACTTTTCGAAACAGTGAAGGAAGAGAGAGAGAGAGAGGGTGGCGGCTCAGAGAGAATTTTCTGAGAGAAAATTCTTTCAGAATAATGTTGTGAAAAGGTTGTACAGTTCTGTTCAACTCTGAAGCCTTTGCCTTCTATTTATAGAAGACTACCCAGGGCTATGATTGACAATTGGAATTGAAAAAATCAAAGAGAAAAGGAAGCTAAGTGGCTGGCCTAGGCATCGTGGAAACAAGGCTTGCCACTTTTCCAACTTTCCTTTTCCTACAGTGATAGTTTCCTGTTTTGTCAAAAACTGCCAATTCCTTTGTTCAACCACATAGATGTCAAATCTAATTATTTAATAATTAAAATTAATTATCAAATAATATATTGTCATTTATTTTATTAATAAAGTTTCCTAATTAATAAATATGCCCTTCAAAATCTCTATTTACTGTTTTGCCCTTAATAAGTGATAAATTCTCAAATAGACAAGTCTATCTTGAGAATTTTTAATTGATTAATTAAAATCAATTAAATGAGTCTTACAAGTAATATCATCTCAACTAGTGAGGGGACCATGGGTCTATATATCCGAGCTTCCAATAAGCAGATCTAGAATTTACCACTTAAATTCACTGACTTATTAATTCTTCGTTAAATCCACACATAGAACTCAGAATTGCACTCTCAGTATATAGAATGCTCTATATGTTCCACCATATAGACACATTATTAGTTATCCATTGTTATAATCCTAATGTGATCAATGATCCTCTATATGGATGATTTACACTGTAAAGGGACTAAATTACCGTAACACCCTACAATGTATTTTATCCTTAAAACACTTAACCCTGTATAAATGATATTTCAACTAAGTGAAATGAGTACTCAATCATTTATCTCGTTTGGTTAAGCTCGAAGGAAATCACCCTTTGCTTACTATTCGCCAGATAGAAGCTATAGATTCCATATTTATGTTAGCGCTCCCACTCAATCGCACTACCGTGTTCCCAAAATGTATGTATTGCCCAGACTAAAGATTAGGCTTAACTAACAAATCAAAGAACACGAATAATACTCTTGAAATTGAGCCTAACCATATCAGGATTTCGATCATGTGATCTAGGATCAACTTATGATATTGAATTGAATAGATATTTATGGTAAGTTTCAAAATCTAATTCAAAGTTCAATATCGGTCCATTCCAATGCATACTCCATGCATCCAACCTGAGCTTTACTTTAACCTATGTTCTGGAAAGAACATAACATTTCTCCAAATGTAAGTAAACTCTGTTGTAGATTGTCATATCAAGCAAAACCCAAAGGTTCTGATAAATCTAGGAATACTTTATTCACATAGTCATGTTTACTTTCCACTGTGTTGACAACACAATAAACATGATCAAGTATGTGAAAAGGGGTTGGGATGAATTTATAAATCAAATAGACAAGTAATTGATTAAGTGAACCATAACATACACAAGTGAATGAAAAATTACTTCTGTTACTTTATTGTTATTGAATAATCTGGATTACATTGAAACAGAGTTTTATTTAGGGCATAAAACCCAACAAACTCCCACTTGCACTAATATAAAACAAATCAGTACATTTCAATTAATCCTAAATTCTGACGGTGCTTTTCGAATGAAGTTACTGCCAAGACTTTGGTGAATGGATCAGCTAAGTTATCCTGCGTATCCACTTTCTCCACCAGTACATCCCCTCTTGCCACATATTCTCTGATAATATGATACTTTCTTTCTATATGCTTACTTCTCTTGTGGCTCCGAGGTTCCTTACTGTTGGCTATAGCTCCAGTGTTATCACAAAGCAGGACTAGAGGCCTTTCCATTCCAGGAACTACACCGAGATTGGTGAAGAACTTCCTAAGCCAGACAACCTCTTTAGCTGCTTCAGCCGCAGCTATGTATTCTGCCTCCATGGTAGAATCCGAAATCGCAGTTTGTTTAGCACTTCTCCAAACCACTGCTCCACCCCCAAGAGTAAACACCATCCCAGATGTAGATTTCCTGTCTTCAAGACATCCCTGGAAATCTGAGTCTGTATAGCCTAAGGGATTTCAAAATATACTTAACAACATTCCAATGTACCCGTCCTGGATTTGACTGATACCTGCTCACGATTCCAACTGCATAGCAGATGTCAGGTCTAGTGCATAGCATAGCATACATTAGACTTCCAACTGCAGAAGCATAAGGAATTTTTGCCATGTCTTCTATCTCTTGAGGATCAGTAGGACACTGTTCCTTAGATAGACAGATACCATGTCTAGAGGGCATGTTTGCTCCATTGGTATTGGTCATGGAAAATCTCTCTAGAACTTTGTCAATGTAAGCTGTTTGAGAGAGAGCAAGGGATCTGTTCTTTCGGTTTCTGACAATCTGAATACCAAGAACATAGGCTGCCTCACCCAAGTCTTTCATGTCGAATTGAGTGTCAAGCCATTCCTTGATGTGAGTCATTTTCTTGACATTGTTTCCAATGATCAAAATGTCATCAACATAAAGGACCAGGAATACTACTACTTGGTTTTCCTTGAGTTGGTAAACACAAGGTTCATCTTCATTCTGATGAAAGCCGTAGGTTTTGATGATCTCATCAAACCTTTTATTCCATGAGCGAGAAGCTTGCTTAAGTCCATATATGGACCTATTTAATTTGCAAACTTTATTCTCCTGCCCAGGAAAAACATAACCTTCTGGTTGCTCCATATAGATGGTTTCTTCAAGAAGCCCATTAAGAAAGGTTGTCTTGACATCCATTTGCCAAATTTTATAATCTAAAACGGCAGCTATGGAGAGAAGAATTCGGATGGATTTGAGCATGGCAACCAGACTAAAAGTTTCCTCATAGTCCACACCTTCTCTTTGGGTATAACCCTTGGCGACCAGTCTAGCTTTGAAAGTTTCGACTTTGCCTCCAGCACCTCTTTTCTTCTTGTAGACCCATTTACATCCAATTGGACGAAAATCATCAGGTGGTTCTACATATTCCCAGACTTTGTTCTTTTTCATGGAATCCATTTCTGAATCCATACCGGCTGACCATCGCTTCCGTTGCGGACTTGCCATTGTCTGTTTATAGGTTAATGGGTCGTCATCAATACCGTCACCAACGACCATATTGATTTCACCATCCAAGCCATAACGAGATGGTTTTGTAGAAACCCTCCCACTACGACGAGGAGCGGTGACCTTCTGAACAGGAGCTTTAGTAGTAGTTTTCTCAGTTGCTACAACTGAGGGAGTGGGATGTTCCTCTTCTTGAGTAGAAGAAGATGGTACATTTGAAGGAACAGTATCTATGAGCATTTCCTCTAATACAATTTCACTTTTCGGTTTGTTGTCTTTCATATAGTTATCTTCAAGGAAAGTAGCATTTGTAGAAACAAACACTTTGTTATCCTTGTGACTATAGAACAGTCCACCCCTAGTCTCTTTAGAATTTCCGACAAACATGCAAACTTCAGTTCGCGATTCCAGTTTGCCTTCTTTCTTTCTTAAGACGTGAGCAGGGCACCCCCAAATCCTATAATGGCGCAAACTAGGTGTGCGACCATTCCATAGTTCAACGGGTGTCTTAGGGACTGCTTTAGATGGAACAACATTTACAATGTCGTTTGCCATTTGAATAGCATATCCCCAGAAGGATGTAGACAGAGTTGAATAACTCAGCATAGACCTAACCATTTCTAAGAGAGTGCGATTTCTTCTTTCTGCAATTCCATTCTGCTGTGGAGTGCTTGGGGCAGTATATTGGGATTCAATTCCAAGTTCAATTAAATGATCTTTGAACTGCATATCCATATATTCTCCACCCCTATCAGTTCGCAAGATCTTTAATGTTTTACCTAATTGGTTTTGAGCCAAAGCATGAAATTCTTGAAACTTTTCAAACGTTTCAGATTTCTTTTGCATTAGGTAAAGAAAACTATATCTAGAGAAATCGTCAATGAAAGTGACGAAATACTCATAACCTCCTCTGGCTTTTACATTCAGCGGTCCGCAAACATCTGAATGTACTAACCCTAGGGGTTCTTTGGCACGCTCTCCCTTCGCAGAGAAAGAACGTTTGGTCATTTTTCCTTCTAGGCAAGACTCGCAGACTGGCGATTCTCCTAAGACGACATTTTTCAATGGACTGTCTTTGGTTAGCCTATTGAGTCTATCAAAACCTATATGACCTAAACGTAAATGCCATAGATAAGTTTGATCATCATTATCAATCTCTTTTCTCTTAAGGCTTCTAGGTTTAGCTACATTGAAAAGTTCAGTATTTAGTGAGATTTGAGTATCAGGTCTTAAAACATAAAGCCCTCGTTCCATGTTTGCAACACATATATGAAATCCATTACGAGAAATTGAACAATTTGAACTCGAAAAATTCAATCTATAAAATTGTGTCTGTAAACATGAAACGCTAATCAAGTTTCTACTAAAACTGGGAATATATAAAACATTCTCTAAAAGTAAAAACTTCTTAGAATTAAACTTGATTCGGGCTGTTCCTCTTGCTTTAATTGATACCAACTCGCCATTTCCAACTTTAAGCTTTAACTCATCTGGGTGAAGATTCTCCCAAGTTTCAAGCAAATTTGCAATGAAGAACATACATGGTTAGTAGATCCAGAATCAACAATCCAGGAGGATTTGTCGTTCTCTAAAACACATGATTCAAATACAAAAGCATCACCTTCGTTTGAATTGTCTAGAAGCCTGGGACATTGTTCTTCTTTATGTCCCTTTCCATTACAATTCGCACATAGAACATGATGTCTGATAATTGTACTTGAAGAAGCAGCTTTGTTAGAGCCCTCATGCTTAATCTTCTTCCTCTGATTAAAGCTTGCAATACCAGGAGGTCTCATTGCAATCAGATTCCGCTCATGGGCCCTTAACTCAGACTCGAGTTTGTCCATGTCGGAGGAGTTAGGATTGTTCAATAAATAATATAGAACAAAACTGTTATACTCCTGAGGAAGACTATAAAGTATGAGTCTTACCCATTGTTCCTTTGATAAATCAATTCCTAGTAGATTTGCCTTTTGGAATTTCAGATTCATCAACAATAGGTGCGAGTTAATGCAACTACCAGGATACATTTTCACACTATTGAGTTCTTTTGCAAAGATACTAACTAGGAGTGGATCGGGATGAGGGTTATTCATATTGGCACTACAACATATCAATAAACAGAAGTAAGGTTTTGGTTCTGTAAATTCATAGACAGGTTCAGAAAACAAGTAATCACATATGTTATAAAAATACTAAATCTAACATAGTTTATTTTCCAAGGTTTCCAACGAACTGATACAGTGTCCCGTTTAGGCGAGAGTCAAAGCATCATCCATTGAATAGAGTTGTCAATTCATCTAAAATGTCAAACATTCTAGCAACCTTTTATTCGATCAAGATTAGAATTCAGCGTTGTCCCGTTTAGGCGAGAGTCAAGGCAATTCTATCTTATGAGCTTCTACCATTGTTTCGCATTCTTGTAAGTCTTATACAGTCGCCACCATTAGGGTGGTCATGAACCATATAAAAATAAACTTATAAGAATGCTTATCTTTCGAGATTAAACGGCGCTAACTTGCTAATGAACGTTCCTCCATTAGGGAGGATTACTCACTAAAACAATAGCTATGTAAAACCAACAATGGAGATCGAATTTCTCTTGATTAAAGCTCATTATTTAACAATGTATTTTGTTTAATCATTTATATTCCATATCTCAATAATGAAATATTACAAATTAAAGTAAAAACTTTAATTAAATTTCAAAAATGGAATAATTTTGAAAAATATCTTATTTAAGTTGTTTAGAAAAATCTAAATACCCAACTCAAATATTCTTCAATCAATGACTTAATTAAATATTACCAATTAAGTAGTGACCACTTAATTTAGAAGATATTCCATTTTAAGTTCCCATATTTATAAAATATCAACTTAAAAAATATCTAAAGAATCTTAATAACCAATTCCTAAAATTCCTCAACTTAATTTATAATAGGAAATTCAAAAATATTCAAATCTAAGTTGATTTGATAGATTTAACTAAATCTCAACTTAAATAGGAATATTTAATGAAATTATAAAATTAAGATTCAGAAAGAATTTATATGGTTATAATTCCATATTTAATTAAAAACAAGAAAAATACATATAGCTTTCCAGAATATAACTATTCAAACTATGTTTTTCTTAAATTAATTTCAAGGAAGAATGAAATTAATTATGTTGCTAATCAATTTTTTATTAGGTCAAACTAATATAATTAACCTAGCACAGTTATCCAAATCAGGCAAATGGGCCTTCACAATTGGGGTTGTTCATGTGAGGGGGGCTGGGTCCAGTATGTCGTACCCACTTCTAAGGCTCCCAACTATCACACAAGGCCCAAAAGAGAGGAATTTAACCTTAAAATGAATAACTGTTATTAATTGAATAGGCTCACTACTAAATGAGCCTAAATAAAATCTATCAGTTATGATATTTATTTAGCAACATCAACCTATATGTATCTATAATAGAAATTAAACATATAGGCTCACACAGGCATACACATTTGGATGGATCCTATCATGTTACTAGGTCATACACAGATGAAAGAAATTTGTAAAAATTACCTGTTACAAATTATTTACTTGATCTATCATCAATTGAACCGTTGGTTAAAATTAGATCATAGGATCTATCATCAAGTTAACCAAGGCAATTTAGATCAAGCAATAATAGGTTTTAGAAAACTTACAAACAATCTAAAACACATACTCCTGCAACAAGGTTAGATTTGAATAGTTGGATGTAGGATTTATTTAATTTTAAACATTTATTTCGAAAATAAAATTAAAATTAAACCTACCATTTTGAAAAATTAGGTTTTGGGTAACCTAAATGTCATTTCAAAATTAAATTGCTAACTTTCCTTTTAAATTTCATGTTATTTAATAAATTAAATAATAAAATAGAAAATGGTAAATACATACCCTTTTCTTGTTTTACAATATAATTTAATTAAAAAAATAACAAAACTTAAAAGTTAACAAAATTACCTTATTTCCTCTTTTAAAATTATCATGATTATTTTGATCTTATTTTAATTAAGGTCAAGTTACCAAAAAAAAAAATTAATATCTGACCTTAAAAAAAATAAAATAATCAAATTTTAAAGGAAATAAGAAAAGAGGTAAGCAAAACTTGATTTTTCCTATTTTCAAAATCAAATTACACTAATATCTAAAATTAATTTTTAAAAATAAAATTAATTTATTTCTGATAATTAGATTTGAAATTTGAAAAACAAAAATCAACATACAAAACTACACAAAAAATCGGAATTATAGCATGAAAAATCAAAAAAATTGAAAAATTGGATGAACTGTACGGATGGCATGCCATGCATGCCCATCCGCGCTCGTTTCTGGGGTGCATGGCCGAGAAATCACGGCGCAGGAAGGCTGCAAGCAGCCATTCCGCGAGCGTGATGAGGTTGCTCGTCACCCCGATTTTTCCAATTTTCAAAAATTCATAACTAATTCAAATTAAATCGAAATCGAGTTCTGTAAAAAAGTAAATTGCTTAGCATTTTCCAAACTATCTAACAAAAATAATTACAGAATCAGAACAGTACCATTTTTCCCAGAATTCACAAACAACAATCAAACATCAATATGACACTCAAAGCAACATGATACCATCCAAAAAATAAGCAAATCGTTTTAAGTCCAAATTTTTTGCAAGCAAATCAATTACCATGGCTCTGGTGCCAGTTATTGGAAGTTATTTTACCAGGATCTTAGATCTACTCACAAGTATGTTGATTTAACAACCTAAATATGAACTTCTAAAATGATAAGAAATTACACACATAAGAGTATCAGAAATCTTACAGTGATTGCAGCGGAATATATGTCTCCTCCCACTCAGATCTCTAACCCTTGATTCCTTTCTGTAGCAGAGTATAATCAAGATCTGAGCTCGATAGTCCTTCTTTGTTGTTTTTGAATTCTACACAGCCTTCCTCACTATGATTGAGGTATTACTTGATGTGTGTGGGCACTACTCTAGCACTTATACTTTTCGAAACAGTGAAGGAAGAGAGAGAGAGAGAGGGTGGCGCCTCAGAGAGAATTTTCTGAGAGAAAATTCTTTCAGAATAATGTTGTGAAAAGGTTGTACAGTTCTGTTCAACTCTGAAGCCTTTGCCTTCTATTTATAGAAGACCACCCAGGGCTATGATTGACATTTGGAATTGAAAAAATCAAAGAGAAAAGGAAGCTAAGTGGCCGGCCTAGGCATTGTGGAAACAAGGCTTGCTACTTTTCCAACTTTCCTTTTCCTACACTGATAGTTTCCTGTTTTCTCAAAAACTGCCAATTCCTTTGTTCAACCACATAAATGTCAAATCTAATTATTTAATAATTAAAATTAATTATCAAATAATATATTGTCATTTATTTTATTAATAATGAAACTAATTAAAGTTTCCTAATTAATAAGTATGCCCTTCAAAATCTCTATTTACTGTTTTGCCCTTAATAAGTGATAAATTCTCAAATAGACAAGTCTATCTTGAGAATTTTTAATTGATTAATTAAAATCAATTAAATGAGTCTTACAAGTAATATCATCTCAACTAGTGAGGGGACCATGGGTCTATATATCCGAGCTTCCAATAAGCAGATCTAGAATTTACCACTTAAATTCACTGACTTATTAATTCTTCGTTGAATCCACACATAGAACTCAGAATTGCACTCTCAGTATATAGAATGCTCTATATGTTCCACCATATAGACACATTATTAGTTATCCATTGTTATAATCCTAATGTGATCAATGATCCTCTATATGGATGATTTACACTGTAAAGGGACTAAATTACCGTAACACCCTACAATGTATTTTATCCTTAAAACACTTAACCCTGTATAAATGATATTTCAACTAAGTGAAATGAGTACTCAATCATTTATCTCGTTTGGTTAAGCTCGAAGGAAATCACCCTTTGCTTACTATTCGCCAGATAGAAGCTATAGATTCCATATTTATGTTAGCGCTCCCACTCAATCGCACTACCGTGTTCCCAATATGTATGTATTGCCCAGACTAAAGATTAGGCTTAACTAACAAATCAAAGAACATGAATAATTGTAAAGACCGCCTATGAAAGAATACTTTGTATTATTAAATATTTAGAGATTATGTATTAATAATTGTGAAATGCATATTTTAGAAATATATTTTATATTATTTATGTTTTTATGCTATTTTATATTTATTTACCTAATTTCTGTGATTGTGTCCGGAAGCTGTGGAAAGCGACGTTGGGCCTAGAGAGTCGTATTTTATAATTTAAATTGTTATCGGAGTATTATTGTTTAATAGTTGAGGCGTTAGAATTTTCGGGGATTAGTTTGACCATTTTGCCCTTGAGTTGTTTAATTATTTATTTATTATTTGGGGGCAAGGAGGTCTTTTTGCAAGACTTTTCCTTTGACTTTTTTGGTTAATTCTTGGCTGGAATTGGACTTTACTAAGCTATTTTAAAAAAAAAAGAAAAAGAAAAGAAAAGAAGAAAGAAGAAGCAAAGTGAGGTTACTTAAGTTTGAAGGAAAAAAAAAAACAAAGGAAATAGTTTTTTTCTCTTTCTCTCTCTTTCGATTCTCTTGGTCAGAATCGGGGGTGAGAATTGTGTTGAATCAAGGGAATTTTAGTGGTATTGAAGCTTTGTTTCAAGGTAATCTTTCTCTCCATCTTTTGCTTGAAGTTGTTGTAGTTAAATTAGGTTTTGGTGTGAATTTTGGGTAATAGGTGGCTGTTTGATTTGGGGTTTGTTTAGGTTAGTTTCTGGTAGTAATTAGAGGTTGTTATTCTGATTATAAGCTAAGCTAAGTGAATATTTTGATGTTTGTATTGAATTTTAAAGTTGTGAGTTCAATTGGAGCTTTAATGGTGATTTGGGATTTTGTTTGATTTGTTGTGATTTGTCACTTGGGATTGGTTTAATATAATATATACAGGTATTCTGGAAGTTTTGAAAAGATTTGGGATTGTTTTGAATTAAGGGGAAGGTTTTTTTGGGTTCCCAGCTCAGAACCGGAATTCCGGTTCCTGGGGCCCTGTTGCAACCGGTCGACCGGTTGGTCCCAGGAACCGGACTTCCGGTTGGGAACCGGCCTGCCGGTTGGGGCATTTTCCCGAACCCCAGTTTTTCCCGTTATTAAGTATTTTAGGGTATTGGCATCCTTTTCATCGATAGGGTTAAGCTTAGTTTGCATTTTATATTCCCGATAAGTGTTTTAGCGAGTCTCTCATCGGTTTTCGAATATATTGGTTTAGGGCCCTGTTATACGTCGAGCTGCACTTCCACTCAGGCTGACCGGCACACTTGAGCACGGAACGAGGTAAGATAGCGTAAGAGTATATATATGAAAGTTATGCTTGTTTTGGATGTTATTATAAGTACGGTGTTACCAACACGAGTACCCAGGGTACGTCGTGTTCGTGGTACAACACTTAGTAATTTTCGGGAGTACACTCAGGGCTCTACCAACACAAGTACGGAGTTGGTACTTTAGTGCATTTGGTATAGTAGTCGTACTACCCTTAAGAACGTTCTTAATCATTTGATGAGCTTCGTTGTTAAGCTCAGGGCAGCTTGATCATAAAGCTGGCGGCGTGCTACTTTTATATGTCTTGCATATCTTACTGAGTCTGTTGACTCATCAGTTTGCTACCTTGTGTAGGTAAAGGAAAGGCAAAGCTGGAGGAGCAGTGAGGTGGAACTCGGCATGATTGTACATATCGCGGCAGTGCAACCCGGAGGGTTTCGATCTTATATTATTTTGAATCTATATTTTGGAAATATGTCCGCTAAACTTTTAAAAAAAAAAATGTATATGTACATATTAGTAAAATATTTTAAACTAGTATTTTGATACTCGGGATCCCGATCCACATGATTATTAATATATAAATTATTAAAATTAAATTCCGAGTTTATTATTATAAAATGCGGGCGTTACAGTTTGGTATCAGAGCCACTGGGTTGTCCACTGAAGACCGTCAAGATATGTACAATCAAGGCCAGTGTCGAGTTCAACTCACGGTTCCGTAAGCTTTATTTCTTTTTGCAAACTGTTTTAAGATATGTGGTGTTGTATATATGATTAAATAAATATTAATTGCGGTCTTGAAAGTATTTTGACCACTGTCTGACCTACGTGCCTTGTGGGTTCGCAGGCTAAGTCCTAAATAATGGACGACCAGCGAAACGTTAGAAGGCAGGGTGAATTGGTTGAGACCGGAGGTGGTCGGGGTGCTAGAAATCCCCAAAACCCCCGTGGACGCGGTAGAGGCCGCGGTCGAGTTCCGAGAGGTGGACAGGAGAATCCACCTCAGGCCCCTGTTGATTGGGAGCAAAGGTTTGCCGAGATGCAAACTAGAATTGAGCAACAAGAAGAAGAGATCCGGCGACTCAGGCAACGGGATGCCCCTGTTGAGCCTCCCCTGCAACCGGCTGTTGCAATCCCTGCAGCCCCTGCGGTGCCAGCTGAGCACTATGTTGCTGGTAACCGCATGGAGCCTTTGTATGAAAGGTTCAGAAAGCAAGCGCCTCCAGTATTTCTGGGAGGCCCTGATGTTCTTAAAGCTGAGCAGTGGTTGACTGTAGTTGAGAGAATACTGAACTTCATGGGAGTAGCTGGTAATGATAGAGTGGCATGTGCCACGTTTCAATTTCAGGAGGATGCCCTGATTTGGTGGGAAATGGTATCCCTCACCAGGGATGTGACCAGAATGACCTGGGAAGAGTTTCGAGAATTGTTTAATGCCAAGTATTATAACGAGGCGGTCCGCAGTGCAAAGCGGAAGGAATTTATTGAGTTGGTACAAGGTGAGAGTATGTCAGTGACCGAGTATACCACCAAGTTTGACCGCTTGGCCAAGTTGGCCTCCGGAATTGTACCAACAGATTTCAGCAAGAAAGAAAAGTATTTGGCTGGGCTGAATGCCAAAATCAGACATGACTTGGTTATTACAACAAGTGATACCACAACCTATGCAGAAATGGTTGATAAGGCTCTTCGAGCCGAAGGGGCAGTAAAATTTCTACAAGAAACCCGAGAGTCTTCTGGTGTTGGTGGGGCTACTACTCTCCCTATGTCGGGTCCTGAGAAAGAGAGTGGGGGTTCTACCTTTGAACAGAAGAAAAGAACTTTTCCATCTTCGGGAAGTTCAGGGCAAGGTAAAAGGTTTCGAGGAAACCAGAATAGAGGAGGACGTCAGACTTATTCTTATCCTGAGTGTCCGCGTTGCAAGAAGCATCATCCCGGGGTTTGTAACCGGAGAGCTTGTTTTCAGTGTGGTTCGGTGGGACATCTCAGGAAAGATTGTCCTCAGTTGAAGAAAGAGGAACCAAAGCCTGAGGTCAGACCTGTACCTGCCCCTGCACGCGTCTTTGCTATTACTCAGGCAGATGCTGCTGCCAGTCCTTCAGTAGTTGCAGGTCAGCTTCTAATCAATGGTTTTGTTTATACTGTTTTATTTGATTCGGGTGCTACTCGGTCTTATGTATCATCAAGACTTTTAGATCAGTTTGTTAGGCCTAGTGAGACTCTCGAGGCGGGGTTTGGAACCCTGTTGCCTAATGGGGAATTAATTATTTCAAGAAAGTGGATTAGATCAGTAATAATTAGAATTGAAGATAGAGAATTAAGTGCTGATCTTGTGGAGTTACCATTGGCCGAATTTGACATTATACTTGGTATGGACTTTTTGTCTAAATACTCTGCTAGTATTGATTGCAAACGGAAAATGGTGACTTTTGAACCGGAAAATGAGGAACCTTTTGTATTTGTTGGTTCGGTTCAAGGTTCTCGTGTCCCTAGAATCTCAGCTTTGAAAGCTAGGGATTTATTACGAGATGGATGTGTTGGATTTCTCGCAGTGGTAGTGGATTCCAGTAAACCTGTGTTACTTGGGCCAGAAGAAGTTAATGTGGTTAAGGAATTCCTGGACGTATTTCCAGAGGAATTGCCGGGATTACCACCTCAGCGGGAGATAGATTTCATTATTGATTTAATTCCGGGAGCAGAACCTGTTTCAAAAGCACCCTATCGAATGGCACCTGCTGAATTAAAAGAACTGAAGATACAACTCCAAGGGATGTTGGATCTAGGGTTCACTCGGCCTAGTGTGTCACCTTGGGGAGCCCCTGTGCTATTTGTGAAAAAGAAAGATGGAACTCTTCGTATGTGTATTGATTACCGGGAGCTGAATAAGTTAACCATTAAGAATAAGTATCCTCTGCCCAGAATTGATGATTTGTTTGACCAACTTCAGGGCAAGACTGTATTCTCAAAAATTGACTTGAGGTCTGGGTATCATCAATTGAGAATTCGAGAAGAGGATATCCCGAAGACAGCTTTTCGAACCAGGTATGGTCATTATGAATTCCTAGGTATGTCGTTTGGGTTAACAAATGCTCCAAAAACCTTTATGGATCTCATGAATAGGGTATTCAAGGATTTTCTCGATAACTTTATAATTGTATTTATCGATGATATTCTTGTATACTCTCAGTCAGAAGCAGAGCATGAGCAACATCTTCGAATGGTTCTGCAGCGACTTAGAGATCATAAACTTTATGCAAAGTTCAAAAAGTGTGAGTTTTGGCTGTCACAAGTGTCCTTTCTGGGGCATATTGTTGGAAAAGATGGAATTATGGTTGATCCGGGAAAGATTGAAGCGGTGAAGAATTGGCCTAGACCTAAATCAGTCACTGAAATTCGAAGTTTTCTCGGTTTAGCGGGTTATTATCAGCGTTTTGTGGAAGGATTTTCCAAAATTGCCATGCCGTTATCTGAGTTAACTAGGAAGAATCAACGATTTATATGGTCAGATAAGTGTGAAAAGAGTTTTCAAGAGCTGAAGCAACGATTGATCACAGCTCCTGTTCTAGCCTTGCCCTCTGATCAAGAAAAGTTTGTGGTATATTGTGACGCTTCAAGGCAGGGTTTAGGCTGTGTGTTAATGCAAGCAGATAAAGTCATAGCTTATGCTTCTCGGCAACTGAAAGATTATGAGCAGCGTTACCCAACTCACGACCTAGAACTTGCAGCGGTGGTGTTCGCCTTGAAAATTTGGCGACACTACTTGTATGGTGAAAGGTGTGAGATCTATACTGACCACAAGAGTCTCAAGTATTTCTTCACTCAGAAGGATCTGAATATGAGACAGAGAAGGTGGTTAGAATTGGTGAAAGACTATGACTGTGAAATCCTGTATCATCCTGGAAAGGCAAATGTTGTGGCTGATGCCTTAAGCAGAAAAGGACCTGATCAGATATCCAACATGGTTATGATTTCCTCTCAACTAGCCTCGGAAATGACTAGAGCAAACATTGAGTTGGTGACTGAGGAATTATTTAATTTGACACTTCAGTCAGATTTGTTGGAAAGAATCAGAATGGCTCAGTTAGAAGATTTAGAATTGATTAAGATTCGAGAAGATGTCTTAGCAGGTAAAGCTAAGGACTTCTCCATTGCTGACAATGGGATGCTGTTGTTTAAGGCACGGGTGTGTGTCCCTGATATCAGTGAGCTTAAGAAAGAAATTTTGGAAGAAGCTCATACTACCCCTTACTCATTACATCCAGGAACCACCAAAATGTATCAAGATTTGAAGCCCTATTTCTGGTGGTACGGGATGAAGAGGGATGTAGTGGACTATGTCACTAAATGCCTAACCTGTCAGCAAATCAAAGCCGAGCATCAGCGACCGGCAGGGTTACTTCAACCGTTAACACTTCCGGAATGGAAGTGGGAAGACATTGCGATGGACTTTGTGGTTGGCTTGCCTAAAACCACAGGAATGTACGACTCAGTTTGGGTCGTGGTGGATCGTTTTACAAAGTCAGCACATTTCTTACCTGTTAAGGTAACCTATTCAGTGGATCAGTATGCTGATTTGTATGTAAAAGAAATTGTTCGTCTTCATGGGGTACCAAAGTCAATCATTTCAGATAGGGATCCTAAATTTACCTCAAAGTTTTGGATGAGTTTGCAAAAGGCTATGGGAACTAATTTGAAGTTCAGCACAGCCTTTCATCCTCAAACAGATGGTCAATCTGAACGAACCATCCAGATACTTGAAGACTTGTTACGAGCTTGTGTTATGGACTTTGGAGGGTCATGGAGTAAGTATTTGCCTCTGATTGAATTCTCCTATAATAATAGCTATCAAAGTACCATAGGAATGGCTCCCTATGAGCTGCTCTATGGAAGGAAATGTCGTTCCCCAATTCATTGGGACGAAACAGGAGAACAGAAATACTTGGGCCCTGAATTAGTCCAGAAAACGAATGAAGCAATAGACAAAATCAAAGCTCGAATGCTTGCTTCTCAAAGCAGGCAGAAAAGTTATGCAGATCCCAAGCGACGGGATGTTACATTCCAACCTGGTGATCATGTCTTTTTGCGTGTATCCCCGATGAAGGGAGTCAGACGTTTTGGGAAGAAAGGTAAACTGAGCCCTAGGTTTATTGGACCTTTTGAAATTCTGGAAAGAGTTGGGCAAGTGGCTTATAGATTAGCCTTACCTCCAGCATTATCAGTAGTACATAATGTATTTCATGTTTCTATGCTGAGGAAGTACGTGTCTGATCCAATGCATATTTTAAGTTACGAAGCATTGGAATTGCAACCTGATTTATCATATGACGAACAACCAGTGCAAATTCTGGATAAAAAGGAAAAGGGTCTCCGAACCAAAACCATATCATTAGTCAAAGTACTTTGGAGAAACAGTAAAGTGGAGGAAGCCACTTGGGAATTGGAATCTGATATGAGAGCCCAGCATCCTGAGTTGTTTAGGTAGATTTCGAGGGCGAAATCCTTTTAACGGGGGGATAATTGTAAAGACCGCCTATGAAAGAATACTTTGTATTATTAAATATTTAGAGATTATGTATTAATAATTGTGAAATGCATATTTTAGAAATATATTTTATATTATTTATGTTTTTATGCTATTTTATATTTATTTACCTAATTTCTGTGATTGTGTCCGGAAGCTGTGGAAAGCGACGTTGGGCCTAGAGAGTCGTATTTTATAATTTAAATTGTTATCGGAGTATTATTGTTTAATAGTTGAGGCGTTAGAATTTTCGGGGATTAGTTTGACCATTTTGCCCTTGAGTTGTTTAATTATTTATTTATTATTTGGGGGCAAGGAGGTCTTTTTGCAAGACTTTTCCTTTGACTTTTTTGGTTAATTCTTGGCTGGAATTGGATTTTACTAAGCTATTTTAAAAAAAAAAAGAAAAAGAAAAGAAAAGAAGAAAGAAGAAGCAAAAGTGAGGTTACTTAAGTTTGAAGGAAAAAAAAAACAAAGGAAATAGTTTTTTTCTCTTTCTCTCTCTTTCGATTCTCTTGGGCTGTAACTGGGGGTGAGAATTGTGTTGAATCAAGGGAATTTTAGTGGTATTGAAGCTTTGTTTCAAGGTAATCTTTCTCTCCATCTTTTGCTTGAAGTTGTTGTAGTTAAATTAGGTTTTGGTGTGAATTTTGGGTAATAGGTGGCTGTTTGATTTGGGGTTTGTTTAGGTTAGTTTCTGGTAGTAATTAGAGGTTGTTATTCTGGTTATAAGCTAAGCTAAGTGAATATTTTGATGTTTGTATTGAATTTTAAAGTTGTGAGTTCAATTGGAGCTTTAATGGTGATTTGGGATTTTGTTTGATTTGTTGTGATTTGTCACTTGGGATTGGTTTAATATAATATATACAGGTATTCTGGAAGTTTTGAAAAGATTTGGGATTGTTTTGAATTAAGGGGAAGGTTTTTTTGGGTTCCCAGCTCAGAACCGGAATTCCGGTTCCTGGGGCCCTGTTGCAACCGGTCGACCGGTTGGTCCCAGGAACCGGACTTCCGGTTGGGAACCGGCCTGCCGGTTGGGGCATTTTCCCGAACCCCAGTTTTTCCCGTTTTTAGGTATTTTAGGGTATTGGCTTCCTTTTCATCGATAGGGTTAAGCTTAGTTTGCATTTTATATTCCCGATAAGTGTTTTAGCGAGTCTCTCATCGGTTTTCGAATATATTGGTTTAGGGCCCTGTTATACGTCGAGCTGCACTTCCACTCAGGCTGACCGGCACACTTGAGCACGGAACGAGGTAAGATAGCGTAAGAGTATATATATGAAAGTTATGCTTGTTTTGGATGTTATTATAAGTACGGTGTTACCAACACGAGTACCCAGGGTACGTCGTGTTTGTGGTACAACACTTAGTAATTCTCGGGAGTACACTCAGGGCTCTACCAACACAAGTACGGAGTTGGTACTTTAGTGCATTTGGTATAGTAGTCGTACTACCCTTAAGAGCGTTCTTAATCATTTGATGAGCTTCGTTGTTAAGCTCAGGGCAGCTTGATCATAAAGCTGGCGGCGTGCTACTTTTATATGTCTTGCATATCTTACTGAGTCTGTTGACTCACCAGTTTGCTACCTTGTGTAGGTAAAGGAAAGGCAAAGCTGGAGGAGCAGTGAGGTGGAACTCGGCATGATTGTACATATCGCGGCAGTGCAACCCGGAGGGTTTCGATCTTATATTATTTTGAATCTATATTTTGGAAATATGTCCGCTAAACTTTTAAAAAAAAATGTATATGTACATATTAGTAAAATATTTTAAACTAGTATTTTGATACTCGGGATCCCGATCCACATGATTATTAATATATAAATTATTAAAATTAAATTCCGAGTTTATTATTACAAAATGCGGGCGTTACAATAATACTCTTGAAATTGAGCCTAACCATATCAGGATTTCGATCATGTGATCTAGGATCAACTTATAATATTGAATTGAATAGATATTTACGGTAAGTTTCAAAATCTAATTCAGAGTTCAATATCGGTCCATTCCAATGCATACTCCATGCATCTAACCTGAGCTTTACTTTAACCTATGTTCTGGAAAGAACATAACATTTCTCCAAATGTAAGTAAACTCTGTTGATAATTAATTATATAATAAGAAAAAGTTAGTTAAAGTATATACCTATAATTGCAAGCCCAAATACGCTACACACAAAATTATGCCGAACCCTTACAATATAAAGAAATACAACGAAATTACAAAATTAATTATTTCATTACTTATAACTAGTTATAAAAAATTGTAACAAGTTACTTAGTTACTAAATTATACATACATATATATAATCAATTATATCTCACACTATTATCTCAAAAAAATAAAATTATATCACACACTAATTCAATTTTAAAATTTTTATTTCTAAACTAATGAAATCCCTCCAATGTCATTTTATTCACAATAAATATATATTACAAAAAATATATAAAATACAATTACAAAATTTATTTCCATAAAAAAATATACACACACTATATACACACAATACATACACACATTATATACAAATATTCAATAAAATATACAAATACATATATATACTATACATTGAGGTATAAATTATTACCTAATAACCGCAATCCGACGACCACCGTAAAAAATCCCGGCACTATACACATAAAACACAATAATATTACTAATAAAATAAAAAAACTCAAATAATAATTTAAAAAAACAAAAAATAAAACAATATACATAATACAAAAAGAATAGAAGCAATATTTATACCTTAAACGAGGTTGAGATTCAACAATTTCTCAAGAAAAATGGGTGGCCGGATTTCAAACCCAAACTTTACTATTTGGGTTCGGATGACACTCAAAGAGGGTAAAAAATCAAAACTTTTTAGGTGTATGTTATTAAGTATCGAAAATGGAGGATTTTTTTAAAAAAATGGGCTAAAAAGGTTAAGAAATGGGGGAGATAAGGGTGGGAGAAGGTGGTGGAGGCGAGGGTTTGGCTGAGAAAATGGGCTCTCTGGTTTTTTGCTGGGTTGGCTGAGTGAAGTGGGGAGGAAGAAGATGATCGAACCCTATATACAAGGGTCGACCCTATGGCGTCGGTTCCTTCATAGGAACCGACGGCATAGGGTACACGTGTCGGGCCAGTCCGTGTACCCTATGTCGTCGGTTCCTATGCAGGAACCGACGCCATAGGGTCGTTCAGAAAAAAAAATAATATTTAATTTTGAACCGCCTCTAAATGGTATAATGCAATTTTATACCTATGGTTTTTATCAAAAAACCGCCTCTAAATGTCAATTTCGAACATAACGGGTATTTTCACACCCTTTAGCTTCCCTTTTTATAAATGGGGTTGAAAAAACTGTCTCTAAAGGCTAACATTGTAGTAGTGACTAGATAATTCTCTAAAATATATCTTCAATCAGCTCAGTAATTTCTATTTCTGTACCTACAAAATCGTGAGCAGCAAGTGCGACTTTTTTTATATAGAAAAAGAAAGTCTTGCTTCAATTTTCTTCACAAGAAATCTGATCAAATATATTAAGAATCTCACACGAGATCAGATATACACAACTGGACAGATAGAAAAATGATGAGTTATCAAACTTACCCTTTATGCCTTATTTTTCATAAATTGAAAAGCTAGACATATTTCCTTCCATATATAAATCAATTAATACAAAAATGTGAAAGTCAAATATACAAACTATTGAAACCAAATAAATAACTCAGCCGAAATTAATAAATAAATTATAAAATATTTTTGTCAAATTAAAGATGTCAAAAATATAATTAATATATATAAAAATGTATATATAATAAGTGTACTTTTTTATTTCTTTTTTTTTAACACTTTTTTACTCTCTTACAAAATTTTATTTTATTACTTTTTTTAAAAAATACAAACACTTATTATATTTTTTTCTCTCTTTTATATTTTATTACTATTCACACTCAAAATATTCTATACTATTTTTCTTTAATTAATCACATCTTATAAAAAAAATCTCAATTAATTTTTTATAACCTTTACTAAAATATGATTATTTTACTTTCACATTTTTTCTCATATTTTTTAACACTCTTTCTCTATCTTAAAAAATGATTAAGAGCACTCCTATATCTTTCTCTCTTTTACATGACTAATAAAAGTAGTAATTTTTTTTTGGATATTTTGTAGTTTATTCGGAGTTGATCTATGAATGATTTACATATTTTAACAAGGATATGATGTCTTGTTATTTTTCTATTGAATTATATATGCTGTGTTTTTGTTATTCTAGAGTTGTTTTTATGTTGTTGTTTAGATGTTTTATAGTTATTTTTCTGTTATTTTTATTTGTTTTTTTTGTACAGTTGTTGTTTAGTTTATGTGTATTTTTTATGGTGTATATTTTTAGTTTATTCCACACAATTTTTTTTGTTGTATATATGTGCATTTGTTTTGTTATGTTTAAGTGGTTTTCAAAATATTTTTTTGTTTAGCAGTTATTTTTTATTTATCTTTATTCATGTGTATTTTTTATGGTGTATATTTTAGTTTCTTCCTCACAATTTTTTTTCGGTTGTATGTGTGTTGTTTTGTAGTTTAGATATATATATATATTTAGTTTATTTTTTTGACATATTTTATTAAAATAGAATGATAAGATTTTTATTTTTTTAATTGACACAATATGCAATAGTAGATATTGACATATTAATTATATAATAAGATTTTATTATTTTTAATATTAATGTAATTATTTATTTAATTTTTTAAAAAATAAATTATCATTTTAACTGTTACTAACTCAAAAAGAAAAAGAAAAAAAAGAAAAGTTGAAAGTATTGTTAAAATGTGCTACACATTTCTAGAATATTTGTATCTTAGAATATTCTAGTGAAAACTTTAGGAACTTAGCAAAATAAATAAACTAGAAAAGCCTAGAATATTTAGAAAACTAGAAGTAACCATTCAAGTAGAATGTAAATCAATTAGAAAAGTTGTAAGTCATATATAAAACTAGAATAATCTAGATGAAATTAAATATAGGGGTAGATAATTAGAAATACCCCATCAAGCTTCCAAATTGTAACCAAGCTTGAGTAGTCAAATCAAGTCTTTTACTACTTACTATCTTGTCTCCTCTCTTACTACATACGTAAAAATTAAACACATAACTCTTCCTTGTTCCACCAATCATCCAACTTATTAACTTAACTTATCAACATCATCATACTACACTACATAATATCCATCCTATACAACCTCCATATATAATAATTTAAATAATTCATATACAAATAACAACTATCTTACTCAATCTCATTTAACATTCCATCAAGTATGAATTTGTAATATCAAATTTCATGAAAAAAAAATAATGTAAAAGTATAAAAAGATAAATCAAGTTGTCAAAATTAAGTTAAAAAATCGTAATACAAAAATATATTAAAGAGTTGATATTATTTTGCATATTACAATTAGGTCTTTGTTTTGTTATATTTTGTTACTTTGTGGTTATCTTTGTTATTTTTTTATTGTTTATTAAGTTCTTTTAGAGTTGTTTTTTTACTAAAATATAATATTTGTAATTTGAAACTTTAACACTTAAAAATGTTAAAATAATAAAAACAAATAGATATTTTTGTAAGATTCCCTAAAAATAAAACCAATAAAAATAAGTATAAGCCAAACAAAAGTCCAAAAATTTCATTGTCTTTCTCCTTGTTGTAACTCACTGTTTCTTTACAACCATAGGAACCTTCTCGATTGGTCGGCAAGGGTTAATTTTAGTGCAACAGGTATAACTGAATAATAATCACACAAACCACCCAAACAAAAATTAGATATTATAAGCAACCATATTTATAGTTTCACTTTCTATTTTAACATAATAATCAATGCATAAACTATAATAAACTTAATGTTTTTAGAAATACTATACACACATGATTACATCAAAATTAATAACAGGGAAACTATTGCACAACAGAGTAAAATCAATTATATATGCACTCAACTGTTTATCTCCAATTTACAGAATTACAAATTTTGTCATTACTTGCAAATAATATATAAGCTTGAGAAATATGTGGTAGATGTAACATTTACAACAGCTTATGCATCGGATCAGATGCACTAAAATATTAGGAGATGGAATGAGAATAGTAATAGGAATAGAATGAAATAAAATTTAAAGTGCATAAAAAAAATTGATAAAAAAATCATTAATTTTTTTTTCTTGTTACATTGGAATGGTCACTCATTTCTTTTTAAAATGGAATAGCCATTCCACCAAAATGGTGGAAAGAGCATTCCATTGGAATACCATTCCAATACTTTAAAATGCAACCAAACAAAGGAATGGAATGAAAATTATTTCCTTTCCATTCCATTCCATTTCATTACCTCCAACCAAACGCCACCTAAATCTTATTTTTGGTCTATACAAACCCACTGAAACTATTTGCCAAGTCAACCCTGTCAATAATTTTCAAAAATTAAAAAGGGGTAAGTTGAAAAATATCCCTTTTATTAATCAATTAATCAAATTTGCCTCTAATTTTATATTTATTTGAAACATACCTCTTTTTATATGTATTGTACCCAAAATACCCCGACATAAGAGAGTCACATGGAGAGTATCTTGAAGTGACAAGGGCAAAATTGGTATAATATTTAAAAAAAAAGGTAAAAATGATAGACTTTAAAAAAGAGGATAAAAATAAAGGAGGACAATATAAAAATGGTATAGATCGTAATTTTCTCAATTAAAAACTCACAATTAACAATCAATATGAAATTTCTTAGCTTCTAACAATTATTAAACAATCAGTATCCATGACTACAAGAACTTCTAGTTTGAATATATTATCTCCAACCTTGCATCTCAACAATCAAAGTTCATTTCTCACAATCATAACCTAAATTTCAAAAAAAAAAACAAAAAAAAAAAGAAAAAAGCTAGAAAAAGTTTGATTTTTCAAAATTAAACAATTTTTAAAACCCAAATTAAAGAGAATCATCAAAAAATATATTACACTAAAGCAAGTTACAAAACAAGATAGATAAAATATAATAGAACCTTAATTCATTTTATTCAACTTGAGACATTTTGAAACGGAGATAAATCCAGTATTACATTAAAAAAAAAAGTCGGAAATGGGATAGCATCGGTAATAGACATGAAATTGTAAATGTATCTTTCTTGCAAAAAGAAAAAATTAGAAGATAAAAGAGATAGAGAGATGATATTTGTAAGAGTGGGAGGGATTTTAGTAGTGGCGCCAATCAATCAAACGTAGAAATGGAGAGAGGACTGACATTTGGTGGGGGTTTCGTTTCGAGAGAAGAAGGGAGGGTCGATGAGAAGTTTGGGTCACCGAGAGAGGAGATGGGAGCAGGACCAATTTTGGTGGGGGCTTTATCGAGAGAGATACAAGAGAGGAGAGAGGGCCGACGAGAAGGTGGGTCACTGAGAGAGAAGAGAGGGAGCTAGTCTGGGTTGAGAGAAGGAGAGAGAGGAGAGCTAGAGGGTGAGGCACGAATGGGGGGAAGATGAATGGTATTAACTTGCTAGTTTTAGGTTTGTTATTTTTTGGGTCCTAAGTTCGTTAGCTCCTAACGAACTTCCCTCTTTTCTGGGTTTATTTTGTTGGACCTACTGTGTATAAAAGGGGCTTTTCCCTTTACTCATCAGTAATCATTTTTATTTTCTTTCTCTTAAAAATAAAGTTTTTTATTTTCTGTTATGGTACCAGAAGAAACCTAAAGTCTTCCACTCATATGTATACCTTCTTCTCCAATGGCGCGTACTCGGTCTTCAGGATCCTCCTTTTCCAGAGCTCCTCCTCCGACCGTAGATCGGCCCATTCTCACTGCTGTCGACCTGTCCATAGCTCTGTATGATGCTTTGCCCATTTTTTAAGATTCTGTAATGCCAAATTCACTGCTCGCTCCGCCTCTCCAAACATTTATTATCGACAATAATGGCCATGGCATCATTTCAAATTTCTTTAATCGTCCAGGTGTTGGTCTCAATCGTCCTCGTCAAGATGACCATAAAAGTCCCTACCATCTTAACAATGGAGATCACCCTGGCTATCTCAATGTTCCTAAACCGCTAACAGGCCAAGAAAATTTCCTTTCTTGAAAAAGAGTTGCTTTGATCTCTATTGCAACAACTATTTGCCAAGTCAACCCTGTCAATAATTTTCAAAAATTAAAAAGGGGTAAGTTGAAAAATACCTCTTTTATTAATCAATTAATCAAATTTGCCTCTAATTTTATATTTATTTGAAACATACCTCTTTTTATATGTATTGTACCCAAAATACCCCGACATTAGAGAGTCACATGGAGAGTATCTTGAAGTGAAAGGGGCAAAATTGGTATAATATTTAAAAAAAAAAGGTAAAAATGATAGAATTTAAAAAAGAGGGTAAAAATAAAAGAGGACAATATAAAAATGGTATAGATCGTAATTTCCTCAATTAAAAACTCACAATTAACAATCAATATGAAATTTCTTAGCTTCTAACAATTATTAAACAATCAGTATCCATGACTACAAGAACTTCTAGTTTGAATATATTATCTCCATCCTTGCATCTCAACAATCAAAGTTCATTTCTCACAATCATAACCTAAATTTCAAAAAAAAAAAACAAAAAAAAAAAAAGAAAAAAGCTAGAAAAAGTTTGATTTATCAAAATTAAACAATTTTCAAAACCCAAATTAAAGAGAATCATCAAAAAATATATTACACTAAAGCAAGGTACAAAACAAGATAGATAAAATATAATAGAACCTTAATTCATTTTATTCAACTTGAGACATTTTGAAACTGAGATAAATCCAGTATTACATTAAAAAAAATCAGAAATTGGATAGCATCGGTAATAGACATGAAATTGTAAATGTATCTTTCTTGCAAAAAGAAAAAATTAGAAGATAAAAGAGATAGAGAGATGATATTTGTAATAGTGGGAGGGATTTTGGTAGTGGCGCCAATCAATCAAACGTAGAAATGGAGAGAGGACTGACATTTGGTGGGGGTTTCGTTTCGAGAGAAGAAGGGAGGGTCGATGAGAAGTTTGGGTCACCGAGAGAGGAGATGGGAGCAGGACCAATTTTGGTGGGGGTTTTATCGAGAGAGATACAAGAGAGGAGAGAGGGCCGACGAGAAGGTGGGTCACTGAGAGAGGAGAGAGGGAGCTAGTCTGGGTTGAGAGAAGGAGAGAGAGGAGAGCTAGAGGGTGAGGCACGAATGGGGGGAAGATGAATGGTATTAACTTGCTAGTTTTAGGTTTGTTATTTTTTGGGTCCTAAGTTCGTTAGCTCCTAACGAACTTCCCTCTTTTCTGGGTTTATTTTGTTGGACCTACTGTGTATAAAAGGGGCTTTTCCCTTTACTCATCAGTAATCATTTTTATTTTCTTTCTCTTAAAAATAAAGTTTTTTATTTTTTGTTATGGTACCAGAAGAAACCTAAAGTCTGTTGGAAGTTATTTTACCAGGAACTTAGATCTACTCACAAGTATGTTGATTTAACAACTTAAATATGAACTTCTAAAACGATATGAAATTAAACACATAAGAGTATTAGAAATCTTACGATTGATTGCAAATGAATATATATGTCTCCTCCCACTCAGATCTCTAACCCTTGATTCCTTTCTGTAGCAGAGTATAATCAAGATCTGAGTCCGAAAGTCCTTCTTTGTTGTCTCTGAAATCTACACAGCCTTCCTCACTATGATTGAGGTATTACTTGATGTGTGTGGGCACTACTCTAGCACTCATACATTTCGAAACAGTGAAGGAATAGAGAGAGAGAGAGGGTGGCGGCTCAGAGAGAATTTTCTGAGAGAAAATTCTTTCAGAATAATGCTGTGAAAAGGTTGTACAGATGTCTGTAACTCTGAAGCCTTTGCCTTCTATTTATAGAAGACCACCAAGGGCTATAATTGACATTTTGAATTGAAAAAATCAAAGGGAAAAGGAAGCTAAGTGGCCGGCCTAGGCAATGTGGAAACAAGGCTTGCCACTTTTCCAACTTTCCTTTTCCTACACTTGATAGTTTCCTTTTTGTGAAAAATTGCCAATTCCATTGTTCAACCATATTAATGATAAATCTAATTATTTAATAATTAAAAATAATTATCAAATAATATATTATCATTTACTTTATTAATAATGAAACTAATTAAAGTTTCCTAATTAATAAATATGCCCTTCAAAATCTCTATTTACTGTTTTGCCCTTAATAAGTGCTAAATTCTCAAACTGACAAGTCCATCTTGAGAATTTTTAATTGATTAATTAAAATCAATTAAATGAGTCTTACAAGTAATATCATCTCAACTAGTGAGGGGACCATGGGTCTATATATCCGAGCTTCCAATAAGCAGATCTAGAATTTACCACTTAAATTCACTAACTTATTAATTCTTCGTTGAATCCACACATAGAACTCAGAATTGCACTCTCAGTATATAGAATGCTCTATATGTTCCACCATATAGACACATTATTAGTTATCCATTGTTATAATCCTAATGTGATCAATGATCCTCTATATGGATGATCTACACTGTAAAGGGACTTAAATTACTATAACACCCTACAATGTATTTTATCCTTAAAACACTTAACCCTGTATAAATGATATTTCAACTAAATGAAATGAGTACTCAATCATTTATCTCGTTTGGTTAAGCTCGAAGGAAATCACCCTTTGCTTACTATTCGCTAGATAGAAGCTATAGATTCCATATTTATGTTAGCGCTTCCACTCAATCGCACTACCGTGTTCCCAAAATGTATGTATTGCCCAGACTAAAGATTTAGGCTTAACTAACAAATCAAAGAACACGAATAATACTCTTGAAATTAAGCCTAACCATATCAGGATTTAGATCATGTGATCTAGGATCAACTTATGATATTGAATTGAATAGATGTTTACGGTAAGTTTCAAAATCTAATTCAAAGTTCAATATCGGTCCATTCCAATGCATACTCCATGCATCCAACCTGAGCTTTACTTTAACCTATGTTCTGGAAAGAACATAACATTTCTCCGAATGTAAGTAAACTCTGTTGTAGATTGTCATATCAGTGAAACCCAGTGTTCTGATAAATCTAGCAATACTTTATTCACATAGTCATGTTTATTTTCCACTGTGTTGACAACACAATAAACATGTTCAAGTATGTGAAAGGGGTTTGGATGAATTTATAAATCAAATAGACAAGCAATTGATTAAGTGAACCAAAACATACACAAGTGAATGAAAAATTACTTCTATTACTTTATTGATATAGAATAATCTGGATTACATTGAAACAGAGTTTTATTTAGGGCAAAAAAACCCAACAAAGTCTTCCACTCATATATATACCTTCTTCTCCAATGGCGCGTACTCGGTCTTCAGGATCCTCCTTTTCCAGAGCTCCTCCTCCGACCGTAGATCGGCCCATTCTCACTGCTGTCGACCTGTCGATAGCTCTGTATGATGCTTTGCCCATTTTTTAAGATTCTATAATGCCAAATTCACTGCTCGCTCCGCCTCTGCAAACATTTATTATCGACAATAATGGCCATGGCATCATTTCAAATTTCTTTAATCGTCCAGGTGTTGGTCTCAATCGTCCTCGTCAAGATGACCATAAAAGTCCCTACCATCTTAACAGTGGAGATCACCCTGGCTATCTCAATGTTCCTAAACCCCTAACAGGCCAAGAAAATTTCCTTTCTTGAAAAAGAGTTGCTTTGATCTCTATTGCAACCAAGAACAAAATAAGATTCATTGATGACACTCTCCCTCTCCCTCCTGCTCATGATCCCACCCTCAATTCTTGGCTCACCTGCAACAACATGGTTATGGCTTGGATTCGTAATCAATTTCTCCTGAAATTACAGCTAGTATAATGCTCCAAGACAAGGCTATTGACATGTGGAATGGACTTCACGATCGCTTCAACCTCCCTCTCCAACCTCAAACAAGGTGATTCTAACATCACTTCTTACTTCACTCATCTCAAAGTAATTTGGGATGAGCTCCGAGAATTCTAATCTTTTACTCGCTGTACTTGCAGTTGCACTTGTGGTGCCATGAAGAAAATCCAAGACTGCTACAATCGAGATCAAATTTTACAATTCCTCATGGGTCTCAACGAGTCCTATGCTCAGGTTTGGGCCCAAATACTTCTTCATCACCCTATTCCCTCTTGTCTACTATTTTTTCAATGATTTTTCAGGAGGAGAGACAACGTGGCCATGGTTTTAATCCCATCATTGTTGCAGCTTCAAAGCCCTCTAGTCCACCTTCCAAGAAGGCAAGACTAACTTGCTTCAACTGCCACAAACCAGGGCACTGATGTAATGACCGAATAGTTAAATCATGGGAATTAGCAGACAATTAAGAGGTTTACTTATTATTATGTGATTTTGTGCCTCTTAGTAGAAATTAGAGCTTATTGTCAAAAAACAGGCCTGAGGAAAATATTTTTTCAATTACGGAGATATATTTGAATCCTAGATGCATTATATATGCTATATGTGAATTTTTATGAATTTTATGTTTTATGTCCGATAATAGTGGAATGCGACGTATGACCTATATAGTCACTTAGATATGGTTTAGTATTTTATAAATAGCATGGCATTTTAGATAGACATTCGATATGTAAGGATTATTCAGGATTATAAGTTTGACGAAAATGCTATTTGGTGGCAAGGTTACTTGTTGGTAGAGCAAGGGGTAAATTATTAATTTAACCTTAGATTTTTTTTAGTGGCTAGTGGATTATTAGTGAAATCCTAAGTTTAATTAGGTTATTCTACAAGCTGAAATAAAATAAAAGTTTATTTCTTTAACTTATCCTTCATTCATTTCTTAATCAAATAAATTAGAAACTCTCTCTCTCTCTCTCTCTCTCTCTCTCTCTCTCTCTCTCTCTCTCTCTCTCTCTCTCTCTCTCTCTCTCTCTCTCTCTCTCTCTCTCTCTCTCTCTCTCTCTCTCTCTCTCTCTCTCTCTTGGGTCGGTCACCAAGAACACCAAAGAACCAACCATTTTCTTCCTCATTTCTAGCCAATTCTTGGAAGATTGAGCTGCTGAAGCTTAAGTAAGGAGTGAGGTAAGCTTCCCTCTTCTTTGTTCCTTTGAATTCTTATCTCTGTTGGAATTATTTTACTAGGATCTAGATTTACTACCATGTATGTTGTTTAACATCCTAAATATGAATTTCTAAAACAATGTAAATAAACACATATAAAGTTTGAGAAACCTTACTGTGGGTGCAGCGGAATTAAATGACTCCTTCCGCTCAGATCTCTAACCCTTGTATCCTTTCTGTAGCAGAGTATCACCAAGATCTGAGCCCGAAACTCCTTCCTTGTGTTTGGATTCTTCATAGTCTTACACACTATGATTGAGGACCAACTTGATGTGTGTGGGCACTTACTCAATCACTAATGGCTGAATAATATTTGTGAAGAGAGGCTATAGGTTTTGAATTGAAGAGGAAGAGAAGGAAGAGGTCTCATCAGAAAGCTAGGTTTTTAGCTTTGGAGGCATTAGTTGGATGAAGAGACCATAGCCTTCCTTTTTTTACTATCTTCAATAGGGTTAGGGTTGAATTATTAGGAATAAAAAAATGATAAAAATAGGGTAAAAAACCACTTGATGGCCGGCCACTTAATGAGCCCCACACAAGTTTGGGTTTTGTCATTTTTCCCAACTATTTTACCTATTTTTTCATAAATACCACTTTTTACAATTTCAACCCTATAAATGCCAAAACTATTTATTTAATAATTAAAATAACTATCAAATTAAATTATCATTTATAATATTTATTAATTAGACTCCATAAAGTCTCTTAATTAACAAATAAACCCCAAAACACTATTTCTTCACAATCAAGCCATATCTTAGTGAAAAATTCATAAACTAGACATAGTCTAATTTTAAAATTATAATTGATTAATTAAAATCAATTAACTAAGTCTTACAAGCAGTTTGTCTCAACTAGTATGGGGACCATGGGCCTATATAACCGAGCTTCCAATAAGCAGATCTAGCATTAACCAAGTAAATTCACTAACTTATTAATTCCTCATTGCATCCACCATAGAACTTGGAATTACACTCTTAGTTACATAGAACGCTCTATATGTTCCACGATATAGATACGCTATTAATTATCCATTGTTATAATCTCAATAATCAATGATCCTCTATAGACGACCTACATTGCATAGGGATAAAATTACCGTTACACTCTTTCAATGTATTTTATCCTTAAAACACTTGGCCACCTATAAATGATATTTTTGTGAACTAATATAATCACTAAAATGAGATCTCAATCATTTATCTCTATTCAGCCAAGCTCGAATGAAATCATCGTTTCACTTCTAATTACCTATAGAAGCTATAGATTCCATATCTATGTTTAGCACTCCCACTCAATTGTACTATCATGTTCCCAAAATGTATGTATCACCCTGACCAAAAAGTAAGCTTAACTAACAAATCAAAGAACACGAATAACACTCTTGAGATCGAACTAACCATGTCAAGATTAAGATCATTTGATCTAGGATCAACTAGGTGATATTAAATTGAATAGATATTACGGTAAATTTATCATCGGTCTCTTCCAATGTATACTCCATACATCCGATACTAGTAAAGTTTGCCAATGCCCTGGAAAAGACATAACACTTATCCAAGGTGTAAGTATACGTATCGCTGATTATCATGCCAATCTAAACCCAGTGAACTGACAAATCAGGGAATTAAACTTTTGAACGTATAATCATGATTATATTCCATTGTGCTGACAACACTATAATCATGAACAAATACATATGTTCTGGACTTAATAGAATTTATACATTAAATATAATCATGAAATAAATCATGTGAACCATGCAACATAAAATGATTTCTGATCTTTATTAATTAGTAAATCTGATTTTATTGAAATGGGTTTTATTTAGGGCACAAAACCCAATAGTCTCGAGATTAGGTTTTCATGTGTATTTTTGAGCTAGGTTTTGCTGTACAAATTGTCTAAGTTTAATTGAATTTTTTGGAGCTTGTATATGTTGGTTTAAGTAATTTTAAGCTGAATTGAATGCTTGTTGTGGTTTGTGAACAAAGTTTGAGCTTTAGAGCTCAAACTTTGCTCTCTCATGGTGATTTTTGTATTTCGGGGTTATTGTTCAGTTCTTTTGCTTGGTTTAGGTTATTTATGGCTTGAATAGGTGGCCTGTAAGGTTTGAAATGATTTGGAGTCGATTTGAATAATTTAGAAGGTTTTTTGGGGTCCCTACACTGAATCGGTCTACCAGTTCAGTTTGGACCTGTAGGAATCAGAATTCTGGTTCATCCCTAGGCAGTCCCCTCAAAATTGGTTTTCTGGTTGAGGAACCGGTCTACCAGTTGGGATAGTTTAGGGTACCCTTGAATTTCATGTTTTTACAATGTTTAGGGTACTGCCATGTTTATGTTTATGTTTATGATTATACTGTTCTTACTGAGTCTGTCAACTCGTAGTTATTACATGTATGTGCAGGTAAAAGCTAGAACTGAACCATTGTGAGTCTAAAGCTAAGGATGAAGATTGTACATATCAAGACGGTTAAACCTGGAGCATTCAGGGTCTTCGGGACGATGTTGGCTCACTTTGCTAGTCGCAAGACGACAACTTTTGAAGTTAAAATATTCTGTAACGTTTAGAACGGGATCTCGGATTATGTAAATTATTATGTTTAATTATTAAAGTAAATTTATTTAATAAATTTTTAATTATTCACATTTTTCAATAAACCCTTTGATTAGCAAAGGTGTGCACAGTATTTAGAAAACACCGTAACATGCCTAATCTAGGAGGGTGTTACAATTTTTGTATTAGAGCCGCCAGGTTGTTCTTCGAAGATCGTCAAGATATGTACACAATCATTATCAGAGATAGAAATCATTTTAGTAGATTGATAGCTAAATAGGAGCATGCTAAGTTCCCATGTAAGCGGTAGTTAGATTTCAATTATGATCGCTACCTGATCGAGCTAACTCATGAATGCACGAGTTTGTCCTAGAGAATGGAAGCCTGGCAAGAATCATGCAATTTGGTTAAGATAGATGATACTGGTGGAAGATGGAGAGAATGGGATCCCCCTTGTTCCCAGGGCTAAGTTAGGAGCCGGGGAAGAATCTATAGAGGTAATTACAAAAATCCACCGTAGGGTTCGTTAGAATTGGAGCAAAGGTTCATAAAATATGGAAGTTAGAATTCAATATATAGAGGAGGAGATTAGGAAATTAAAGCAGTATGGACTTCCTATTCTGCCTTCATCTCAAGTACTGGTTGTGTTGATTCCAGAGTTGCCAGCAAAAAAATTTATGGCTGGTAACCAAATGGAACTATCCGGTGGAAAATATAGGATGCAAGGACCTTTAGTTAGGTTGGAAAATCTAGAAGTGATAAATACCCCTCAAGCCGCATGTATTATAGAGTTTGTTGAAGAATCTCGAGGGACTTTGGGTATTTGTAGAGATGTTAAAGTTTGTTCAAGAATCTCGAGGGACTTTGGGTATTTGTAGAGATGTTAACTCTCTTACGATCAACCTTGACGGAAGTGGCACTGATTCTTTAGATGATCAGAAAAGAAAAGATCTATCTACATTAGTGGGCTTGAGCCAGAAGAAGAGGTTTCATAGGAAACTGGGCCAGGGTGGCCTTGAAGGTCATTATAGTATTCCAGAATGCTCTTGATGTAAGAAGCTTCATCTGGGAGAGTGTATTTGTAAGACTTGTTTCCAATGCGATTTACTAGGGCACTTTAAGAGGAATTTCTTATCAACTGTTCTATTGGACTTTATGTTAATTGACTTTAGAACTACACATTAGCATGTGGTAGTCAGGGTGATTAATAAAGTGGATAAACCTTGAGATAGATATGAAATATGGTTTGGAATTATGTTACTTGGCGGAGAATCAGTTATCTCCAAAGGGATAACTTAGGTCTATGCCAATTAAAGTTGAAAATAGGAAGTTGAATATTGACCTCGTAGTTTAGGGTATA
Organism: Cannabis sativa; assembly: GCF_029168945.1. Taxonomy (NCBI): domain Eukaryota; kingdom Viridiplantae; phylum Streptophyta; class Magnoliopsida; order Rosales; family Cannabaceae; genus Cannabis; species Cannabis sativa. Next base: position 7,349,737 of record NC_083605.1, read on the forward strand.
TTAGAGTATGAGATATTACTAAGAATAGAATTATTATCTAAATAAGCTGCTAGTAATGATTGCAAATAGAAAGTAGTAACTTTTTAACTTGAAAGTGAAGGCTCGTTTGTATTATGGTATCGGGACGAGGTTTTTAGGCTCCAGCTTTTACGATGGTAAAAGATAAAGATCCATCATGGGATAGATGCATAGGATCATTAGCAATGGGAGAAAATTCAGCCTTTGGACATTAGATTGGTATAAGAGTTCTTGGATGTATTTCAAGTAGAGCTTCTTAAATTATCATCACAATAGAGATAGACTTTGTTGATGTTTTGGTAGTTAGATACAAAGTGGTTTTGAGGCACCATATATAATGGCTCCAACAAAACTCAAGAAAGTAAATTGGTGACCTCAAGGGATGATGAATTTAGGGTTTACCCAACCTGTTGTGTCACCATGGGAAGCTATGGGGTGGTTTATTAAGAAGGAAGATAGATCATTTCCTATGAATATTAACTATCAAAGTTTATGCAAGTTTTTAATCAAGAATAAATATATTCTCTATTTAGGGTTAAGGGTTTAGGATTTAGCTCAAAATTTAAGCTTTTAAAGCTCAAGCTTGAGATTTAACGGCACTTTTCATTTAAAGGCTTGGTTTTGATTTTTGTTACGTAAAAAATATTGTATGGATGATATATGGGTGTTCTGTGAAGTTTGGAATGATTTGGTTAGGTTTGGAGCTAATTTGGAGGGTTTAAGGTTGAGGAAAATCGTGTTTCTGGCTGTTCAAAACCTGAATTCTGGATGGTACCAACCGGAATTCCGGATGGTACTAACCGGAATTCCATTTGGTCAGTTTTCGAAAAAGTTAAATTTTGTATTTTGGCCATAACTTTTCACTCGGGTGTTCAGTTTAGACGTTCTTGATACTGTTTCGAAGCTTGCAACGAGCTCTATCATATGATGTATGTTTTAGAGCTAAAATATAAGTTTTATTTTAGTGTATTTATGCTATGGAATTCGGTAGGAAACCCTAAGTCATCCTTTGCAGGTGTTGAGTAGTGTTTTGGGATAAATGCTTATTGGTTTACCGTTGTTGTGAGATAGGATCGAGATCAACGAGAATAGTTCTCCACTTGGGTTGGTCGACATGTATGAACCTGGATTAAAGGTAAGAAAAGTATATTGTACTGCACAATACGTTATATTGTAATACAATTAATATTGTTATGAATTGATTAATATTAAGATTAAAATATGATTAATATTATTATATAATAAAAAGATTGAGTGGTTAAGCGTGATAATGTGATGATACTATGGACATAATATATGAGCTCACCTGATTAGGTGATGCGATACTCCTGGCGACGTATCGAGCGTAGGTACGGGCGTCAGTGATATGAAAAATTTCCAGGTTATGGCATAGAGTGAAACCTTTGTAGGGTTTCCTGCCAGGTTATGGCATAGAGTGAAACCATAGTAGGGTTTCCTACCAAGTTATGGCATAGAGTGAAACCGTTGTAGGGTTTCCTACCAAGTAATGGTATAGAATGAAATTATTGTAAGGTTTCTTCCTAACGACGTATCGGGCATAGGTACGGCGTTAGTGACATATGATAAGTACTATGCAATTAATTATGTGATATGTGGGTGCAGGCCATGGCACGGGCTTACCTAATTAGGCAATGCAATACAAGATTATCAGATTAAAGCATTGACTTGCCTGATTAGGCAATGTGATGTAATGAAGATGGTTACCTTATGAGGTAACATATATATAATTTATATTATTAAATGAATATGATTCCTATTATTGGTATAATGATTTTGTACTACCAGATATTTTTATATTGCTTCTTATTCATGGCAGATGTCAGTAGTAATTTGGATTTCATCTTATGAATAATGCGTAATGATTTGATTACGATTGTGTATAAATGATAATATTCGAATAATAAATTATATGATTATTATTATTATTTTTCTTGTTGAGTCCTTCTGACTCACGGGTGCTATGCGGTGCAGGTAAGGATAAGGAAAAGTTAGAGCTTCCATAAGGTGACTACCTTCTCCAGCAGTGTATATATTGACATCGCCGGCCTGCATGTCAAGTTGTCAAGAGTTGTTTTAGGCTGTATCTACTGTGTGTTTTAGTTTAATATTTTTGAGGTGTCGTTATATATGGTTCTTTTGTGAAACTTTTTATAAAAGGGATCCCTGGAACATATTTTTAATATCGTTATGATGACCGTTTTAAATATTTTACTTTAATCAAGTTTTTAATATTATCACGGTTTTTAATAATTAATTAATTTATTAGTATTAAACGAGTTTGTAAAATCACACATGTGGCGTCCCTATAGATTAGGGAATTACAATACATACATAAACAATCATTTTTAATTTCAAGCCAAAATAAAATAAAAAATTATTCATTTAGTTTTTCATTTGAAAGACCAAAGAAGACAAATACAAATATTCACTTGAAAAGAAGGTTAAACATATGACACACACTATAACATATCTCAACTTACCTTTAACATACTTACTAAGACATGTGCCTATAATATATTGATTGAAAAAATATTGAGAATTTAGTTGTTAAGAACTTGTTATTATTAGTTAAGAACGAATCTCATATTTATCATAAAAATTTGTTTAATAGCTCTAATGTAACAATATTGAATTATCATTAATATAACAATGTTGACCTCAATGAGGTAATCTCTACTAAAATTAACAGATTAACAATTAAAATTTTATTGCTAAGTTCACACTTAAAATTAATAAAAATAGTTATGTGTATAATTGTATATCTTAATAAAAGATTGTATGTATTATATGGTAAAAAGTAAATTACAAACAATATATACGTGTGTATATATGCTGATAGTTTAGCTTTCATCTTTATTATTTTTCGAGAAATTTATGTATATATTACAAAAAAAATTTCATATTGATATCTAAAAATGTGTGTTTTTCGAAAACTATAAATGTAAAAATTAAAATATATTACATACTTAAATATATATACATAAAAGATAAGTTAAAAAAAAAAACTAAATATGTATGTATTATTTTGTATAAAAACATAATAATTATGATATATGGTTATGTAGTTATATAAAGTAAATAATCTAGATTCATGCATACTAATTTTTTATCATTATCTAATGTTGAATTATATAAGAAAATTGTTTTTTTTTTCTTAAGAAAATAACAAGTCATATACAATTTAGTAATGTTTTGTTTTTTATTGTTTCACTACTATTTTGTATATAATTAGTTAACATTGTTGTTGGTAAATTTCAGTTATATTTTATTATATATATATTGATGAATTGATTCACCAAAACTAATAAGAAGAAGAAGAAAAAATTCCACTTTGTTAACATACAAAAAGTTTACAGAGTAAAGAACAAGAATGATATGGCTTTGAAATTTCACATAACAGTAACATATTTGTCTTTAATTTTAGGTTTCATTCTTGGAGCCAAATCTTCACTTTTTGACGTAAGAACATATGGTGCAAAACCTAACACGGACATAAGTCAGGTAACATATATACTTGCTTTACATGATCAAAAAGACAATGTGTAATTAAATTATCTTAAATTATTTTTTCATTGAAGAATATTGTGTTATAGTATGGTATGCTATGGAAAAGATATACTAGCTAGCTAGCTATAAATTTTTTTTACATATAATTTTTTTTTTATTATTATTTAATATTTACATCCAATAAATTTACAATTTAAAATATCTTTATTTAACTAAGTATTAAGATAATTATATTTGGGAGCACTTTTAATAGGCATTACCCATTCATGGGATTATGAAAAGTTTTTTCTATCTAATTAAAAAAAAAAAAAAATTACATTATATAAGTTGGGATCGTTCCATCGACTTAAGAAAAAAAATTAAAAAAAAAAGTTTTTTGGCAAAAAAAAATTGAGTTTGACTTGAGTAGTTTGTATATAAACATATTTTTAATATAGTGTGAAAAAGTAATATTTTTTGATATTTTTTTATTAAGTAATTAAATTAAGCATAAAAATTCAATTTTTTCTCTTATTATTCCTTATTGGATTAAAATCTAATAATTTAATATTTTTAAATTAATATTTATAGTTAAATTATTTAGTAATCAATGGGTAATTACCCATTGAAAAGTGTTCTAATTATGTTTATTGGATGGTGTAGTTATAAATTTTTATGAGTATTTTTCCATAAATATTTTAGGCTATCTCAACTGCATGGAAAAGTGCTTGTGCATCACCAACTCAAAGTGTATTATTTATTCCAAGTGGGGTATTCTATTTAAAACGAGCTATATTACAAGGACCATGTAAGGCTCCAATAAAGGTTCAACTTCAAGGAACACTGAGGGCCTTAAATGATCTAACTGGTTTCAAGGATGAAGATGGTTGGGTTATATTTGAACATATTAATGACCTAAATTTAATGGGAGGTGGTACTTTTGATGGACAAGGTAAATCAGTTTGGGGCAAACAATGTGGAAAAGGCAAATATTGTAGTAAATATCCCATGGTAATTCTTCTAATCATAATAAATTATTTTCTATTATTGGATAAATTATTGTTACCATCTTATAATTATAATTTATTGAAACAGAATATAAGATTCGATTACATCACCAATTCCTTAATTCAAGATATAACATCGTTGGATAGCAAACAATTTCATATGAATGTGTTAGGTTGCCAAAATGTTACCTTTTTACATGTTCATGTAATTGCAAATGGTGATAGTCCTAACACAGATGGAATCCATATTGGGCGATCATTTATGATAAACATAACAGATGTAAATATTCAAACGGGAGATGATTGTATTTCTCTTGGTGATGGAAGTAAAAAAATAACTATTACAAAGGTTACATGTGGACCTGGCCATGGTATCAGTGTTGGAAGCCTTGGAAAATATATGAATGAACAGCCTGTAGAAGGAGTGTTTGTTAGAAATTGTACATTAATAAATACAATGAATGGATTAAGAATCAAAACATGGCCAAATTCATTTGTTGGATTAGCTTCTAATATCCATTTTGAGGATATTATCATGGAAAATGTGGGCAACCCTATTTATATTGACCAAGAATATTGTCCTTGGAATCAATGCAACAAAGCGGTATGTGAAAGTACTAATAATATATATAGTATTATTTTTATAATTAATGTAAAATTAGTACTAATAATCATTAAGATAATGATGACTAACTTAATTATTATTGTGTTTGCTCTTAGGTTCCATCAAAAGTTCAAATAAAAGATGTGAGCTTCAAGGATATTCGTGGTACTTCTGCAACAGCAAATGCTATAAACTTTATTTGCAGTAGTGGTTTTCCATGCCAAAATGTTGAAGTTGTTAATATTGATCTTAGATATAATGGAAAACAAGGTCATATTACATCTCAATGTAAAAATATCAAACCCAGGATACTTGGAATTCACAACCCAACTGCATGCCTCGCTAGCTAATAACCTTAATTAATTTATAACTATCATTGAAATTTGTACTTATATAATTCTTCCATCCACCAGGACATGAGAAGTTTCATACTACTCTTAATTTGGGTAGATATATAATAAAATATTTTTATAAGCTGTAATTCCTTTTAGTGCTCTTAAAATTCATTAAACAACTCATAGTACAATATTATACATGGATTACTTTGAAAATTCTTCAACAAATTGATTACACCTGTTTGAATCACCATAATCGATGCAATAAAAATAATATTTTATTAAAATTTATAACTATGATAAATATAGATTTTTGTTTGTAATATTCTACAAAAGATCTCACCATAGATAATATATATGGTCTCCCAACTTTCATCAATGCAAGATGTTATTTGACTCATCGTTATTCACATTGGTGAAGAAGTTGTTATATGTTGAAAATTACTTATAGCTAGAAGATCTTATTACTTTCATATTATTTGTTTATTAAAGTTTAACAACATATAAACCCTAAAATATGTTACTAATTGAATTCTAAATGTAGTTCTCTTAGGTAAGTGATCAAGAATCTTAAAATAAAAATTAGAAAATTATGTGTCATTTTTGTGAAATAACTTTGCACAATTTAGTGAGCCGAACTTATACTTAAAAATAAAATAAAAAAGTGAACTTGTAAATGACTTTAGAAGACTAAGAAATGTACATAAACTTTTGATACTTTATAACACCTTGCCACAGATAGAATTTGAGTGTTGAACAGAAGGAGTCTTATAATATTCCGTTGTGTTCTCGTTATAAAAAAAATTCTAACTTTATCTTTTGGGTAGATCAATAATAAGGGTAATTATTGAAAATACATGCTAGTAAATAAGGTCCTAATAATATATGTTCTAACTAGGGCTGAGCATCAGTCGGTTTGGTCGGTTTTTTTCTATATAAAAATTCAAAATTCAATTTTTTGTTTGGATTGGTGCAATCCGAAAACCGACCGACCAATCCAGAACATATCTTAAAACCGACCGTTTTGAACCTCGATTTGGTCGGTGTAAACCGCCCAAACCGAACTTTTTTTTAAAAAAATAATCCAATTTATTCTATAAATACATTATTTTACATTTTACAACTACAAACATATAAATTAATTGTTCAAAAACTAATTATCTTATTCTTTTAACTTTAATATTAATAAAAAAATAATATATTATTTTTATATATTATTAGTAACTATAATACATGAAAAAAAACTTAATAAATTAATATATATATATATATGTATAACGGTCGGTTTCGGTTTTTTCGGTCGGTTTATTACCAAAAAAAAAAACCGACCGTTCAATAACGGTTTAAACCGTTAGTGGTTTTTTCGGTTTTCGGTTTCGTCGGTTTCGGTTCCAACGGTGTTCCGTAGGTCGGTTTGAACGATTTTTTCAGTTTTTCGATTTTATGCTCACCCCTAGTTCCAACAATTATCCTCAAAGTCTTTGGTAATATGTACCTTCATGTACAAATATTGTAATGACCGTATACTTAGAATAAAGATTAGTAAGGTAATTAGCATCAATTGATTATATTATATGATTAAATGTGATTATTTATTAAATAGGCCCTATTTTCAAAAAATAGGTGTTAGGGTTACATTTATTGAATTCTAAGTGTATTATACATAATATATGTGCAATTTAATATGTTTATAATTTTTTTTAGTAACAATAGAAATGCAACAGTTTAGCCAATTGTGTCATATGAGTAAGGTTTAGAACATTTCATCTAGTGGTCGGGCTAAGTATATTGAATATTGGAAATATCGAGATTAGGCGAGATTATGGTAATAGACTATTTTACTCTTAGGCTTTAAGATTACTTAAGTGGGAAACAAGGGGAAAATTGGCCATTTTTCTTAAGAAGTGAATTTTGTCTTTAGTGGTTTTAGTAGAATAATCAAGCTGATTTTAAGAAATAGGAATAAAAAATAATTCTTAATTATTCATTAAGGGGGGAAATTAGAGATATAGCTAAGTGTATCCTTTCTCTCTCACCTTGAGTTCAACCCTAAGAAAACCAAAGGAGGTCAGGTTTTTGTCATTGATTTTCTATGATTCTTAACATGAAATCAAGGAAAGGTGGTGGTACAAATTAAAGGTAAAGCCCTGTTGGAATTAATTTTACCAGGATCTTAGATCTACTCACAAGTATGTTGATTTAACAACCTAAAATTGAACTTCTAAAACGATGAATAAAATACATAAAAGTTAAGAATAACTTACAGTGATGGCAGCGGAATTAAGTGTCTCCTTCCACTCAGATCTCTAACCCTTGATTCCTGTCTGTAGCAGAGTATAATCAAGATCTGAGCCCGAATGTCCTTCAGTTGGATGTGATCCTTCACAGTCTTCCAAACTATGATTGAGGTACTAAGTGATGTGTGTGGGCACTTCTCTCTCACAAGGATTTTCGAAATTCTCTCTTCTTTTCTCTCTTATTTTCGCAAGTTGTGATGCATGCAAAGAGCAATCAATAGCACACCAAGAGTAGAGAGAGGGGCAGCTATATATAGGAAAAGGGAAGAGCACAACTTTCCAAATAAGCAGTTTCCTGTTTTACTGTGTAATTGATTAACTGCCTTATTTGGTGTGATCCACCACTTTCCTATTTTTGCTAGGCTTTGATTAGCAATTACATGGCAATTAAAATTGAAAATAATAATTGGGAAACAAGCAAACATGTGGCCGGCCATGGTGTGTTTATGGGCCTCTTATGGATTTTGCAGTTTCCTCAATTTTATTTCTATTTCTCCAAAAATGCCATTTTTCCAATTCTAATCATTTAAATGCCAAAACTAATTATTTAATAACTAAAATAGATTATTAAATAATATTGTCATTTAAAATAATTATTAATTAGACATGCAAAGTCTCTTAATTAATAATTAAACCTAGAAACCCTTTTATTTACAATTTCATCCTTAAACTGTGAAAATTCACAAATTAGACATAGTCTAACTTTTAGAATTATAATTGATTAATCATAAATCAATTATAGAGTCTTACAAACAGTATAGTCTCAACTAGAATTGGGACCATGGATCTATATGCTGAGCTTCCAATAAGTTGAACCGATTTACCAAGTAAATCCCTAACTTATTAATTCCTTGTTGAATCCACTCTTAGAACTTGGAATTGCACTCTCAGACTTATATAGAGCATATTATATGTTTCACGATATCAACATGCTATCTCATTTAACCATTGTTATAATCTTAATGTGATTAAAAGATCCTCTATATAGATGATTTACATCGAGATGGGACCAATTTACCGTTTACACCCCTCAATGTATTTTGCCTCTTTGAACACTTAGTTACCTGTAAATGATGTTTTAGTGATCTAATATATAGTCATTGAAACAAGAGCTCATCCATTTACTTCTATTTAACTAAGCTCAAAGGGAATTATCACTTTACTTCTATACACCAGTAGAAGCTATAGATTCCATATTTATGTTGAGCACTCCCACTCAGTTATAGATGATTTACATCGAGATGGGACCAATTTACCGTTTACACCTCTCAATGTATTTTGCCTCTTTGAACACTTAGTTACCTGTAAATGATGTTTTAGTGATCTAATATATAGTCATTGAAACAAGAGCTCATCCATTTACTTCTATTTAACTAAGCTCAAAGGGAATTATCACTTTACTTCTATACACCAGTAGAAGCTATAGATTCCATATTTATGTTGAGCACTCCCACTCAGTTATGCTATCATGTTCCCAAAATATACGTATCACCCTGACCCAAAAGTAGGCTTAACTAATAAATCAAAGAACATGAATAGCACTCCTGAGATTGAGCCTAAGCATATCAAGATTTAGATTCTCTTAATCTAAGATCAACTTATGATATTGTCTTGGAAAGATACAACGGTAAGTTTACAATAACTTTGGCCAAGTTCAATATCGGTCCAGTCCAATGTATACTCCATACATTGAAACTAGTATACTTTACCAATGTCCTTGAAAGAACATAACACTTACTCCAAGTGTAAGTATACTTCATCGCTGATTATCACATCAGTGTAAATCCAAAACACTGATGAACAGGGACCAAATCTTTTGAATCATATAATCACAATCGCATTCCACTGTATTGACAATACTGTAATTCTGAATAACGATATGTTCTGGATTTAACTAATTTTGTGCATATATCAAATATATATATTAAACCATAAACATGTAACATACATGTAATCATAAATCACTTCAAAATTCTATATTGATAACTAATCAGATTGTAATGGGTTTTATTTAGGGCACAAAACCCAACAAGCCCTAGAACTCTTCTTTTTGAATTTTTAGTAGTTTTTCATTGGTTTGAACATGCAAATTATAAGAATAATTTTTTTCCGAACCTAGGTTTATTTTGGGTTGATTTCTAGGATAAAATAAAGTTATTTAAAGCTTGTTTTAATTTGATGACTGATTGTAGTGTTGAGCAAAATTGAGTTCAAGAACTCAAACTTAGCTCAATAATATTGGTTTTCATAATTTTTCGTTACATATGTTGCTACTGCTTGGGATAAGTTTGTTGGTTCTTAATTAGGTGTTCTGGAGGGTTGTAAAAAGTTTGGAGTTGATTTGAGGTAGAAATGAGAGTTGGTGTGTTTCTGCAGCAAAAAAACAATAGACTGTTTTTTATCCTTTTTTCTGGAAGTGACCCAGAAAAACAATCTATCGTTTTTACAGAAACAACCTGCCATTTTTCAAGTAGTTTTTCGAAGTCTTACTTTTTATTTTTTTCTCGATATTTAGGGCAATTTCATGCTATTTATCGATAAGAAAACTTCTGGTTTTGAGTTTAAGTCCCCGGGAAGGTTTTAGCGAGTTATATATCTGTTTCACGTAAATGGACAGGGTCTCTGTTCAATAAGCAAAATTTCTTTTCAGGTTGATCGACACATTTGAATTTGAAAATAAGGTAAGAATAGTATAAAATGTATATATATGTATATGTGTGCGTGTGATATATATATAAATTTTTATGTTGCTAGAATAGATAAATTAGTATCATAGCAGCGCACACTATAGTATTGGGTCCGCAGCGCGACTATCGTCCTGGTAGTGGTCAGAATGAATAAATTAGTATCATAGTAGTGTAAACTATAGTATCAGGCCAGCAATGCGAGTATAGTGCTAGTTTTGATTGATATTTAATTCCATAAAGTATTAGTTGACACTATCATATAACGATACAAACTATAGTACCTAGTCGACAGTACGAGTATAGTATTGGTTAAGAGTGATATTATGGTTAATGATACTTTTAGGTATAGACTGATGCTAGCAGTACAACTATCGTGTCGGGTCCATAGCACGATTATAGTACTGGTAGTGACTGATATAAGATCAATCATACCAAAGGCAAGAACGTTCTTAATTTATCTATTAAGCCTTGTAGAGAGGTGTATTGGCGCATAGATGCGCAAGTCGGTAATGTGTATCTATATATCGGGATGGTTAACCTTAGAATGTTTAGTTTCAAGACAACATGAGCTTCTATTTTGTAATCGATGTGCGATACTTTTGAGAAAAAAGTATTTTAGATACAATTGTAAACTTTAAACAGGATCGCTGAAATTATGTAAAGTTATATATTTATCAAAGTTTAATTTCAAAAGTTTTAATTTATCACATTTTCAAAAAACTTTTTGATTAACAGAAGCATGTAATGTAATTAAAAACTAGTGTAGCGTGCAGCGTGCCTAAGCAACTAGGCATTACAAATGTTTAAAATGATTTATATGTTTTTTGATGTGTTCATGTATTGCATGTAATTTGATGATATTATATGAATTTTATGTATGTTTTTTTGAAAAATATTTTTCTTAGGCTTGTTTTAGTCTTTAAAATGCTTTAGAGACAGTTATTGGTTGAAAAAATGACTAAAAGCACCCATTAGTGCATGTTGTCAAGCCCCTTGGCTAGTCTTTGGGTCCCGCGCACTCGTGCTCGATCGGTGTCTCTCTCATGGTGCAAATGGAGTTGATGGTCCATATAGTTATTGGTAACTATTGTTTTTGTTACCAACTAGTAACCAATGCCATTTTTTTTATTTTTGGTTAAAATTTTGTTTTTTAATTAAAAAAATTGGGTGAAAATTTTAAAAAACTATAAAATATTAATATTTTCAATTTCAATCCTAAATATCATACCTCAATTAATAAAAAATAATTTTTTAATTATTTATTGTTTGTTGTTAATTTTAGATATATATGAAAGTGGTTTAAATTTGAATTTAATTAAGCTGTGATATAATAGAATTATATTCAAATTTAAATTTGATTATTTTACCATTTTTAATACATGTTTAAATAATAATATCTAAATATTAGATATTTGATACATTCTAAAACCTAAAATAACCTAAAAAAAATATAATCTCTCTCTACAGCCCCATCAATTGCCCATACCTTCTAGCCAACTCTGCCCCAAATCCACCCACCCGCGCAAAGAACGACCACAGTCCGACCCCACAATGCCTACTCGCACGAAGAACAAAGGACCCATTTGTACGGAGATCCTTCTCCGTCCTTCGCCGATCTTTCTCCTTGTATGAAGGACTCATCCACCGACGCAAAAGACCCATCTAAGCCCGTTCCTTCCCTGTCAGAGCCTGTCTCTTGTCTGATTCGCCTCCCGTCTCATTGGATCTGCCTCATTCTCTAAAGAGAAAGGTATTATTCTAAAAAAAGAAGATTGTTGTTAGTTATTTTTTTGTGGTTGATTTAGAGCGAATATATATTGTTTGTGTTGAAATACACTTAGTTTTGATGAATTTTTCTTAATTTTTGATAGGTTTTATATGGGGGTTTTGGTGTTTTGAACTTTCTAACCGAAAGGAAAATGAAAACAATGTATGTTCTCAATTATTTCATCAAAAGATTCTCGATAAGTTAAATGGTGGTTATGGTATTTTTTGATCTGGTGTTGTGTTGGTTGAGAAAAAACAGAACCGGTCGTGTTGGTTCTAGAAAAATGAAATATGGTGTTAGTTTTTATGTGGTTGTTATTTGTATTTTTTTAGTTTTGATATATTTTTTGTTGAAATCGTGAGATCTAGTTTTCTAGTGTATTCTTTGTGTTCGTATTTTTCTCGACACTTTTTCAATACGTTCTTGACGGGTTCTCGATGCAAATATCCCAAGATTAGGGAAGACCTTTATCGATAATTTTTCGATAGATTCTCGATAGGTTATGGATATGAGTGAGAATTCTTTTTATTGTTGTTATGTTAGTTATTCTTGGTTGACTATTGATAGATTATCGAGTGATTATTAATTTCGATAGTTATCGACTGATTATTTCGATAAGCATTTGATAAGTTTTTGATAGTTCAAGTTTTACAAAAAAAAAAATAGGAAATTTAGTTATTATCAATTGATTATTGATGGGTTGTTAAAAGGTTCTCGATAAAAGCGAGAATTTTATTTTGCTGTTGTTGTATTGGTTATTATTGCTTAATTATCGACATATTGTCGACAGGTTCTCGATGTAATTAAGAATTAGTTTTTTAGTTGTTATTTTTTGTGATTGTCTATTGACTATCAATTGGCCCTCGACAGGTTTTTGATAAGATTTAGTATTGCATTTTTTGTTGTCAGGTATTCATTTTACTTTTGTTATTATTGTATTATTTAACTTTTTTTTTGATATCATTGATAAGTTGTGTTTTCTTCCCTCTATTGTCTTCTATCTATTTCTCGATAGGTTTTCGATTGGTTGTCGATATGTTTTCGATAGAATTCTAACATTTGTTATGTTTTCTTTCTTGAATAGCAACTGATTGTTATGAGAGGGTTATTTCCTCTCCCAGATGAAGAAACGTATGTAAAGACAATCACTTATGAAACTAAGATAGTGATTGAGATGGGTGTCGATGAGACACATCCTTAATATGATGCCCAAAACCTTGTTGTTTTCAAAAGCCATGCTAAAAAGTAGTAGAACAAGTTATCAAGTTAAACTTTAAAAATTGTAATAACAATATCCGGAGCCTCCATATGAAATATTATCGAAAAACCATCAAGAAATCATCATAGAATACATTTACTAAATTTTATAAAAGATTGCACAAACCATCGACAAAGCATCGAGAACATATCGATATACTATCGTTAAATTTTAAAAATTACAATGACAGCATCTGGAACCTTCACATAGATTATCAAAAACCCATCGAGAACACATCAATTTCCCATTGAGAAACTATTAAAAAATACATTTAAGCTAAATAGAAATTTTATTTAGCATTAAATATAACAGAAACAATTTAAGGGATCCCAAGTAACAGTAAACTATGCCTCAAACATGAGTTTTTCATGTAGCTTTGTTGTGGCCTAAACCGCCATAGTTGCTGCAATTTCGAGATTGTAGTACTACTTATTTATCACTAATTTCAAATCATACTCCAATGGGACAACCTCCAATTCTTTATATAAAATGTTGTGTATTTTTTGTAAAGTTGTGTCGGTTTCAACCATCAATATCATATTTTCTTCGCTTTTATACGCCCAATTAAATCTCTCAATACTCCAAACACCATCATACAATACAACCAGAAATGCAGGCGATCTTGCAATTCAATACAAATAAAAAACAATTGAATTAGAATAACAAATAACAAAAATTACAATAATAGAAAATAGTGTCAACAAACAGTCAAGAACCAATCAAGAACCTGTTAAAAAAAACAATAACTGTTGAAAATAATAAATAGTAAATCATCAAGAAACAATCGATAACCAGCTGAGAAATCATCGATAACATGGACAAGATACACACCATCAATAAAACTATCGACAAACAATCGAGAACACGTAAATAACATGTCAAGAATGGTTGTAAACGCAAAATCATTCACTATTTTGACAAATAATCAAGAATTTATCAAAAAACTATCGAGAAAGGTTGTCCCTAACCTTTGGACAATTACATCGAGAACCCATCGAGAACGTATCGAAAAAGCGTCGAGAAAAATACAAAAATAGTACAGAATACATACGAAAAATAGATCTCACGGTTTCAGCAAAAAATATATTAAAACCAAACAAATACAAACAACAATTGCATAGATCTACCGAAAATAGAGTGAACCGTAGTAGGTTTTCCTGCCAAGTTATGGCATAGAGTGAAACCGTTGTAGGGTTTCCTACCAGTTTATGGCTTAGAATGAAATTATTGTAGGGTTTCTTCCTAACGACGTATCAGGTGTGGGTATGGGCGTTAGTGACATATGATAAGAACTAGGCGTAGGTAAGGGCTCGTCTGATTAGACAATGCGATATATTGGTGTCAAGTTGTGGCACGGGCTCACCTGATTAGGTGATGCAATTATGTAACGGGTATAGATATGGGCGCGTCTGATTACACGATGCGATATATTAGTGCCAGGTTGTGGCATAGGCTCACCTGGTTAGGTGATACAATTATATGCTATATGGGTGCAGGTTTTTGGCACGGACTCACCTGATTAGGTGATGCAATTATGTGATATGTGGGTGCCATGCCATGGCACGGGCTTGCCTAATTAGGCAATGCAATACAAGATTATCAGATTAAAGTATTGACTTGCCTGATTAGGCAATGTGATGTAATGAAGATGGTTACCTTATGAGGTAACATATAGAATTTATATTATTAAATGAATATGATTCCTATTATTGGTATAATAATTTTGTACTACTAGATATTTGTATATTGATGCTTATTCATAGCTGTTAGGTTATAATTAGCCTATGTCTCGGGTCTTTAAAGTTAGCATTATCTCGTCTATTGGTGTCTTTTGGAGCAGTTTTACGCTTGATTTTCATTATTTCAGGTTCTCGGAGTGCTAAAGTTCAAATTCAGTCAAATGGCGAAAAACTGGGATAAATTGGAAAAAAAATTGGAAAATTGTCTCCAGAAGCTACAGTAGTCGCGACTTCCATTGAGCCAGGTCGCGACCCTTTTTCCTGGTCGCGACCCTGGTCGCGACTTCGAGGTTTGGCAGAACCTTCGATTTTCGAGGTTTGCCTGTAGTCGCGACCAGCTTAAGTGCTAGTCGCGACTAGGTACGGAAATCGCAGATTTGACCTAATTTTGATTTTTCTCTCAATTGGAGGCACACCACTCATCCCTATATAAGGAATACGACATTGAAGGTCAGAAGTAAGCAAAAACAGACCTAATAGTGGAGGCAAGTGGAGAGGAAGCTATCTTGAAGACCCGGAGCGATACCACCTTCTAGTTTCTTTCTTTTACCCTTTTAATTCTTCTTTATGTTTGTTTTTATTTCTGAATTAATCATGGATGTTTTTAGAGTTATTATGAACTAAATTTCCCAATAAGGGAGGATGATGATTGTTGTTTAAGTTTATGCCTAGTTAATAAATAATTGCCATTCCTTCATCTTATGTGTGAATACTATCTTTATTTGTGTTTGATTCCATGTGCAAGCTTGATCACCTTTTACATGTTTAATGATCTCAATTCGAAATCTGAAAAAAGAGAATTGAGAATGCTAAAATTTGGATAGTCTAGGTTTTGATGTAAAACGAAAGTATTTACATAGCCTCAGTGACTAATAGATTATTGCTTAATGCTGATTTTGTGTTGATTTAATTAAGAAGTTAATTAGAGAACATATTATTTAGAACCTAAAAGATCTGAAAAGAGTTAGGTTAATTTATAATCTGTCATTCACATTGAGATAAGGATAGCAATTAGGTATTAATATTGGTAGCTTATCAACAGGATTCACCTCCCTAATCTCTCATCTTGATTAATCTTTGTTTATTTTCTCTTTAATTTTCTGAGTTATTTACTTTCAAATTGCAAACTTATTATTTTACCAAATAGAATTATAAGTATAGTTCAGTAGTACTTAATCCAATTCCCTGTGGTTCGACCTCACTTGCGTGAGATACTACTTGATTGCGTACACTTGCGTAATAACCATAATTTTCGTAACAAGTTTTTAGCGCCGTTACCGGGGAATTGTTTAAAGATTAATATTACACAAATTATACTAACTTCTGGCTACTTTGGTATATTTTCTCTTGCTGATTTTTCTAACCTTTTTCTTGCAATATTTTCGTGATCTATTTCAGGAATCATAAGTGTATGCGCGGTCAAGGACAAGCTGTCATATTACCAGTTGATCCTGAAATCGAGAAAACTTGTAGGAGAAACCGAAAGAACAAGAGGCAAGAAGGAGTTTCAGCTACTGCTGAAACTGCAGAAATCATGGCTGCTAATGCTGCAAACAATGGAGGCAATAACAGTAACAATGGTGGCGCAGTAGAAGATCAAGCTAATGGCCGCAGCTTGAGAGATTACATTTTCCCTACTCTGACGGGAGTGCAGTCATGTATCAGGCCACCGGCAGTGGATGCAAATAACTTCGAGATCAAACCTGCCATACTTCAAATGGTGGAGTCTTCAGTTCAGTTTGGTGGCCTCCCTTCTAAAGATCCTAACCTGCATCTCTCTAACTTCATGGAACTTTGTGAAACTTTTAAAGTTAATGGAGTTAGTGATGATGCCATTCGACTGAGACTGTTCCCATTCTCTCTCAGAGAACGAGCCAAGAGTTGGCTAAACTCCTTGCCACCAAACTCTATTGCCACCTGGAATGATCTGGCAACAAAATTCTTGTCAAAGTTCTTTCCTCCAGCCAAGTCTGCAAAGCTGAGAGGAGAAATTAATAACTTTTGCCAACAAGACAATGAATCTCTCCATGAGGCTTGGGAGAGGTTTAAAGATCTAATCAGAAAGTGCCCTCATCATGGTATAGAGAAGTGGATGCTGGTCCACAATTTCTACAATGGGTTGGTAGGAAACACTAGAACTCTAATAGATGCAGCAGCTGGTGGAGCCTTTATGAGAAAAAGTGCTAATGAGGCGTATGATCTATTGGAGGAGATGACTCTAAATAATCAGCAGTGGCCAACTGAAAGAAGCCAATCAAAGAGGGTAGCTGGTGTGTTAGAGGTGGATGCCATCACAAAGTTGACAGCTCAGGTTGAGGCATTGACAAAGATAATTGCAGGGCAAGCTAAACAAGCCCAAGTTGTGTGTGAGTTATGTGGAGGAAGCCATCACTTTTCAGAGTGTCAAGCAGATGTGGATGATTTGCCAATGGATGAAGCTAAAGCCATTGGAAACTATTCACAGAACAACAACAACAATTATGGGTTCAACCAGGGTAATAACCGAAGAAACAGTGGGTTCTATCAGCAACGAAATCAGAACCGAATCGAATCAACGCTTAATCAAAGAACAAACCTCTGGTGGAAATTCTAGTTTGCAAACAGATTTATTGCTTCAATTCATGACTGAAACTAGATCTTCAATCAAAGACCCGTTCACGTATGGGCCAACTAGCAACTCAAGTAGCAACTCGTCCTCAAGGGAATTTGCCTAGCACAACTGAAGTAAACCCCAAAGAAAACTGCAAAGCAATTACCCTGAGAAGCGGTAAAAATTATGATGGTCCTGAATTGCCACATTCAGCTGATGGAGAAAAGGAGAATGAAGCTCAACCAAAGCCAACCCCAACACCAACATCAGAGAAGGCTACTGACAGCCCAACACAACCACAACAGTCTCCACCAATTAGCATTGATCACCATGTGAAAATACCCTATCCTCAGAGGCTCAGAAAGTCAAGTCTAGACAAGCAGTTCACCAAATTCCTAGAGGTCTTCAAAAGACTACACATCAACATTCCTTTTGCTGAAGCCTTGGAACAAATGCCCCGTTATGTGAAGTTCATGAAGGAGATATTGTCTAAGAAGAGAAAATTGGAGGACTATGAAACAGTGGCATTAACTGAGGAGTGTAGCGCCATTTTGCAAAAGAAACTACCGCCCAAGCTTAAAGATCCGGGTAGTTTCAATATTCCATGCTCTATAGGGGGTTCGGTGGAAACTAAAGCTCTATGTGATCTAGGAGCAAGCATTAATCTAATGCCTTTGTCTGTCTTCAAGAGGCTAGGATTGGGAAAAGCAAAGCCTACAACAGTGACTTTACAACTGGCAGATCGTTCTTTGACTCATCCTCGTGGGATAATTGAAGATGTACTGGTGAAGGTTGGTAAGTTTATCTTCCCTGCTGATTTCCTAATTCTTGATACGGAGGAAGATTCAACTATTCCCGTTATTTTGGGAAGAGCATTCTTAGCCACGGGCCGAGCAGTAATAGATGTTCAAAAGGGAGAGTTAAAGTTGAGAGTGCAAGATGAAGAGGTCAATTTTAATGTTTTTGCCCCAGCTGACATTCCTACCTGTTGCAAGATTGAGATGGTGAAGGGTTCTTTTGTTAAAGCTGATAAGAAGAAAGCAAAGCCTAAAGAGCGACTTCGAACGATTCAGCGTCGTTTGAAAAGATTGATGTGTGGTAGTTCTGAAGGTGAGCTTACTCTTGTGCAAAAATCTGAAATCAACACTATTGGTGGTCAATTTTCTTCATTTAGTACGAGGGCTCTTTTGGATGAAAAGGGTCCACCCAACCCTTTTTGAGAGAGTCTCAGGTAAGTCTCTTTTCTCTGCATATTCCTGTATACATTGGGGACAATGTCATATTTTAGTTTGGGGGGAGAGACTTAAAAATTTTAAATTCTGCACTTTAATTTCTGCATTTTAATTTTCTGTTTTAGTTTTTTGTTTTAGTTAAGGAATGGCAATAAGCTTGACGATAGTTGTATACTGCTGATTAGTGTGATGTGATTTGAAATTGTAAAATAACTGTGTGCTTGATTCTATTAACTCTTTGGATTAGTTTGGATGCTTAGAAACCTATGTTTTTCTGCAAATATTCAATTTGTGAAAATTGTTATAACTGTTTTACTATGGTTTATGGTAAGGTTGACAGGATAGCTTAGAACTTGCATATTTATTCTTTTGAGGCGAAATCCTTGATAGTGTTCAATTGGAATATGACTTAGGCATTTGTTGGATAGTTTGAGCCTTTCGAGCCTACCATAATAATGTGTATCCCTAGTTAACCTTTTGAGCCTAAACCTGTTATGTTTTTCACCCTTTGATTTGGAAAAAATTGTAACCACACTATTAATTTTTCTTCACCATGTTATCCATGATATCATAAGCTACATGATTAGTTTGGGGGAGGAGAAACAGTTAGTGTGAGGAAATAATGAGAGGGGGAAAAACTTGTAAGATTGAGAAGAAAACAATTATGTAATTCAATGTCACTGAAAAAAAAATAAGAAAAAAAATTGAAAGAAAAAAAATAAAATATATGATTTCAGTGATGTTGGAAAATAGTAGAGATGTCTTCTATCAATCTTGGTAAATTTGGGAACAGTATGGGGTTTTAGAAAAAGAAAAGTAAAAAAGCTTGTGGGTTCTGTTTGTGTGCTTATGATATCTTGAGCCAAAATTGTCTTTTACCTATCCCTGAATATCTGAGCCATACTATCTAAGCCTTGAAAAGACCTAATGATTCCGAAGAACACTGTCAACATTAGTGGAGAAAGGTAAGCATGTAAGCTTATGAGTTATTGGATTGTGGAATTAATGGAAAGAGTAAAACTTTTATAACAATGTTTCACATTTGAGTAAATTGTTGCAGTTGTACATAGTGTTATTTATGGAGCATCCGAGTTAATTATTAGAGTTAGTAGGATCAAAATTCTAGTTTATGCAAGTAGAAAGCAGAGCATGAGTCAGCAGTGTAGTGATTATCTGATAGTGTAGTTAGTTTTTTTTATCTTACTCGGGGGCGAGTAAGAATCTAGTTTGGGGGATTTTGTTAGGTTATAATTAGCCTATGTCTCGGGTCTTTAAAGTTAGCATTATCTCGTCTATTGGTGTCTTTTGGAGCAGTTTTACGCTTGATTTTCATTACATTATTTCAGGTTCCCGGAGTGCTAAAGTTCAAATTCAGTCAAATGGCGAAAAACTGGGATAAATTGGAAAAAAAAACTAGAAAATTGTCTCTAGAAGCTACAGTAGTCGCGACTTCCATTGAGCCAGGTCACGACCCTTTTTCCTGGTCGCGACTTCGAGGTTTGGCAGAACCTTCGATTTTCGAGGTTTGCCTGTAGTCGCGACCAGCTTAAGTGCTAGTCGCGACTAGGTACGGAAATCGCAGATTTGACCTAATTTTGATTTTTCTCTCAATTGGAGGCACACCACTCATCCCTATATAAGGAATACGACATTGAAGGTCAGAAGTAAGCAAAAACAGACCTAATAGTGGAGGCAAGTGGAGAGGAAGCTATCTTGAAGACCCGGAGCGATACCACCTTCTAGTTTCTTTCTTTTACCCTTTTAATTCTTCTTTATGTTTGTTTTTATTTCTGAATTAATCATGGATATTTTTAGAGTTATTATGAACTAAATTTCCCAATAAGGGAGGATGATGATTGTTGTTTAAGTTTATGCCTAGTTAATAAATAATTGCCATTCCTTCATCTTATGTGTGAATACTATCTTTATTTGTGTTTGATTCCATGTGCAAGCTTGATCCCCTTTTACATGTTTGATGATCTCAATTCGAAATCTGAAAAGTGAGAATTGAGAATGCTAAAATTTGGATAGTCTAGGTTTTGATGTAAAACGAAAGTATTTACATAGCCTCAGTGACTAATAGATTATTGCTTAATGCTGATTTTGTGTTGATTTAATTAAGAAGTTAATTAGAGAACATATTATTTAGAACCTAAGAGATCTGAAAAGAGTTAGGTTAATTTATAATCTGTCATTCACATTGAGATAAGGATAGCAATTAGGTATTAACATTGGTAGCTTATCAACAGGATTCACCTCCCTAATCTCTCATCTTGATTAATCTTTGTTTATTTTCTCTTTAATTTTCTGAGTTATTTACTTTCAAATTGCAAACTTATTATTTTACCAAATAGAATTATAAGTATAGTTCAGTAGTACTTAATCCAATTCCCTGTGGTTCGACCTCACTTGCGTGAGATACTACTTGATTGCGTACACTTGCGTAATAACCATAATTTTCGTAACAATAGCAGATGCCAGTGGTAATTTGGATTTCATCTTATGAATAATGCGAAATAGTTTGATTACGATTGCGTATAAATAATAATATTCGAATAATAAATTATATGATTATTATTATTATTATTATTATTATTATTATTATTATTATTATTATTATTATTATTATTATTATTATTATTATTATTATTATTATTATTATTCTTGTTGAGTCCTTGTGACAAACAGGTGCTATGTGGTGTAGGTAAGGGGAAGGAAAAGTTAGAGCTGCCATGAGGTGACTACCTTCTCCAGCAATGTATATATTGACATCACCGGCCTGCATGTCAAGTTGTCAAGAGTTGTTTTAGGCTGTATCTACTGTGTGTTTTAGTTTTATATTTTTAAGGTGTCGTTATATATGGTTCTTTTGTGAAACTTTTTATAACAGGGATCTCCGGAACACATTTCTAATGCTGTTATGAAGGCCGTTTTTAAATGTTTCACTTTAATCAAGTTTTTAATATTATCACGGTTTTTAATAATTAATTAATTTATTAGTATTAAACTAGTTTGTAAACTTACACATGTGGCGTCCCTATAGATTAGGGCATTACAATACATGCATAAATAATAATTAATAATTTCAAGCCAAAATAAAATTAAAAATTATTCATTTAGTTTTTCATTTGAAAGACCAAAGAAGACAAATACAAATATTCACTTCAAAAGAAGGTTAAACATATGACACACACTAAAACATATATCTCAACTTACCTTTAACATATATACTTACTAAGACATGTGCCTATAATATATTGATTGAAAAAATATTGAGAAATTAGGTTGTTAAGAACTTGTTATTATTAGTTAAGAACGAATCTCATATTTATCATAAAATTTTTTTTTATAGCTCTAATATTGTAACAATATTGATAATATAACAATATTGACCTCAATGAGGTAATCTCTACTAAAATTAACAGATTTATAACAATTAAAATTTTATTGCTAAGTTCACTTAAAATTAATAAAATAGTTATGTGTATAATTGTATATCTTAATAAAAGATTGTATGTATTATATGGTAAAAAGTAAATTACAAACAATATATACGTGTGTATATATGCTGATAGTTTAGCTTGCATCTTTATTATTTTTCGAGAAAATTTATGTATGCATTACAAGAAAAATTTCATATTGATATCTAAAAATGTGTGATTTTCGAAAATTATAAATGTAAAAATTAAAATATATTACATACTTAAATATTCTACTAGTTATACATAAAAGATAAGTTAAAAAAAGAATTAAATATGTATGTATTATTTTGTATAAAAAACATAATAATTATGATATATGGTTATGTAGTTATATAAAGTAAATAATCTAGATAAAATTCATGCATACTAATTTTTTATCATTATCTAATGTTGAATTATATAAGAAAATTGTTTTTATTTTTCTTAAGAAAATAACAAGTCATATACAATTTAGTAATATTTTGTTTTTTATTGTTTCACTACTATTTTGTTAATAATTAGTTAACATTGTTGTTGGTAAATTTCAGTTATATTTTATTATATATATATTGATGAATTGATTCACCAAAACTAATAAGAAGAAGAAAAAATTCCACTTTGTTAACATACAAAAAGTTTACAGAGTAAAGAACAAGATTGATGGCTTTGAAATTTCACATAACAGTAACATATTTGTCTTTAATTTTAGGTTTCATTCTTGGAGCCAAATCTTCACTTTTTGACGTAAGAACATATGGTGCAAAACCTAACACGGACATAAGTCAGGTAACATATATATACTTTGCTTTACATGAGCAAAAAGACAATGTGTAAATAATCTTAAATTATTCTTTCATTAAAGAATATTGTGTTTTAGTATGGTATATGCTATGGAAAAGATATACCATGGTAGCTAGCTAGCTGTAGAATTTTTTAACCTATATAAATATAATTATGTTTATTGGATGGTGTAGTTATAAATTTTTATGAGTATTTTTTCATAAATATTTTAGGCTCTCTCAATTGCATGGAAAAGTGCTTGTGCATCACCAACTCAAAGTGTATTATTTATTCCAAGTGGGGTATTCTATTTAAAACGAGCTATATTACAAGGACCATGTAAGGCTCCAATAAAGGTTCAACTTCAAGGAACACTGAGGGCCTTAAATGATCTAACTGGTTTCAAGGATGAAGATGGTTGGGTTATATTTGAACATATCAATGACCTAACCTTAATGGGAGGTGGTACTTTTGATGGACAAGGTAAATCAGTTTGGGGCAAACAATGTGGACGAGGCAAATATTGTAGTAAATATCCCATGGTAATTCTTTTAATCATAATAAATTATTTTCTATTATTGGATAAATTATTGTTACCATCTTATAATTATAATTTATTGAAACAGAATATAAGATTCGACTACATCACCAATTCCTTAATTCAAGATATAACATCACTGGATAGCAAACAATTTCATATGAATGTGTTAGGTTGCCAAAATGTTACCTTTTTACATGTTCATGTAATTGCAAATGGTAATAGTCCTAACACAGATGGAATCCATATTGGGCGATCATTTATGATAAACATAACAGATGTAAATATTCAAACGGGAGATGATTGTATTTCTCTTGGTGATGGAAGTAAAAAAATAACTATTACAAAGGTTACATGTGGACCTGGCCATGGTATCAGTGTTGGAAGCCTTGGAAAATATATGAATGAACAGCCTGTAGAAGGAGTGTTTGTTAGAAATTGTACATTAATAAATACAATGAATGGATTAAGAATCAAAACATGGCCAAATTCATTTGTTGGATTAGCTTCTAATATCCATTTTGAGGATATTATCATGGAAAATGTGGGCAACCCTATTTATATTGACCAAGAATATTGTCCTTGGAATCAATGCAACAAAGCGGTATGTGAAAGTACTAATAATATATATAGTATTATTTTTATAATTAATGTAAAATTAGTACTAATAATCATTAAGATAATGATGACTAACTTAATTATTATTGTGTTTGCTCTTAGGTTCCATCAAAAGTTCAAATAAAAGATGTGAGCTTCAAGGATATTCGTGGTACTTCTGCAACAGCAAATGCTATAAACTTTATTTGCAGTAGTGGTTTTCCATGCCAAAATGTTGAAGTTGTTAATATTGATCTTAGATATAATGGAAAACAAGGTCATATTACATCTCAATGTAAAAATATCAAACCCAGGATACTTGGAATTCACAACCCAACTGCATGCCTCGCTAGCTAATAACCTTAATAATTTATAATTATCATTTAAATTTGTACTTATATAATTCTTCCATCCACCAGGACATGAGAAGTTTCATACTACTCTTAATTTGGGTAGATATATAATAAAATATTTTTATAAGCTGTAATTCCTTTTAGTGCTCTTAAACAACTCATAGTATAATATGATATAATGCTTACTTTGAAATTAATTCTACAACAAATTGATTACACATGTTTGAATTACCATGCAATATGTAATTGATGCAATAAAAATAATATTTTATTGAAATTTATTACTATGATAAATATAGGTTTTTGTTTGTAATATTCTACAAAAGATCTCCCTATAAATAATATGGTCCCCTATCATTAGGGCCGGCCCTAAGCATAGGCGGGCTAGGCGCGCGCCTAGGGCCCACTCATTTTAGACGCCCAAATAAAAAAAATATCTTCTAAAAATATACATATTTTTTTAATAATTTTTAAAAATACCATTTATTTTTGTAGTAAGGGTCCAAAAATTTTTTTTTGTCTATAACTCATTTCAACTCAGGGCCGGCCTTGCCTATCATCCATCAATGTATGATGTTCTTTGACTCGTCGTTATTCACGATGATGAAGTTATTATATGTTAAAAATTACTAATAGAGGATCTTATTACTTTCATATTATTTGTAAATTAAAGTTTCATAACATATAAAACCCTAAAATATATATGTTAATTCTAAAGGTGGTTCTCTTAAGTAAGTGATCAAGAATCTTAAAATTAGAAAATTAGAAAAATTATGTGTCATTTTTGTGAAATAACTTTGCACAATTTAGTGAGCCGAACTTATACTTAAAAATAAAAAATAAAAAAAAAAATAAAAAAGTGAACTTGTAAATCACTTTAGAAGACTAAGAAATAAAATAAATCTTTAACACTTTATAACACCTTGCCACAAAAAGAATTCAAAAACTAGTGTTGAACAGAAGGAGTAATCCCGTTGCGTTCCCATTATAAGAAAATTCTAACTTTATGTTATTTTTTTCGTTTTAAAAAAATATATTTTAAGTAAATTGATAATAAGGTTAATTATTGAAATTACCTGCTAGTAAATAAGTTCCTAGTAATATATGTTCCAACAATAAATTATCGTCAAAGCCTTTAGTACTATTTACTTTCATGCACAAATATATATTGTAATGATTGTATACTTAGAATAGGGAATAGTAAGACAATTAGCATTAATTGATTTTATTATATGATTAAATGTTATTATTTATTAAATGCATGGGTTCTATTTTCAAGAAATAGACATTAGGATTGTAATTTTTCAATTTCGAAAATTTTATTAAACTTTAAGTGTGTTATATATAATATATGTGCAATTTAATATGTTTATGATTTTTTTTCGGCAACAATAGAAATGTGACGGTTTGGCCAATTGAATCATATAAGTAAGGTTTAGAACCTTTCAATTAGTGGGGTAAGTATATTGAATATTAGAAATATCAAGATTAGGCGAGATTATGGTAATAAACTATTTTACCCCTAGGCCTTAAGATTACTTAAGTGCGAAACAAGGGGCGAATTGGCCATTTTTCTTAAGAGGTAAATTTTGTTTTTTGTAGTTTTAGTAGAATAATCAAGCTGATTTTAAGAAAAAGGAATACAAAAATAATTATATCAATTGTTCATTAAGTTAGAAAATTAGAGATAAAGCTAAGTTTATCCCTCTGATCTCTCTCACGTTGAGATCAACTCCTGAGAAAACCAAAGGAGACCAGAATTTTGTCATTGATTTTCTATGATTCTTAGCAAGAAATCTAGGAAAGGTGGTGGTACAAATCAAAAGTAAAGCCCTAGAACTCTTCCCTTTGAATTTTTGGCAGCTTTTTATTGGTTTGAACATGTAAATTTTAAGAATAGGTTTTTTCCGAACCTAGGTTTAGTTTGGGTTATTTTTGAGATAAAATAAAGTTGCTTAAAGCTTGTTTGAGGTTAATTTGATGGCTGATTGTGGTGTTGAGCAAGTTTGAGTTCAAGAACTCAAACTTGGCTCAATAATAGTGATTTTCATAACTTTTTTTTATATATATTACTACTGCTTGGGATAGGTTTGTTGGGCCTTAATTAGGTGTTCTCGAAGGTTGTGGAAAGTTTGGAGTTGATTTGAAGTAGAAATGAGAGTTGGTGTGTTTCTGCAGCGGAAAACGATGGACCGTTTAGAAACGGTCTAAGTGGTCTACCCTTTTTACTAGTAGTTACCTAAAAAAATAGTTTGCCATTTTTACAGAAACGACCTGCCATTTTTCAAGCAGTCTTTTTGAAGTCTTGTTTTTTTTATTTTCATCGATATTTAGAGTAATTCTACGCTATTTATCGATAAGAAAATTTCTAATTTTGAGTTTAAGTCCCTGAGAAGGTTTTAGCAAGTTGTTTACCCATTTTACGTAAATGTGACATAGGGCCTCCGTTCAATGAGCAAAATTTCTATTCAGGTTGACTAGCGCATGCATTTAAATTTAAAAATGAGGTAAGAACAATATAAAATATATATATATGTATGTGTGTACATGTGATATACATATTTATATTGTTAGAATAGACGAATTAGTATCATAGAAGCGCAAACTATAGTACTGGATCTGCATCGCGACTATAGTGCTGGTAGTGGATAGAAAGTATGAATTGGTATCATAGTGGCGTAAACTATAGTGTCGAATCAGCAATGCGAGTATAGTGCTAGTTTTGACTGATATTTAATTCCATAAAGTATTAGTTGATGTTGTCATAACAGTACAAACTATAGTATTTGGTCGGCAGTAGGGGTGTTCGCGGTGCGGATTGTGCGGTTTTTAACCATTTTTTCAAACCAACCCGCACATGCGGTTTTTCTAATTTTCCAAACCGCACCCGCACCGCGATACTAAAAAACCGCAAAAACCGCACCGCAAAAAATGATGCGGTGCGGTGCGGTTTTTGCGGTTTATGCGGTTTGAACTATCACAATTTTTTTTTTTGAAATAATCATAAAATAATTAAACTATCATTAATATAATTATTCCAAAACACTTAAGAAAATACAACAAACTTGAGACTAATAAAAGTTATAACAACAACAATAAATCAATAATCTTTTTAAAGTTTCAACAACACACTTAAATCAAAATAACAAACTTGAAACTAATTAAGTTCTAACAACAATATAAATGTACAACTAACATACTTACATCAATAGATTAAAAATAGAACAAACACAAACTTCCAACTCCAAATTTTA
This sequence comes from Cannabis sativa, assembly GCF_029168945.1. NCBI lineage: Eukaryota > Viridiplantae > Streptophyta > Magnoliopsida > Rosales > Cannabaceae > Cannabis > Cannabis sativa. The sequence goes on from NC_083605.1 coordinate 7,377,762, forward strand.
ATACACATGTATGGACTTGGGTTTGTTGCTAAGAAGAGAGGGTTTGTGAAGAGTTATGGATTTTGCCCTAAGATTTATAGGCTTGGGTTGGGCTCATATGTATGGGCTTAATAAAATAAATATAAAAATTGAAATTTTAAAAGATGCGGTGCGGTGCGGTTTGAATCGCGGTTTAATAATTCAAAACCGCAAACCGCACCGCACCGCGCGGTTTGGGAAAAATTCAAACCGCAACCGCACCGCGAAGAATTTCAAACCGCATTTTTTTTGCGGTGCGGTGCGGTGCGGGCGGTTTGAGCGGTTTGAGCGGTTTGATGTACACCCCTAGTCGGCAGTACGAGTATAGTACTGGTTAAGAGTGATATTATGGTTAATGATATTTTTGGGTATAGACTGATGCTATCATAGCGGTACAACTATCATGTCGGGTCCACATCACGATTATAGTGCTGGTGCCTAGATACAAGTCAGTAATGTGTATGGGTGCCTAGATACAAGTCACTAATGTGTATATATATTTTATGCTTTTCTTACTGAGTCTGTTGATTCACAAATATATTTGTATGTGTAGGTAAGGAAAAGGCAAAGGCTAAGCAGTAGTGAGTCCGGAGCTTGTGAGTCTTTGAAAATATTGAGATGGTTAGACCTTGAGTGTTTGGTCTCGGGACAACATGAGCTTCTTTTTTGTAATCAATGTGTGATACGTTTGAGAAAAAGTATTTTGGATACAGTTGTAAACTTTAAACGGAATCCCAAATATTATGTAAAGTTATATATTTATTATAGTTAAAGTTTAATTTTAAAGTTTGAATTTGTCATGTTTTTTAAGAAACTCTTTGATTAACAGAAGCATGCAAAGTAATTAGAAATTTCTATAACGTGCGTAAGCAAATAGGCATTACAAATATGTTTAAAATGATTTACTTGTTTTTTTTTATGTGTTCGTGTTAATTGTATGTAATTTGATGGTTTTATATTTATGCATGTTTCTTTGAACAATATTTTTCTTAGGCTTGTTTTAGTCTTTAAAATATTTTAGAGGCTATTATTGGTTGAGAAAATGACTAAAAGCACCTATTAGTGCATGCCCCCTAGGATAGCCTTTAAGTCCCGCGCATGCGTCTCTGGTGTCTCCATCTCATGGTGCAAATGGAGTTCATGGTCCATATGGTTATTGGTAACCATATTTTTTTTTTTTTGTTACCAACCAATAACTAATGCTATTTTTTATTATTTTTGGCTAAAATTTTATTTTTAATTAAAAAAATTAGATAAATTTTTTGAAAAACTATATGTAGAAGGTAGATACCTTGAGAAACAAAAATGGCAGAAGCCAGAGCAATTAAAGTAAAACATAACAAACAGAGGAGAATTGAACAAGGAGCCTTACTCAACTGAGTAGCTCAATCCTTTATTTATACTGCATAAAGAGATACAAGTGGATAACAGAAAATCAGAAAAATACAAGTAGTTATAACTAACTAACTAACAATATATCTGTCAAATAATAGTGTCAAGAATGTGTTTAACATCCCCCCTCAAACGAAAAGGTGTTTCAGCCATCTTGAGTTTGGACCTGAGATACAAAAACCGTTCTGTTGACAGAGACTTAGTTAGAACATCAGCTATTTGATCCACAGCTGGGACATATCGGACAGAGAGCTGTTTGGACATAATGTGTTCTCAAACAAAATGTAAATTGATCTCAATGTGCTTAGATCGAGTATGAAAAACTGGGTTAGCTGTAATAGCAGCCGCACTTTGGTTGTCAACCCAAAGTATTGGACATTGAGAGGTGGAGTACTGAAGTTCAGAAAGAAGGGACATCAACCATTTAATCTCTGCAGCAGTGTTGGCAAGTGATCTGAACTCACTCTCAGTACTAGAACGAGCAACAACATATTTTTTTGCAGACCAAGAGACTAAATTACCACCAAAGAACATAGCATAGCCTCCAATACTTTTTCTATCATCCAAACATGATGCCCAATCGGCATCCGAATACCCTTGGAGATTAAGAGAATCAGCTGGTGTAATGTGTAGGCCATGAGAAATTGTGCCCTTGAGATATCTCATCAGTTTTTTACAAGCTTCCAAATGGGAAGTTGTTGGTGCGTGAATAAACTGGCTTAATTTGTTTATTATGAAAGCCACATCCGGCCTTGTCAAGGTCAAATATTGAAGAGCACCGAGGGTGCTTCGATACAAAGTTGTATCCTGAAATGGTTCTCCCTCTTTCAGTGATAGTTTGACAGAGGCACTAGAGGGATTAGGACTTGGTTTAGCTCCTTCCATGTTGAGTTTAACTAGTAAATCCGTGATATACTTAGTTTGTGAGAGGTACATCCCATTTGAATTGCGACAGATTTCAACACCTAAAAAGTAGTGAACATTGCCCAAGTCCTTCACAGAGAAGGTGTGATTGAGATCCTGAATTAGTTGGTTGATGAGAGAGGAGTTTGGCCCTGTAATAAGAAAATCATCCACATATACCAGCAAGATTATTAGAGACTGACCAGACCCGTAGGTGAATAAAGAGTTGTCAAACCTTGAAATTTTAAACCCTCTCTGAACCAAGGTATCTTTCAACTTCTGATTCCAAGCCCGTGGTGCTTGTTTTAATCCGTAAAGTGCTTTGTGAAGCTGACAAACATGAGTGGGTTTAGAACTATCAATAAAGCCCTCCGGTGGCATCATATACACAGTTTCTTCTAAATTCCCATTCAAGAAAGTATTGCTAACATCCATTTGTTTAACAATCCAATTGAAGGAGACAGCAAGAGTGAGGATTCTTCGAACTGTTGCTGGTTTAACAACTGGAGAGAATGTTTCCTCATAATCAATGTCGGGTGTTTCAAGATAACCTTTTGCCACAAGTCGAGATTTCAATCTGTCTAAGGTGCCATCAGCATTAAGTTTCACCTTATGGACCCATTTGTTACCAATAACAGTCATACCAGGTGAGAAGGGCACCAATGTCCAAGTACCAGCCTTTTTTAAGGCAGTAAACTCAGTGTCCATGGAGTTTAGCCACTGTGGGTGTTTAAGAGCAGCAGCAGTATTTTTTGGTTCAGAAGGAATGAGGGCAGAGGGCAATGGATATTTTGTGGCTAAGTAGGATTTTGGTTTGACAATGCCATTTAGAGATCTAGTAGTCATATGGTGTGTTCTGGTGACAGGGTTGGGATTGGTGGAAACAATGGTAGAAGGTGAGCTTGTAGATTGTGTTGGAAGGGCAACAGGAGGAGCATCTGGGGTGGGATTAATGGTGGCTGCTGGGACATTGGTGCAAGTAGCAGTGGAGTTGTTTGGGAGAGCAATATTAATTGGAATATTTGGTGGTATGACAGTATGATGTGGCTGTTGTGCTGCTGGTGTGCTGTCATTTATTGCAGCAGGATGAGTGTCCTCGGGTTGTAGTGGCATTGAAGCATTGTTGACAGAAGGAAAAATATGATTAGTGTCCACATAAGAATTAGTGGAAAATGTAGAAGTAGGATAAGGATGAGGCTCATTTACCTTGAGTGGAGTAGCAACAGTAGGTGAACCAGGAAAGTGGGACTCATCAAATACCACACGTCGTGTTATAAACACTTTGCCATTAAGATGCTCACAAATGTATCCTTTGTGATGTGTAGAATATCTCAAGAATAAACATTGATCAGATCTAAGCTCCAATTTATGTGAGTTGTAAGCCCTTAAATGAGGATAGCAGCTGCACCCAAAAATCTTTAAAAGGCTCAGACCAGGCTTCTTTGAAAAAAGACACTCATAGGGACTCACATTCTGCAGAACAGGTGTTGGTAACCGATTAATAGTGAACACAGCTGTGGCCATGGCATGCCACCAATATTCCATTCCAAGTCCAGCTTGTGCTAATAAAGTCAACCCGGTTTCAGTTATATGTCGATGTTTGCGCTCAGCCCTTCCATTTTGTTCACTTGTTCTAGGACAAGGGTGCTGAAAATGAATGCCTTGGTCAGACAAAAACCGAGCAAATGGTCTATACTCACCTCCCCAATCAGCTTGAACACTCTTAATGGGCAACTGAAATTGTTTCTCAACTAGACTTTTCCATTTAATGAAAGTGTCAAAGGCTTGGATTTTTTGTGTCAAAGGAAATATCCAACAATACCTACTATAATCATCTAGGAAGTGAACATAGTATTTAAACCCTTCCTTGGATGTTATGTGGGATGGACCCCATAAATTCGTATGAATGAGAGCCAAGGGCTGAGTAGCTCTACTGTGAGAAATAGGAAAGGGTAATTTGTGACTTTTGCCTTGATGACAAGCTTTGCAAAATTGCAAATTGTTGAGTGATCCAGTGTGTGATATATTAGGCAAAAGTTTTGCTAAGGTGCTGTTGGCTGGATGGCCAAGCTTACAATGCCAACTATTAATATCAAGAGATTTAGAAGCAGTGAAAACTTGATAAGGGGACTGAGACAAAGTGAAATTACTGGTATTATTATCATTAACTTCTTGAAAATTACAAGCAGTAGGTGTGTTACATTGACACATACAATGAGTTACAGAATTATTAGACTCAGTGGTAAGATTACACTCAATCGATGAACTGGGATGGTCACCAAGCTGGTAAAGACCGTCTTTAGCTTTGCCCTTGAGAAGCACAGTCCCCGTGAGTTTGTCCTTGACAAAACAACAGGATTTGTGAAATTAAAGAAACACATCGTTATCAGTTGTTAGTTGAGAAACACTAATAAGGTTTTTACGCATAGAAGGGACATGAAGAATGGAATTTAGATGTAAAGATTGAGTGTCCATAAGAGAGGGGAGTTTAGAATGACCAATGCTAGAAATGACCAATTTCTTACCATTGCCAACTGCCATGGTTTCATTTCCTTTGTAGGGTGCAGCAATGTCAAGATGGGCAGAATCATTGACAACATGATTCGTGGCTCCTGTGTCCACGTACCATGATTCATCATCACCAAGCTCAGTAATCATGGTTGTGACATGTGCCCGTGGGTCATAAAGAATATCAGATTCAGTTAAATGAGCTTGAGGATGAAAGTTACCATACTTGGGAGTGACCCAATTTTTATCAAAGCGATAGTGACAAACAGCAGCGGTGTGTCCTGTGCAGAGGCAGACTTGACATAGGAGCTTGCTACCATTGCCACGACCATAGGGGCGAGGTCGATTGGGATGATTGGGTTGACTACGATCCATACCACGGCCATAGGAACGAGAGTTCCCGTTTCTTGATTGCTGGAATGCAAGATTAGCTTGCATGTTGAGAGAAAGATCAGCAAGAGAATGATGATGTTCGAGCCGAGTCTCGTGAGAGAGAAGAAGAGCCTGAACTTCTTCAAAGGAAAGAAGATCACTGCGAGACGTAATCCCTGAAACCATAGGGTCAAATTCAGGACCCAAGCCATTTAAGAGTTGCAAAACCAAGTCTTGATTGGAGATTGGAGAACCAGCAATCGATAGAGCATCAGCCAGATTTTGAGCCTTGTCCACATAGTCGGAAATTGAAAGATTAGCTTTCTGCAGATGGGAGAACTGGCCTTTGAGCTGCAATAAACGAGCCTTCGTCTGGCTAGAAAATCTCTGCTCCAAGACACGCCAAACAGAGTACGAAGAATTGAGTGTAGCAACCGAAGCAAGAATTGGTTCGGACATCGACGATCGTAGCCAAGAAAGCAAAAGTTGGTCTCTCTTTTTCCATTGGGTATATTCAGGATTAATGGCACCAGTGATCAATGTTGGTGGAGGAGAAGCATCCGAGAACAACACATGGTCAAGATCGTGACCAATAACTGTGGGAACAACTTTGGATTTCCAAGAAAGGAAATTGTGACGATCGAGTTTGAGGGTTAAAGAAGAAGAGAGAGAATTGGAGAATGGATTCCATGGGATATTCTGAGCAAGTCCAGCAGGAAGCGTTGTGTGAGGATCGGAGGAGGAAGACTCGGACGTAAGCCAATTGGACGATGATACCATGTAGAAGGTAGATACCTTGAGAAACAAAAATGGCAGAAGCCAGAGCAATGAAAGTAAAACAGAACAAACAGAGGAGAATTGAACAAGGAGCCTTACTCAACTGAGTAGCTCAATCCTTTATTTATACTGCATAAAGAGATACAAGTGGATAACAGAAAATCAGAAAAATACAAGTAGTTATAACTAACTAACTAACAATATATCTGTCAAATAACAGTGTCAAGAATGTGTTTAACACTATAAAATATTTATATATTTAATTTCAAAGTTAAATATCATACCTTAATAAATAAAAAATTAATTTCTACTTATTTATTGTTTATTGTTAATTTTAGATATGAAAGTGGTTTAAATTCGAATTAAATTAATATGTGATGTAATAAAACTATATTCAAATTTAAATTTGATTATTTTACTATTTTTAATACATGCTTAAATAACTATATCAGAATATTAGATATTTGATATATTTTAAAACTTAAGAACCTAAAAAAATATAATCTCTCTTTACAGCCCCATCAGCTGCCCATACCTTCTAGCCCACTCCCCCCCCCCCCCCACTCCACCCACCTGCGCGAAGAACGACCACAATCCAACCCCACTCCGCCCACTCGCATGAAGAACAAAGGACCCATTCGCACGAAGATCCTTCTCCATGCTTAGCTGATCTTTTTCCTTGTACAAAGGACTCGTCCACCCACGGGAAAGACCCATCTAAGCCCGTTCCTTTACTGTCAGAGCTCATCTCCCATCTGATTCGCCTCCCGTCTTGTTGGATCTGCCTCATTCTTTAAAAAGAAAGGTATGATTCAAAAAAAGAAAGTTTATTGTCAGTTATTTAATTTTTTGTGGTTGATTTAGAGCGATTATATATTGTTTGTGTTGAAATACACATAATTTTGATAAATTTTGCTTAATTTTTGATAGGTTTTATATGGTGGTTATGGTATTTTTCAATGTGGTGTGGTGTTAGTTGAGAAAAAACAGAACCGGTGCTGTTGGTTCATAAAAATGAAAATGGTGTCAATAGATTTATGTGCTTGTTGTTTGTATTTGTTTGGTTTTGATATATTTTTCGCTAAAATCGTGAGATCTAGTTTTCTAGTGTATTCTATATGTTCGTATCTTTCTCGACACTTTTTCGATATGTTCTTGACGGGTTCTCGACGTAAATGTCCCAAGATCAGAGAAGACTTTTATCAATAATTTTTCGATAGGTTTTGGATAAGTTATCGATATGAGTGAGAATTCTTTTTACTGTTGTTATGTTAGTTATTCTCGCTTGATTATTGATAGATTATCGACTTTGACAAGTTTTCGATAGTTCAAGTTTTACAAAAAAAAAATTAGGGAATTTAGTTATTATCGATTAATTATCGATGGGTTGTCAAAAAGTTCTTGATAAAAGTGAGAATTTTATTTTGTTGTTGTTATGTTGGTTATTGTTGCTAAATTATCGATATATTATCGATAGGTTTTCGATAGGATTAAGAATTAGTTTTGTAGTTGTCATTTTTAGTAATTGTCTACTGACTATCGATGGGTTCTGAACAGGTTTTGGATAAGGCTTAGTATTGTACTTTTTTGTTATCATGTCTGCATTTTATTTTTGTTATTATTGTATTGTTTAATTTTTTTTTATATCACTAATAAGTTGTGTTTTTTTTTCCTCTGTTGTGTTCTGTCTATTTCTTGATAGGTTTTCGATTGGTTGTTGATATGTTTCCAATAAAATTCTAACATTTGCTATGTTTTCTTTCTTCAATAGCAACTGATTGTTATGATTCATCTCCCAGATGAAGAAGCGTATGCCAAGACAATCACTTATGATGCTAAGATAGTGATTGAGATGGGTGTCGATGAGACGCATCCTTAATATGATGCCCAAGACCTTGCTGTTTTCGAAAGCCATGCTAAAAAGTAGCAGAACAAATTAAAATAACAACATCCTTGTATTAGAAAATATTTTGTATGGTTTTATACATTTTGAGACAATTAGTCTAACTTTTTCTTGTTATCAAAGTTAAACTTTAAAAATTGTAATAATAACATCTAGAGCCTCCATATAAAATATTATCGAAAAACCATCGAGAAATCATCATAGAACACATTTACTAAATTTTGTAAGGATTCCACAAACTATCGAAAAAGCATCGAGAACATGTCAATATACTATCGAAAATTTTTAAAACTTGCAATGACAATATTTGGAGCCTTCACATGAAATATTATCAAAAACTCATCGTGAACACATTGATTTTCTGCCAAGAAACTATCAAAAAATACATTTAAGCTAAATAGCAATTTCAATTAGCATAAAATATAACAGAAACAATTTTATGGATCCCAAGTAACATTAAATTATGCCTCAAACATGGTCTTTTCATGTAGTTTTGTTGTGGCCTGAACCGCCATAGTTGTCACAATTTTGAGACTGTGTTACTACTTATTTATCACTAATTTTAAATCATACTCCAATGGGTCAACCTCCAACTCTTCATATAAAATGTTGCGCATGTTTTGTAAGATTCTCTCAGCTTCAACCATCAATATCATACTTTTTTTTTCGCTTTTATATGCCCAATTAAATCACTTAATACTCAAAATACCATCATACAATACAATCAAAAATGTCGGCAATCTTGCAATTCAATACAAATAAAAAATAACTGAATCAGAATAACAAATATTAAAAATTACAATAATAGGAAATAGTGTCAAGAACCTGTTGAAAAGAAATTAATAACCGTTGAAAAAAATAGACAATCAATCATCGAGAAACAATCGATAATTAATTGAGAAATCACCGATAACATGGGCAAGGAAGTTTAAAAAGACAACTATACACACCATCAAAAAATTATTGACAAACGATCGAGAACACGTAGATAAGATGTCAAGAATGGTTGCAAATGGAAAATCATTTACCATTTCGACAAATAATCGAGAACCTATCAAAAAACTGTTGAGAAAGATCGTCTCTAACCTTGGGACATTTAGCTACAAGTTGTGACTAATTTAGTTTTTGTCACAACAAATTTTGTGACTAAAAATACTAGGAGTGTTCATCAAACCGTTCAAATCGCCCTCACCGCACCACACCACAAAAAAATACGGTTTGAATTTCTTTGCGGTGCGGTCGCGGTTTAAATTTTTTCTAAACCGCGCGGTGCGGTGCGGTTTGGTTTTGAATTTTTAATATACAGTTCAAACCGCACCGCACTACATATTATAAAAATACCAATTTTTATATTTATTTAGGTCCAATATGTGAATGTCCAAGCCAAAGCCCACTAATTATTGTATTATTGAAACTTAAAAGTTTTTTTCATATTTATTTTCAAGCCTTATGGTATTTTTGACAAGTGTTGCTCAAGCTTTGTTGTATTTGTGATAGTTTAATTATTTGGTAATAATCTAAACCGTAGAAACTGCAAAAACCGCACCGCAGTGCACTATTTTTTGCGGTGCGATTTCTGCGGTTTTTTAGTTTCGTGATGCGGGTGCGGTTTGAGAAATTGAAAAAATCGCATGTGCGAGTTGGTTTAAAAAAATGGTCGAAAATTGCACCACCCGCACCGCGAACACCTCTAAAAAATACATTTAGTCACAACAATTGTAATTTTTATGACTAATACTTTTAACTACGGACTTTTTAGTCACAACACAATAATGATAATTTATAATTAGCCACAACTTTTTTATCTTTAGTCATAAATTTTGTTGTGGCAAAAAGTAAAAAGTTTTTGTAATGATAGGACGAGAGCGACTCCTTTGGGTAGACGAGAGAGGGAGCTAGAGAGAAGTAAGGGGGGAGGGTTGGACTGGAGGGTGGAGGGAAATGTAGAGAAAATGTTTTTTTTAGGTATTATTAATTTTTGAAATAAAATAAATAAGAAGGATTTTTTAGGTAAAGTGAGATATTATTAGAATAGAATGGTATAAATAGGAAAGTATTTTTTGTAATTTTTTATTTAAAAATAATAAATGAAATTTCCCAATATAATATATGGTAATGGTAGTCATGAGTAATCATAAATTTGAGTGGCCTCCAAAATTGTTGTAAAACTCGTATTGTTTTTTTTCCATGTAAAACTCATATAGTTGGTATATAAAAGAGCCTCAGCCAAAAGTTTCTCCCTCTATTATTGAGCGCAGAACGATATTCTTTACACACCACTCGTTAACATTCCATGAAAAAACAAAAAACAAAAAGCAAAGTCATGACATGATATAATATAATATCATATTCGTTCATGTAATTTATGGCTGATAGTAAATTCAAGTGAGATTTTTTCTTTTTTTTTTTTAACTGCTATAGTGATTGTTCCTTGGCAAAAACATGCAGGATTTTGTGTTCAAAACATGGGCAACAAAGTAGTGTTGATCAAGTGGTAGAGTTTTGAAGAGTGAGCATCATTTTTTTTCTGAGTAATGCTAAATAAATAGAGCCCAAACCCTTTAAGAACTAGTGGCATTGGGGTCCTAAAAAGCTCAGCCCAATTCATTACGAAAAGAAAACAAAAAGGGTCATTATGTGGACCAGGCTGAAATATGGAAGCCTAATGGAAAATTTGCACGCTTTTTCACACTAAATATTGAATTTTTTTTTTCCTGTTTTACTGTGGAGTAGATTTTTTTTTTTCCAAAAATATTGTATTTTTTGCAAAAATATTATGTATTTTTTTATACTATGTATTGTGTTAAGTTTTCAGTGTTGTTCCACAGTTATTTCTTAGCTGTCCACTGTTATTTTAATTGTTTTGTTTTCTTATTTTATGATTGTTTTATAAAAAGACAGTATTTTTATAAAACAAAATTTCATGTAACAGTAAAATTGTAAATTTTTATTTAAAATTCAGTATTTTTTTTTTTAAGAAAAATCACTCTATTTATCATTGTGTTGTCCACTACCTATTAAGGTCCGGAAATGTAGGGGACATATATATACACTAGATCAGTCATTATCACTAACTACTTGATTCTAATTTTCTAGTGCTTTGAACTGAACCTATGGCAACTCCTTGATGAACTTTAGATTCTCTGTTTTATTTTATTTTTTCTTTTTGGATGGGTTTATGGGTACTAAACTGTTTGGTGGGCTTCTTCATTGTCACCCAATAAATTTTGGGCCTCTAAACAATTAACAAGAGTTTGCCCACTTTGTCAAATCGAAACATAACTTTAAGCATTTCTTGTTTGCCATAACAAAGTATATGTTTTGCATAATTAGTACTTTTTTATTATTCACTGAAACACTCAAAGTTTTTAAGCATTAAAAGTGTCATATAGGAAAAATTAAAGACTTTACTTTTTTATGACATATTTTTTTTAAGGAATAATTACATAAGATATTTTTTTTTGTAAAAAAATTACATTTTACGTTTTTCTTTTTATATTTTTACATTTTCATAGTAACAACACAAAAATAACAAAAAAACTATATAAAAGTAACATCTAAATAAAATCAAAACAACAACAAAAAATAAGATACAGATAACAAAAAATCAACAGCAAATTAACAAGAGTACAACATAAAAAAGCTGTATTTTCTGTAAATAAAATAAAAAAAATCGTAAAAATATTTAAAATTCCATGAAACCGTATTTTTGTAATTTTTTTTTATTTTTGTATATTTGTAAAATAATCCTTTTTTTTTTAATGTATTTGAGTTATAAGTTTTTGATTGTCTTTACATTTTTTATAAATTTTTTATGTCATATTTTTTTTTGTAAAATAGTTTTTCAATATCACATTTTAACTCTTTTTTTTTTTTTTTCATTTCCTGCCACTTTTATTTACATAAAGTTTAATTTATACGAAGGTATTATATTAGTTGATTCATTTTATTTTAATTTTTAAAATTACAAATGACAATAAATATGAGTTTAATTATTAATATATATAACATAATATTATTTGGTGTAAAAATTATAAATGTGGAGATTTTGTAATTAACTGGAGGTGGTGACATTAATAGTGAATTGGGGATATTTTGTTTGTTTTATTATTGGAAAATATTGAAATAAATTGGCAGTAATAGCTAAAGAAGTATTGAATTTTTTGCTTTTTTAGTTATACAAAAAGATATCAATTTAAATTATTTTTATAATAAATTGAATGACTATAATATTTAGGAGATTTGCCAACCCATCTATTTTAATAATTGTTGTAAACAAACAACACAAACTCAAACCTATCAATGGTTAATTAATCAACAAGAATTAAACCAGCAAAACCATAAATATAAACAAGATAATTAAACAATGAAAACAAAGAGAGAACACAAGGATTTAACCTGGTTCGGATCTCAAATTTTGAGTCCTACTCCAGCTCTCCTCCAAGGAGATATTGTTGGGTTTTATGCCCTAAATAAAACTCATTTCAATATAATCAGATTTACTTATTAATATAGATCAGAAATAACATTTAATGTTGCATGGTTCACATGATTTATTTCATGATTATATGTACATAATGTATAAATTCATCTAAAACCCTTTTCACATACTTGAGCCTGTTTATTGTGCCGTCAACACATTGGAAAGTAAACATGACTATGTGAATAAAGTTTCCTAGATTTATCAGACATAGGGTTTTACTGATATGATAATCTACAACAGAGTTTACTTGCATTTGGAGAAGTGCTATGTTCTTTCCAGAGCATTGGTTAAAGTAAAGCTCAGGTTGGATGCATGGAGTATGCATCGGAAGGGACCGATATTGAACTTTGACTTAGATTTATTAAACTTACCGTAATATCTATCCAAGTCAATATCACCAAGTTGATCCTAGATCAAATGTTCTTAATCCTGTTATGATTAGGCTCAATCTTGAAAGGCTATTCGTATTCTTTGATTTGTTAGTTAAGCCTACTTTTAGGTCAGGGTGATACGTACATTTTGGGAACACGGTAGTGCAATTGAGTGGGAGCGCTAGCATAAACATGGAATCTATAGCTTCTATCTGGCGAATAGTAAGCAAAGGATGATCTCCTTCGAGCTTGACCAAACGAACATAAATGGTGGAGTACTCATTTCACATAAGCTGAAATATCATTTATACGGGGTCAAGTGTTTTAAGGAATAAATACATTGTAGGGTGTAACGGTAATTTAATCCCTTTACAATGTAGATCATTCATATAGAGGATCATTGATCACATTAGGATTATAACAATGGATAACTAATCATGTGTCTATATGGTGGAACATATAGAGCATTCTATATACTGAGAGTGCAATTCTAAGTTCTATGCGTGGATTCAACGAAGAATTAATAAGTTAGTGAATTTTAGTGCTAAATTCTTGATCTACTTATTGGAAGCTCGGTTATATAGACCCATGGTCCCCCCACTAGTTGAGATAATATTGCTTGTAAGACTCATGTAATTGGTTTTGATTAATCAATTATAATTCTCAAACTAGACTATGTCTATTTGTGAAATTTTCACTAAGTAAGGGCGAAATTGTAAAGAAAGAGTTTATAGGGGCATATTTGTTAATTATGATACTTTGTATGGTTCAATTAATAAATATGATAAATGACAATATTATTTAATAATTATTTATAGTTATTAAATAGTTAGAATTGGCATTTAAATGGTTGAATTAGAAAATTGGCGGTTTTGAGAAAAATCAGATGCAGAAAAGGTAAAACTGCAAAATTGCAAAAAGTGAGGCCCAAATCCACTAAGCATGGCCAGCCACTTTTGTAGGAAATTTAAACTGATATTTTCATTATTTTAATGCCAAATAATTCAAACCTAACCCTAGTGGAATGCTATAAATAGATAGTGAAGGATTCAGGAAATTTACACTTAAATTTTTTATTTTTCCTTCAGAGAAAAACCTGAGCCTTCTCTCTCCCTATGTTTGGCCGAATCCACTCTCTTTCTCTTCCTTATTGAGATTTCGAAATTCTTAGTGTATGAGTAGTGCCCACACACATCAAGTGATACCTCAATCATAGTGAGGAAGATCGTGAAGAAAGACTTTCAGCAAGAAGGAGTTTCAGCATCAAAGATTTAGAGAAAGAGATCCAGGTTCAGATATTGATAATGCTCTGCTACAGAAAGGAATCAAGGGCTAGATATCTGAACGGAAGGAGTCATATTATTCCGCTGCACCCAATGTAAGGTTTCTTAAAATTTATATGTGTTTAATTTCATCGTTTTAGAAAGTTCATATTTAGGGTGTTAATCAACATACTTGTGAGTAGATCTAAGATTCTGGTAAAATAAATTCCAACAACTGGCCTCAGAGCCATGGTAATTGATTTACTTGCAAGAAATTTGGACTTTAAAACGATTGTCTGTTTGTTTTTGGATGGTATCATGTTGTATTGAGTGTTATTTGATGATTGATTAATGTTTGTAAATTTTCGTGAAAAATAATTGCGATTCTGTTTCTGGCATTATTTTTATTGGATAGTATGGAAAAAATTAAGCAAGTTAGCCTTTTACAGAACTCAATTTCGATTTTATTTGAATTAGTTATGAATTTTTGAAGATTTGAAAAAATCGGAGCTGTGCTGAAATTTTCCTGCGATCGCGAAAACTGTCCGTACAGCTCACAATTTTTTCGTTTTTCTTCGATTTTTCATGCTTTTTCATGGAATTAACTTCCGATTTTTGTGTTGTTCTATATATATACTATTACTATTCCTAATTCAATTCTAATTATCATTTTGAATTAATTTAATATTTTTTAAATTTAATTCAAGATATTAGTGTAATTTGAATTTGAATAGAATTAGTATCTATCTTCTTGCTTAAAAATCTATCTTATTTTTAAATTTGATTATATCTTATCTTATTTTTAAATTTAAGGTCAGATTTGATATATATTTTTTTAAATTAAATCTTTTTTAGATATTTTGACCTTATTTAAATTTAAAATAAGATAATTATAATCATGTAATTTTAAATAGATGTAAGATATTTTGCTAACTTTTAAATTTTGCTATTTTATTTATTTAAATTAAATTTAAAATCTGAAAAAGATATTTAACTTATCTTTTCTAATTTTTATTTAATTTTTATTTATAAAATAACATTTAAATTTTAAAAGTAGTTAGCAAATTTTGAAATGATATTTAGGTTGGTTGAAACCTAATTTTTCAAAATTGTAGGTTTAATTTTAAATTTAAATTATTTTTAAACTTTCGAATTTTTGAAATATTTTTTTTAAATTTTCGAAAATTATTATTTATTTAATTAATTATTTCGAAATTAAATATTTAATTTAAAATTAAATAAATCCTACATCCAACTATCCTGTTGGGAATTATTTTACCAGGATCTTAGATCTACTCACAAGTATGTTGTTTAAACATCCTAAATATGAACTTTCTAAAACGATAAAATAAACACATATAAAGTTAAGAAAACCTTACATTGATGCAGGGGAATTAATGTCTCCTTCCACTCAGATCTCTAACCCTTGATTCCTTTCTGTAGCAGAGTATAATCAAGATCTGAGCCCGAATCTCCTTCTTCTTCAAGCTTTGATCCTTCACAGTCTTCCAATCTATGATTGAGTTACTGCTTGCTGTGTGTGGGCACTTACTCTTTCACTAGGATCACAAAAAAGATGAAGGGAAAAGAGAGAGAGGTATTTCGGCCAAGGTAGAGAGTGAGGAAGGCTCAGTTTTCTGAAGAGAGAAATTTCTGTCAGAAAGGCTTGTTGAAAACTTGTGTTTTGACTGAGCCATCACTTTCTATTTATAGGCAACTACTAGGTCTAGGTTTAGAATTATTTGGCATTAAAATAATGAAAATATTAATTTGAAAAAGCCTTTTAAGTGGCCGGCCATATGGTGTTAATGGGCCTCACTTAATTTTGCAATTTTATCAAATTTTATCTCTATTTTCTCAAAAATGCCAATTTTCCAATTCTAACCTTTTAAATGCCAAAACTAATTATTTAATAACTAAAATAGATTATTAAATAATATTGTCATTTAATTTAATTATTAATTAGACATATAAAGTCCATTAATAAATAAATAAACCCAGAAAACTCTTTTCCTTACAATTTCACCCCTAATTAGTGAAAATTCATAAAATTAGACATAGTCTAACTTTAGAATTATAATTGATCAATCACGGAAAAATTAATGAGTCTTACAAGCAGAATGTTCTCAACTAGAATGGGGACCATGGATCTATATGCTGAGCTTCCAATAAGTGAACCAAATTTACCAAGTAAATTCCTACTTATTAATTCTTCGTTGAATCCACTCTTAGAACTTAGAATTGCACTCTCAGACTTATATAGAGCATATTGTATGTTTCACGATACCAATATACTATCTCATTTAACCATTGTTATAATCTTATTGTGATTTAAAGATCCTCTATATAGATGATTTACATCGAGATGGGATTTCTTTACCGTTCTCACCCCTCAATGTATTTTGCCCCTTAAAACACTTAGCTACCTGTAAATGGTGTTTAGTGATCTAATAATTAGTCAGTTAAACAAGAGCTCATCCATTTACTTCTATTTGCTAAGCTCGAAGGGAATCATCACTTAACTTCTATACACCAGTAGAAGCTATAGATTCCATATTTATGTTCAGCACTCCCACTCAATCATACTATCATGTTCCCAAAATATACGTATCACCCTGACCCAAAAGTAGGCTTAACTAATAAATCAAAGAACATGAATAGCACTCCTGAGTTGAGCCCAAGCATATCAGGATTTAGATTCTTTTTAATCTTAAGATCAACTACTGATATTGACTTGGAAAGATATGTATAACGGTAAGTTTGTAATATCTTAACTTAGTTGCAATATCGGTCCAGTCCAATGTATACTCCATACATTCGAAACTAGCATACTTTACTAATGTCCTGGAAAGAACATAACACTTACTCCAAGTGTAAGTACACATCATCGCTGATTATCACATTAGTGTAAATCCAATAACACTGATGAAACAGGGACCAAAACTTTTGATTCATATGATCACAATCACATTCCACTGTGTTGACGATACTGTAATTGTGAATAAACATATGATCTGGATTTAACTGATTTTGTGTGTATGAATGTAATAAACATATTAAACATGTTAAACCATTAGCATGTAAAATTCATGCAAACATCAATCACTTCTAATTTCTTTTATTGATAACTGATCAGATTGTAAAGAGTTTTATTTAGGGCATAAAACCTAACATATCCAACTAACCTTGTTGCAGGAGTATGTGTTTTAGCTTGTGTGTAAGTTTTCATAACCTATTATTACTTGATTGCAAATAGCCATGGTTACTTTTTGCCAGATCTAATGATCTGATGGCTCCCTTGGTCAAGTTAATAATTTGTAACAGGTATATTTACAATCTTCTTTCATCTGTGTATGACCTAGCAACATGATAGGACCCATCCAAAGTGTGCCTGTGTGAGCCTATGTGTTTAATTTTATTATAGATGCATATAGGTTGCTGTTGCTAAAATAAATTATCATAGTTCTTGATAGAATTTATTTAGGCCCATTTAGTTTTTGGGCCTATTCAATTAATAACAGTTGTTCATTTTAAGGTTAAATTCATCTCTTTTGGGCCTTGTGTGAGAGTTGGGAGTCATAGTAGTGGGTACGACATACTGAACCCAACACCCCCTCACATGAACTACCCCAATTGTGAAGGCCCATTTGCCTGATTTGAATAACTGTACTAGGTTAATTAAACTAGTTTAACCTAATAAAATTGATTAGCAACATAATTAATTTCATTTATTTTGAAATTAATTTAAGAAAATTATAGTTTAAAGAATTTTTTATTCTAAGCTAAACTATATGTATTTTCTTGTATTTAATTAAATATAGAATTATAACCATCTAGATTCTTTCTGGAACTTAATTTAAATTTTTCATTAAATATTCTTATTTAAGTTGATATTTAGTTATCTACAACTAACCAACTTAAATTTGAATATCTTTTGAATTTTAAATTTCAAAATTAAGTTGAGGAATTTTAGGCATTGGTTATTAAGATTCTTTAGATATTTTTTAAGTTAATATTTTTTTCGAATATTAACTTAAAATGGAATATTTTCAAATTAAGTGGTTATAACTTAATTTTTGATATTTAATTAAATTTAACTTTGAAAAATATTTAAGTTCTAGATTTTTTCTAATACAACTTAAATTAGATATTTTTTTTCAAATTTTGTGGAAAAGATACTTAGTCAAATAAGATATTTTCTAGATAGTTATTTCTAGACTACTTATTATTTCTAATATTAAATAGGAAAATATTATACACTGTGAAATTAATTATTTAAATAATTAATTTTGGTACAATTTATTTTTTCCTAGTATTAAACTAGAGATTAATAATTAAGCCTTCTCTACACTTAATTATTTATTTCTTGAATTTAATACATTTAATTAATTTGAAAAATTAAATATCTAAGTTGATTTTCATCATGATACTTAAATATTTCTTTTTCATGACACTTAATTAAATAGAAAATTATTTTTAGTTGAAATTTATTTTTTCAACTAAATTTAAATAATTTTCAAAATATATTTTTTCTTTATTTTATTAATCAAACTTCGAAATTGCATTTCTTAAATGCTGGAATTTCGAATTTTATTTGAAAAATAGATTAAAGTTGTAAATTATTTATTTTAATTTTGGACCAACTTAAATGAATAATTTTTTTCATTTAATGATTAATTAAAATAAATTGAATTAAAGTATATTATTACAAATTGAATTAATTAGTCAAAAGAAAATCTAGATAGGTGATATTTTTTTGCTTGAAGTATTTTTCTAGTGTATTTAATTAAATAGAAAATTAATATTTAAGTTGATTTTCATCATCATACTTAAATATTTGAAATTTTTTCTTATATATTTAATTAAATAGGAAAATTATATTTTTTGTTGTAAATTAATTTTATTAATTAATTTTGGGCCAACATTAAATTAGAATAATTTTTCCAGGATTAATTTTTTATTTTAACATGCATTTTCGAAAATTGTATCCTTGAATACTTTAATTTCTCAAAATGCAATATATATTTATAGAAAATTAAATTTGAGTTGTAAATTAATTTAAATTAATTTTGTAACAACTTAAATTGAATATTTTTCTAAATATTTATTGGAAATTATTACTAAGATGGAAATAATTCATGTTATTTTCATAACCATCTAAGTAAAATTTATAAATATTAAATTAAAATTTATATTTAGAATTTTTCATTCTAAATTGGAAATTTTAATGAAATAAATATATATTTAAAATAAATAGAATAAATAAAGAGAATCAAAGAAAATACAACTCTCTTTAAATAATGAGCTTTATTATTAAGATATTCGATCTCCATTGTGGGTTTTACACCGCGTTTGTTTTAGTGAGTAATCCTCCCTAATGGAGGAACGTTCATTAGCAATTTCGCACCGTTTAACCTCGCATGATAAGTAGTTTGTAAGTGTTTTGTATGGTATGGATCACCCTAATGGTGGCGACCATACTTGACTTGCAAATTATGAAACAATGGTGGAAGCTCATAAGATAGAATTGCCTTGGCTCTCGCCTAAACGGGACAACGCTGCATTCCAATCTTGATCGAATAAAAGGTTGCTAGAATGTTTAACATTTTAGACGAGCTGACAACTCTATTCAATGAATGGTAGCTTTGACTCTCGCCTAAACGGGACACTGATATCAGTTTGTTGAAAACCTTGGAAATTATTTAGGATTATAAGTTTTAGTATTTTCACTTGTCATTCCTACTTGCTATATGTTTATAATTTCTGAATTATGTATGAATTTATATTGAACCATGTTATTTTCTGTTATTAAGTTGTAGTTTAATTTCGAATCTTCATTGTTGGTCTAACTTGGCTTGTTTATCTAATGAGATAAATCCCTAGTGGATTTTCACCATTACACATACATAATAGTGTTAGATCTCGAAAGATAAATATTGTATATGCGACATCTAGCTGTTCATCAATTGATGACACCTTAGACTAGTATTTTTACGATATGAAACAAGAAGATTGTATAAATAAGATTACTTTGACTTTCGCTAATCGAAGCATTGTTGGATTCTTATTTTAAACGAAATTATCCTAATTCCTCTTAGCTTATTCATTTCGAACTAGCTTTAAAAACATATCATTGGATGAATGGTCTATAAATCATTTCATGTCATTTTAAATGACACATATGATTATAATCCCGAAATTCTATTCCCAATTGATATAAATCCTCAATCTTAGAAATTTCCTACTTGTATGGGCAAATCTGACTTAGAGTTTGTATTAGTAGTGCTGGTCCAAGATAGAATTACTCATAATATTTGGTATAAATTTAAGTCTTTGACTTTAATTTTAGATTCCAAATAGAAATTTTCTTATATTTCTAATTCCAGAATACAATACAGTTACACTTTCTCAAGTGTTTAATATCCATCTTTTATTAATGGATTCAAACTGTATGGAATATGAGTTAGGTATTCTGTGACCAGGATCCACTTGCACTATTCTAAGAATTCTTTTATAAACCTATGTCATCAAAAGACACTACCACATTTTTTTTAATCTATGGCATTTGTATCTTATTCATAGTGGATTTGACAAGATCAATCTCTGCAAAGAGTTAATATGCCTATATCCACTGAAAGTAGTTCATCTCATTCGCAGATGGATGTACATTTAGGGGTGGATATGAGTTTTTTGTTGTATTCTTAAAACGATAACTCTAGATTATACCTTATGCAAAGAAATTTGAAATGTTTGAAAAATTTCATTAATTTCTAGCAATGGTTAAACACCATTAAGGTATGTGGTTAAAGATCTTGCGAACTGATAGGGGTGGAGAAATAGTTAGTAGATATGCAGTTCAAAGATCATTAATTTGATTTTTGAATTATATCCAAACTTACCTCCCCAGAAATTTCGAGTTGCATAATGATGATTAGTTACTAGTCGTTGCCTAAATCCTTCTATGGTAATACAATTTCAGAATAATGTAATGGTTGTATACTTAATGTAAATCATTACTAGATTCATGGATGACCTAATCAAAATCTTAAGAAAAGCTAGAACTGTTAACCATGGTTTGTTAGCTGTTCTAAGTGATTAGGGGTGGACCATCCCATTGTCAATAGATAAGAAAGTGTTTGTTCAAACAAATATTACTTTTCTAAGATAATGACTAAGTCTGAAAACAAGTAGCAAATAAAGGAGATATTTCTCTTGATTCCAAAAGTGTTCTATCATCTTATATGACATATGATGATCCCACTGTCTCTGCTGTCTTGTCACAACCAAAGAGGTTAATACCATTTAGTTTTCTTCGACATAATTCACGGTACCTTGTCGTAGTGGGAGAGTTTCTAGGAACTCACCTTCTTATGACTTGGGAGACACTAGTGATTAAAATCCATTGTGAGTTTAAACAAGTAATGGATTGTCAAGATAAGAAACTAAGAAGAAAGCCAATAGAACTATGGTTTAATCCATTCACATGGAATAACCTAAAGTTTTCTATTACAAGGACATAAAAGGAAATTTTCGTATATAAGTCCATTCAATGGACTTAACAAAACTTCTTGTTCCTAGTATTATAGGTTTAAGTTTATCTAAACCTATAGCTTGTGGTATACCTGGTAATTACTTACTCTAATGTAAGCAACTTACTTTAGTGAGATGCTAAGCATTTTCTGTCTAATGGAAATCTATAGAAGTTTCACAACTTCTTAGGCATAGATTTTATTTATCTAAGGAAAAGTCTTAACTATTCCAGAAAAGATAAAGCCATGAAAGAATTTCTTATATCAACAGTGAGAGGTCTTGGATATGCTTTTGTATGCCTTAGACCAGACACCTGCTGTTGAGTGGGAGTAATGAGTAGGTATCAGATTAATCCAGGAGAAGAACATTGGAAGACAATCAAGTAAATCTTAAGATTAAGAAGAGGAACTATATGTTAGTCTATAAGGGTGTGTTTAAAACTCTTAAACTACACCATATCAGATTTCGAAATTTGCCTTTGTGCTAGTAAATCTTTCTGATAAGATGGTGGTTACTCTGGGGGTGGAATAGTGATTTTGGAGAAGTGTAAAAACCTATCTGAAGTCTCTAGGTCTACCAGAGAGAGACTGAATGTTAAAGTTACAGGAAAGGTACTTATTCAGTCTGAGGAAAGTTCTATACATTTTTGGCACCATTCCAAACTGCCTAAACTACTAGTGTTAATTTCCTGATTAACCAAAAGTAGTTGCCAAAGATATAGAATCCAGTATCCCAAGAGAGTAGACATATAGAGAGGTATTTCACATTATCAATGATTTTGTGATTAAGGAAGAGTAATGGTGGAGAAAAGGTTGTGGTTAATTCAACCTTTCAGATCCTATTACGAGGAGTTTACTACTAATACACTTGATTTGTATATCAAGGTGTTGAGATTGTTTGAAACGCACTTTTTGTTTTATATTAGTGCAAGTGGGAGTTTGTTGGGTTTTATGCCCTAAATAAAACTCATTTCAATATAATCAGATTTACTTATTAATATAGATCAGAAATAACATTTAATGTTGCATGGTTCACATGATTTATTTCATGATTATATGTACATAATGTATAAATTCATCTGAAACCCTTTTCACATACTTGATCCTGTTTATTGTGCCGTCAACACATTGGAAAGTAAACATGACTATGTGAATAAAGTTTCCTAGATTTATCAGACACAGGGTTTTACTGATATGATAATCTACAACAGAGTTTACTTGCATTTGGAGAAGTGCTATGTTCTTTCCAGAGCATTGGTTAAAGTAAAGCTCAGGTTGGATGCATGGAGTATGCATCGGAAGGGACCGATATTGAACTTTGACTTAGATTTAATTAAACTTACCGTAAAATCTATTCAAGTCAATATCGCCAAGTTGATCCTAGATCAAATGTTCTTAATCCTGTTATGATTAAGCTCAATCTTGAAAGGCTATTCGTGTTCTTTGATTTGTTAGTTAAGCCTACTTTTAGGTCAGGGTGATACGTACATTTTGGGAACACGGTAGTGCAATTGAGTGGGAGCGCTAGCATAAACATGGAATCTATAGCTTCTATCTGGCGAATAGTAAGCAAAGGATGATCTCCTTCGCGCTTGACCAAACGAACATAAATGGTGGAGTACTCATTTCACATAAGCTGAAATATCATTTATACGGGGTCAAGTGTTTTAAGGAATAAATACATTGTAGGGTGTAACGATAATTTAATCCCTTTACAGTGTAGATCATTCATATAGAGGATCATTGATCACATTAGGATTATAACAATGGATAACTAATGATGTGTCCATATGGTGGAACATATAGAGCATTCTATATACTGAGAGTGCAATTCTAAGTTCTATGCGTGGATTCAACGAAGAATTAATAAGTTAGTGAATTTTAGTGCTAAATTCTTGATCTACTTATTGGAAGCTCGGTTATATAGACCCATGGTCCCCCCACTAGTTGAGATAATATTGCTTGTAAGACTCATGTAATTGGTTTTGATTAATCAATTATAATTCTCAAACTAGACTATGTCTATTTGTGAAATTTTCACTAAGTAAGGGCGAAATTGTAAAGAAAGAGTTTATAGGGGCATATTTGTTAATTATGATACTTTGTATGGTTCAATTAATAAATATGATAAATGACAATATTATTTAATAATTATTTATAGTTATTAAATAGTTAGAATTGGCATTTAAATTGTTGAATTAGAAAATTAGCGTTTTTGAGAAAATCAGATGCAGAAAAGGTAAAACTGCAAAATTGCAAAAAGTGAGGCCCAAATCCACTAAGCATGGCCAGCCACTTTTGTAGGAAATTTAAACTGATATTTTCATTATTTTAATGCCAAATAATTCAAACCTAACCCTAGTGGAATGCTATAAATAGATAGTGAAGGCTTCAGGAAATTTACACTTAAATTTTCTATTTTTCCTTCAGAGAAAAACCTGAGCCTTCTCTCTCCCTATGTTTGGCCGAATCCACTCTCTTTCTCTTCCTCATTGAGATTTCGAAATTCTTAGTGTATGAGTAGTGCCCACACACATCAAGTGATACCTCAATCATAGTGAGGAAGATCGTGAAGAAAGACTTTCAGCAAGAAGGAGTTTCAGCATCAAAGATTCAGAGAAAGAGATCCAGGTTCAGATATTGATAATGCTCTGCTACAGAAAGGAATCAAGTGCTAGATATCTGAACGGAAGGAGTCATATTATTCCGCTGCACCCAATGTAAGGTTTCTTAAACTTTATATGTGTTTAATTTCATCGTTTTAGAAAGTTCATATTTAGGGTGTTAATCAACATACTTGTGAGTAGATCTAAGATCCTGGTAAAATAAATTCCAACAGATATCTCCACTACAAATCAGTAATTACAAGCTCCAATACATTACAATACACTCAAGAACAATCCCTGTCATAATTGACTCTACAACACTCAATACTAGAGCACACTTAGTCAACTATGAACTTGATCTTCTTGCAGCATTCGAGCTTCGATTCTCTCTGTTTCTCTCTCAATTTCTTGCCTTTAATTGAATACAAAGAAGAGCCCTTTTATAGTGTTAGTAGTTGACATGTCCAGCACTTAACAACTTATGACAAGTCGGTTATTAACCAACTAACTGATTTCCTAAAACAGGAAAGATCTCAATTGAAAATAACAGCTAGATCAACTAAATTGGAGAAAAAACCGGTTAAGTTTAGAATGGATTATCTTCCACAAATTCCACCTTAATCCATCTAAACTGAACCTTGATAAACTTACTACACTTGGGGGAGTGATCCTATTGAATTAGTTAGGACCTATGTTGAGTAAATCCAAACAATGTTGGAATTTACTCACTAGGAACACCTTGGTTCCTGCATAAGCAGGATTTTCATCACTTGGTACTTTCTCGAGATAAACTTCACCATCTTCTATCTCTTCTCTTATCCAAAATCTTCTAATGTCGATGTGTTTAGATCTCTCATGGTACACAGGGTTCTTGCTTAGATGAATTGAAGATTGAGTACTGTCTGAAAACACAATGACTTTTCCCTTTATCATTTGTAGTTCTCTTAAGATTCCTTTGATCCAAATAGCTTCCTTAAATGCCTCGGTTGTTGCCATGAACTCTGCTTCTGTATTGGAGAGTGCTACAACAAGTTGCAATTGAGACTTCCAACTTATGCAACATGAGTTTAGCTGAAAGCAGTAACTTGTTAGAGATTTTCTTGTATCTCTATTTGATGCATAATCAACATCAACAAAACCTTCAAGTTCCACCTTGATCCCTGCCTTCTTAAACTTCAGGTCGTAGTGAGCAGTTGTTTTCAGATATCTTAGTAACCATTTGACTCCTTTCCAATGTTCTACACCAGGGTTAGACATGTATCTACTGAGTGTAATAACAACATATGCTATGTCAGGTCTAGTGTAAAGCCCGCTTAGTTAATTTGGAAATTAGCAGTTATTTATGTTAATCAGGAAATTATTTATAGCTATTTAAATAATTTATCATTGTTATTTATGGAATTCAGATATGCATGTTATGTTATCAGCAGTTTTTATATTTCGCATTTCCGGTGTCCGGTATTTTGGAACTCGGCGTTTGGCTCAGTAGAATTCACAACTTAGTATGTTAGTATTTTGGGGACGGGTTTTAGACATTGGGAATGTCGGGAATGGCCGGGAATTTAGAATGTCCCAAAAATACCCCTTTAGTATGATTTTAGTGATTTTATGGTGGAGGGGCAAAATGGTCTTTTTGCCCCATTAGTGTTTTGTCTTATATGATTTATTAAATGGAAAATAAATAATTATTTAAGTGATTATTTGGCTGAAATAAAATGTGTTATATTCCTTTTTTTCCAAAATTCCAACACTTAGTCATTTTTGAAAGAAAATTCCAAAAACTCACACACACAAACACTCTCTCTTTCGGCCAAGCTTTGAGCAGCAAGGAGGGGGGCTTTTCTCCTTTGATTTTGGCTGGTTATTCATCTTCTCTTAAGGTTCTTTGCAAGCTAGGTTGGTTCTTGTCTTCCTCTCTTTAAATTCTTGAGAAAAATGTGAAAAAAATGAGATGCATGCATGATTTTTTAGTTGGTTTTGCTGCTGTGTTTTTGTGGTTAAATTGTGTGATTCAAAGTATGTTTAGGTGATGTTAATTGAGTTATTTGAAGCATGCTAGATAGGGTGTTCAAAGCTTTTAGTTTATATGTAAAATATGTGATTTTTGGATGAAATGCTATGATATGTTTCTGTGTTATTTCTGGATGTTTCTGTTAGTTTGCAGAGGTATTTTTATGCTTAGTTGAGTAGAATTAAGCTTGTGGATTGCTTGTTTATGTGGTTTTGCTCAAGCTTGAGTTTGGAACTCAAAGCTTGAGCTCCAATGGCAAAATTTGTGTATGTGGTTTCTGGGTAGGTTTGATGCCTTGGAAATGTTTATTAGGGTCTATTTAGCAGGTCTGGAAAGTTTGGGACCATTTGGGTTTGAATTGGTCAAGTTAGGAGATTTTTAGTTGGCTGCCTGCGAGGAACCGGAATTCCGGTTGAGCATCCGGAATTCCGGATGGGGTCCTGAATTTTCCCAGAACCGGAATTCCGGTTGGGCAACCGGTCTGCCGGTTGGGGATTTTTCAGAACCCTAGTTTTCCTCGTTTTTGGGTTTTTAGGGGTATTGCCATGCTTTTTATCGATAGGGAAACTTTTAGTTTCAAGTTTTAGTCCCCGGGAAGTGATTTAGCGTGTCACTTATAGCGTTGTGATTTTTATGGTTTAGGAGCCGAATCCGCCGTTCGGCTTCGGTTCCAGTCGGAGTTGACCGGCACACCTGAAATCGGAATCCAGGTAAGATTAGTATAACAGTATGCATATGTAGATTACATGTTTAGCGTGCATGTAGGAAGCCTGTTAGATTACATTAGATATGTATTTAGGCTTCGAACCACCCAACCCTGTCACGTCGGTACAGGCTGGAGTATGACCAGCAGCCGGAGTATGACCGGTTCGACCGATCAGGCTGACACTGGTTGGTGGTTCAGTACTATTGACCTATCCCGTCGGTACAGGCTGGAGTATGACCAAGAATGAGTATGACCGGCTCGACCGATCGGGAGGATACTTGTCAATAGTACCGTCCCCTGAACGTTCAAAACTCAGTACCATGTTGGACATGGCAGTAGTGCTCGGCACCATGTTGGACATGGCGATGGCGGACTCGGCATCGTGTTGGACACGGCAGTCAGTTTTATGTATGTTATTATTATGCTTTTCTTACTGAGTCTGTCGACTCACAGTTTACGTTCATGTGTAGGTAAAAGCAAGGCTGTAGCTGATGGACCGTGACCGAGCATTTGAGATTGTACATGTCGGGGCGGTTAGGCCTGGAGCGTACGATCCTCGGGACAGCACGGCTGAGATTTTGTAACAGTCGTTAGACGACTTTATTTTGATGTAAAAGTTAATCAGTTAAAACGTTTGTGAATGATTTTATAAATCGGGATCCCGAGACTTTTGTAAAATGGTTTATAAGTTTAATGAAAAAGCAAAATTTTAATTAATCACGTTTTTTTCCATAAACCTCGTTGATTAGCAACGAGCTGCACAGTACGTTTAAAAATCACGTAATACGCCTAAGTTAGTTAGGGTGTTACAATTTGGTATCGTAGCCGCTGTGTCGTTGTCTTCCGAAGATCGTCACGACATGTACAATCATCATCAGCAGTTAGCTCGGTTCACGGTTCAGTAAGCCTTTATTGCTTTAGTAGTTTATTTTATTCAGTTATGAAAAAGAAAAGCCTGTTAGGAAGCATGTTAGTAGCCTGATAATAGAATAGGCGCATGTTTCATTTCTAATTTCCAAATTAAGCGGCATTAGTAAGCTCGCCTTGAATACGACCTGATATGCCAACTCTTGGTTTCGCAGGCGGTTCTAACTAGATGGATGCCAGGCGGACTACCAGGAGTCGGGGCAACTCCGTGGGGTCGAATCAGGGAGAGGGAGCTCGGTTTCCCCCACCTGCTAGGGGCCGAGGTAGAGGTCCCCGAGGCAGGGCTCGTGGTCGGGGTGATGAGAACCCGCCACAGGCTGCCCAGGCTCCCCCGGCCGATCAGGGAGCCCCGAACTGGGAGTTGCGGTTTGCGGAGATGCAAGCCCGGATCGAAGAACAAGACCTCGAGATTCGTAGGTTGAGACGCCAGGTGCTCCCGCAGCTCCAAAGTGTTCCGTAGTTCCGGTGGCACCGCCCCTCGCCGCCTGTGCCGAGATAGTGGTGGCGGCCCATAGACCGGAACCATTGTATGAGCGGTTCCGAAGCAAGCACCTCCGTATTCCCGGGAGGTCCGGTATGTGTCGAAAGCCGAGCAGTGGCTTACGGTGATCACCAGAATCTTGAACTTTATGGGTGTCACCGGTAATGACAGAGTGGTGTGCGCCACATTTCAGTTCCAGGAGGATGCCTTGGTATGGTGGGACATGGTGTCTCAGATTCACGATGTCACCACCATGACCTGGGAAAGGTTCCAGGAACTCTTCAACGCGAAGTACTATAATGAGGCGGTCAGAAGCGCCAAGAGGAAAGAGTTCGTTCACCTGACCCAGCGGGAGAACATGAGTGTCACTGAGTATACTACTCAGTTTGACCGGTTGGCGAGGTTAGCCTCGGGAATTGTGCCGACCGACTTCAGCAGAAAGGAGAAGTATCTGGACGGGTTGAATCCCAAGATCAGGCATGACCTGATGATTACCACAGACGACAGCACCACCTATGCTCAGATGGTGGAGAAGGCACTGCGAGCTGAGGGCGCAGTGGGGTGCATGTCAGATTCAGTCAAGATCTCGGTTGGTGGCGGGGCTCCTACCCCTCCCGCATCGGGCTTTAGCGGGGAGTAGTGGTTCGGCCATTGATCGAGGAAGAGGGCACCCACCCGCTTCCGGCGGCTCGAGTCAAAACAAGAGGTTCCGGGGAACCGCAACGCAGGAGTCGTCCTGGTGGTAATGAGACCCGATTCTCCTATCCCGAGTGCCCTAGCTGCAAGAGGCACCATCGGGGCGAGTGCAAGGGGCAGGGATGCTTCCATTGTGGCATGCCCGGGCACTTCAAGAGGGAATGTCCCCGCCCTCCGACTCGCAGGCACCGAGAGCTCCAGCGATACCCACTCCAGCCAGGGTATTCGCGATCACGCAGGCTGATGCAGATGCCAACCCATCAGTTGTTACAGGTCAGCTCTTTATTAACAACTCGTTTTATTCAGTGCTGTTTGATTCTGGAGCTACACATTCTTATGTGGCGGCCAGAGTCTTTAGTAAGTTGGGTAGACCCTTTGATAGATATGAATCGTGGTTTGGAACCCCGTTACTCCGGCGGAGAATTGGTTATCTCCAATAGGTGGATTAGGTCTATGCCGATCAGGATAGATGGTAGAGAGTTAAGCGCTGATCTGATAGAGATGAGCTTAGTCGAATTTGATATTATTTTAGGAATGGATTTCCTATCTAAATATTCGGCGAGCATTGACTGTAAGAGGAAGATGGTGGTCTTCCAACCGGAAAGTGAAGAACCGTTCGTATTTGTGGGTTCGGTTCAGGGATCTCGGATCCCGGTGATCTCGGCTATGTCAGCGAGAGAATTATTGCACGGTGGGTGCTTAGGGTTTCGGCCGTGGTGGTGGACACCACTCGGCCGTACACCATTCGGCCGCAGGACATCGGGGAAAGGTTCGGGAATTTCTGGACGTTTGTCCCGAAGAACTTCCAGGGGTACCACCTCAGAGGGAGATTGACTTCGTGATTGACTTGGCACTGTGGGTGGATCCGGTTTCCAAAGCCCCGTATAGGATGGCTCCAACGAACTTAAGGAATTGAAGATTCAGCTCCAAGGGTTGCTTGACATAGGGTTCATTCGGCCCAAAGTGTGTCACCCCGGGGAGCCCCGGTTTTGTTCGTCAAGAAGAAGGATGGATCTATGAGGATGTGCATCGACTACGTAGAGTTGAACAAGCCGACGGTGAAGAATAAATATCCGTTACCTAGGATCGATGACTTGTTCGATCGGCTTCGGGGGAAGACGGTCTTTTCTAAGATTGATCTCCGTTCGGGTTATCATCGCTGAGGATCCGAGAGGAGGACATTCCAAAGACGGCTTTCCGCACTAGGTATGGACACTACGAGTTCCCGGTTATGTCATTCGACTAACCAATGCTCCCGCAGATTCATGGACCTGATGAATAGAGTATTCAAGGATTTCCTCGATATCTGTGTGATTGTGTTTATCGACGACATCCTCGTGTACTCTCAGTCAGAAGAGGAGCATGAGTTACATCTTCAGATGGTACTGCAACGACTTCGAGAACATAGACTCTACGCCAAGTTCAAGAAATGTGAGTTCGGTTGTCTCGTGTGTCCTTTCTAGTGGCACATTGTGGGCAAGGATGGGATCAAGGTGGATCCCGGGAAGATTGAATCCGTCGGTGGATTGGCCGAGACCGAAGACAAGTGACAGATCGAAGCTTCTTGGGATTAGCTGGGTACTATCGTAGGTTCGTGGAGGGGTTCTCCAAAATTTCAATGCCCCTAACCGAGCTTACAAAGAAGAATCAGCCGATTTATCCGGTCGTATAAATGCGAAGCTAGTTTTCGTGAGCCGAAACAGAGATTGATTACCGCTCCGTACTAGCTTTGCCTTCGGACGAGGAGAAGTTCGTAGTTCATCGTGACGCATCCAAACAGGGTTTGGGGTGCGTATTGATGCAAGCCGACGGTTATCGCTTATGCCTCCCGTCGCTAAAGGACTATAAACAAGCCGATACCCGACTCATGATTTAGAATTGGCCGCAGTGGTTTTTGCACTGAAGATTTGGCGGCATTACCTTTATGGGGAGAAGTGCGAGATCTATACCGACCATAAAAGTCTCAAGTATTTCTTTACTCAGAAAGATTTGAACATGAGACAAAGGCGTTGGTTGGAACTAGTGAAGGATTATGATTGTGAGATCCTTTACCATCCCGGGAAAGCCAATGTAGTGGCCGATGCCCTGAGCAGAAAGGGTCCCGGCAGTGTAACTAGCATGGTTCGCATCTCACCTCGCTAGCAGAGGATATGGTTAGATCCGGCATTGAGTTTGTGGTAGGTCACCACAACTTGACGCCGCAATCCGATCCGTTGGAAAGAATAAAGGTTGCTCGTGACGACGCATCCGAGTTAGTGAAGATCCGAGATGAGGTACCGGCCGGTCGTGCCAAAGATTTTTCGGTGTCGACAAAGGAATGCTTTTGTATAAAGCCAGGGTTTGTGTCCCGAACAGTGTGGACTTGAGAAACGAGATCTTTGAGGAGGCTCATTCTACTCCATATTCTCTGCATCCCGGCACCACCAAGATGTACCAAGACTTGAAACCGTACTTCTGGTGGAACGGTATGAAGAAGAATTTGGTAGAATTCGTATCGAGATGCCTCACGTGTCAGCAGATCAAGGCTGAACATCAGAGACCAGCAGGGTTGTTGCAGCCTCTAACCCTACCAGAATGGAAATGGGAGGATATTACGATGGATTTTGTGGCTCGGGTTACCTAGGACCACGGTATGTATGACTCCATCCGGGTAGTGGTGGACCGATTTACGAAATCTGCTCATTTTCTCACGGCCGAACGACATTTTCAAAGTGGATCACGGCGAATCGTACGTCGTGGAAATAGTGAGACTTCACGGGTACCGAAGTCTATAGTTTCGGACGAGGATCCGAAATTCACCTCCAAATTTTGGCAAAGTTTGCAACGGGCAATGGGTACGAAGCTAAAATTCAAGACAAAGATTCCATCCTCGGACGGATGGTCACCCGAAAGGACAATTCGGATATTGGAGGATATGCCGAGAGCCCGTGTTATGGACTTCGAGGGTTCATGGAGTAAATATCTACCGTTGATAGAGTTCTCTTACAACAACAGTTACCAGAGTACGATAGGGATGGCACCCTACGAACTGTTGTACGGTAGAAAATGCAGATCCCCTATCCACTGGGATGAGACAGGGGAGAGGAAATACCTAGGTCCAGAGTCAGTTCAACGGACCAATGAGGCAATAGAGAAGATTAAAGCTAGAATGCTTGCCTCCCAGAGCAGACAGAAGAGTTACGCAGATCCGAAACGTAGGGATGTTGAGTTCCGAGTAGGGGACCATGTGTTTTTGCGAGTATCTCCGATGAAGGGGATTAAACGTTTCGGGAAAAGAGGCAAGTTATGCCCTAGATTTACAGGACCTTTCGAGATTCTCGAGAAGATAGGTCAAGTGGCATATCGGTTAGCATTGCCTCCAGCTTTATCAGCAGTGCACAACGTATTTCATGTCTCAATGTTGAGAAAATACGTTTCAGACTCCTCTCATATACTCGCCATGAGGGCCTTCACTTCACGCCGATATGTCTTATGAGGAATGCCCGGTGCGGATCCCGGATAGAAAGGATAAAGTCCTTCGAATAAGACCATAGCGTTGGTCAAGGTTCTCTGAGAAACAAGAAGGTGGAAGAAGCCACCGGGAGCTAGAATCAGATATGCGAGCTCAATATCCAGAGTTATTCAGGTTAGATTTCGGGGACGAAATCCTTTTAAGGGGGGGATAGTTGTAAAGCCCGCTTAGTTAATTTGGAAATTAGCAGTTATTTATGTTAATCAGGAAATTATTTATAGCTATTTAAATAATTTATTATTGATATTTATGGAATTCAGATATGCATGTTATGTTATCAGCAGTTTTTATATTTCGCTTTTTCGGTGTCCGGTATTTTGGAACTCGGCGTTTGGCTCAGTAGAATTCACAACTTAGTATGTTAGTATTTTGGGGACGGGTTTTAGACATTGGGAATGTCGGGAATGGCCGGGAATTTAGAATGTCCCAAAAATACCCCTTTAGTATGATTTTAGTGATTTTATGGTGGAGGGGCAAAATGGTCTTTTTGCCCCATTAGTGTTTTGTCTTATATGATTTATTAAATGGAAAATAAATAATTATTTAAGTGATTATTTGGCTGAAATAAAATGTGTTATATTCCTTTTTTCCAAAATTCCAACACTTAGTCATTTTTGAAAGAAAATTCCAAAAACTCACACACACAAACACTCTCTCTTTCGGCCAAGCTTTGAGCAGCAAGGAGGGGGGCTTTTCTCCTTTGATTTTGGCTGGTTATTCATCTTCTCTTAAGGTTCTTTGCAAGCTAGGTTGGTTCTTGTCTTCCTCTCTTTAAATTCTTGAGAAAAATGTGAAAAAAATGAGATGCATGCATGATTTTTTAGTTGGTTTTGCTGCTGTGTTTTTGTGGTTAAATTGTGTGATTCAAAGTATGTTTAGGTGATGTTAATTGAGTTATTTGAAGCATGCTAGATAGGGTGTTCAAAGCTTTTAGTTTATATGTAAAATATGTGATTTTTGGATGAAATGCTATGATATGTTTCTGTGTTATTTCTGGATGTTTCTGTTAGTTTGCAGAGGTATTTTTATGCTTAGTTGAGTAGAATTAAGCTTGTGGATTGCTTGTTTATGTGGTTTTGCTCAAGCTTGAGTTTGGAACTCAAAGCTTGAGCTCTAATGGCAAAATTTGTGTATGTGGTTTCTGGGTAGGTTTGATGCCTTGGAAATGTTTATTAGGGTCTATTTAACAGGTCTGGAAAGTTTGGGACCATTTAGGTTTGAATTGGTCAAGTTAGGAGATTTTTAGTTGGCTGCCTGCGAGGAACCGGAATTCCGGTTGAGCATCCGGAATTCCGGATGGGGTCCTGAATTTTCCCAGAACCGGAATTCCGGTTGGGGATTTTTCAGAACCCTAGTTTTCCTCGTTTTTGGGTTTTTAGGGGTATTGCCATGCTTTTTATCGATAGGGAAACTTTTAGTTTCAAGTTTTAGTCCCCGGGAAGTGATTTAGCGTGTCACTTATAGCGTTGTGATTTTTATGGTTTAGGAGCCAGTAATCCGCCGTTCAGCTTCGGGCCCAAAGTTGACCGCACACCCGAAATCGGAATCCGTGTAAGATTAGTATAACAAGATGCATATGTAGATTACATGTTTAGCGTGCATGTAGGAAGCCCGTTAGATTACATTAGATATGTATTTAGGCTTCGAACCACCCAACCCCGTCACGTCGGTACAGCCGGAGTATGACCAAGCCGGAGTATGACCGGCTCGACCGATCAGCCGACACCGGTTGGTGGTTCAAGATTATTGACCTATCCCGTCGGTACAGGCTGGAGTATGACCAGCAGCCGGAGTATGACCGGTTCGACCGATCAGGAGGATACTTGTCAATAGTACCGTCCCCTGAACGTTCAAAACTCAGTACCATGTTGGACATGGCAGTAGTGCTCAGTACCATGTTGGACATGGCAGTAGCGGGACTCAGTATCGTGTTGGACACGGCAGTCAGTTTTATGTATGTTATTATTATGCTTTTCTTACTGAGTCTGTCGACTCACAGTTTACGTTCATGTGTAGGTAAAAGCAAGGCTGTAGCTGATGGACCGTGACCGAGCATTTGAGATTGTACATGTCGGGGCGGTTAGGCCTGGAGCGTACGATCCTCGGGACAGCACGGCTGAGATTTTGTAACAGTCGTTAGACGACTTTATTTTGATGTAAAAGTTAATCAGTTAAAACGTTTGTGAATGATTTTATAAATCGGGATCCCGAGACTTTTGTAAAATGGTTTATAAGTTTAATGAAAAAGCAAAATTTTAATTAATCACGTTTTTTTCCATAAACCTCGTTGATTAGCAACGAGCTGCACAGTACGTTTAAAAATCACGTAATACGCCTAAGTTAGTTAGGGTGTTACATCTAGTACTGATCATAGCATACATCACACTTCAAATTGCTTCAGCATATGGTATTTCTTCCATTTGTTTCCTTTCTTTGTCATCCTTGGGAGATTGACTTCTGGAAAACACAAAATGTCCAGCAAGTGGTACTTTTGTTTCTTTAGAATCATTCATCTTAAATTTCTTTAAAACAGCTTCAATATACTTTCCTTGAGTCAATGTCATTTTGTTGTTCTTCCTGTCTCTAAGTATTTCAATTCCCAAAATCTTCTTAGCCACTCCTAAGTCTTTCATCTCGAATTCACTATTGAGAACATACTTGAGCTTGTTAATCTGATTTTGATCCTTTCCCATGATTAACATATCATCAACATACACTAGTAGGAATGTAGCAGCTTGTGTCTTTAGGTTTGTGAAATAGAGGCATGTGTCATATTTTGACCTTGAGTAACCAACCTTAGTCAATACTGAGTCGAATTTCTTGTACCATTGTCGAGGTGACTGATTTAAACCATAAAGTGATCTCTTCAGTAAGCACACAAGTTCACCATCCTTGGATTCCACCTTGAATCCATCAGGTTGCTTCATGTAGATAGTTTCTTCAAGCCTTCCATTTAGGAATGCAGTCTTCACATCCATTTGTTCGATATTCCAATCAAACTGTACTGCAAGTGCCAACATCATTCTGATGGTTTTCATTTTAACTACTGGGGAAAATATCTCTGAGTAATCAACACCTTCAACTTGAGTAAAACCTTGAGCTACCAACCTTGCTTTGTATAATATAGGTTCATCATCAGTCAATCCTTCTTTATGTCTGAAAATCCATTTACAACCAATTACCTTTTGTCCTTCTGGTTTAAGAACTACAACCCAGGTCTTGTTTTTCTTTAAGGATTGCATTTCTAAATTCATAGCAGCATTCCACTTCTTGGCTTGCTTACTGTTTATGGCTTCAAGATATGTCTTTGGCACTTTATCTTGAGACTCCATTATCATGGAAAGAGCATAGGCAATAATGTCAGCTTCAACATACTTAGCAGGGGGTCTGATTTCTCTCCTAGCTCGATCTCGAGCCAATTGGT
The DNA here is from genome assembly GCF_029168945.1 of Cannabis sativa. Lineage (NCBI taxonomy): Eukaryota > Viridiplantae > Streptophyta > Magnoliopsida > Rosales > Cannabaceae > Cannabis > Cannabis sativa. The sequence continues at coordinate 7,413,642 of NC_083605.1, forward strand.
AACCATCTAAAGACTCAACTCCATCATCTAGATCTGCTTCAGATTCTTCTAAATTTTCTACTGTTGTTTCTTGGTTAGGAACTGCTCTTTCCAGCTCAATTTGTGTACTTATTTGATCACTTCCTTGCTTACCTGAAAAATCAGAAACAACACCTTCCTCATTTCTTTTAAATGGAAAATCATTTTCATTAAAAATCACATCTCTACTAGTTACAATTTTATTAGTTTCAAGAGAATAGAGTCTATAGCCTTTTACTCCATTAGGATAGCCTAGAAATATACATTTAATTGATCTTTTCTCAAGTTTGTCTTGTACATTGTGTGCATAAGTTGTACAACCAAATATCTTCAACTGTGACAGAAATGGTGGCTTACCAGACCACAGTTCTTCAGGAGTTTTCAACTCTATTTTTCTGTTTGGACTTCTGTTAATTAGATAACAGGCAGTATACAATGCTTCTCCCCAAAAATGTTTCTTTAATCATGATTCTAATAATAAACATCTAACTTTATTAAGCAATGGTCTATTCATTCGTTCATCTATACCATTTTGTTGTGGTGTTTTAATTACAGTTTTTATGTCTTTGGATTCCAAATTTTAAACACAATTCAGTGAACTCATCACTAACAAATTCTAAGCCATTGTCAGTTCTTAATACTTTGATTTTAGAATTGGTTTGGTTTATTACAATAGTTTTCAAATTTTTAAATTCTTCAAGACAATCATTCTTATGTCTTAACAAAAACACCCAAACTTTCCTACTAAAATCATCTACAATGGATAGAAAATATTGTTTACCACCTTGAGCTTTCACCCTGCTGGCTCCCCACAGATCAGCATGAGTGTATTCAAGAATTGATTTTGCTCTGTAATTGCTATTAGAAAACTTGATCTTATGTTGCTTTCCCTGCACACATATTTCCCTGTTTTGATAGTTCGACTAAACCTTGTTCACCAATGTGGCCTAATCTAGTATGCCACATTTTAGATTCTGAGTTGCACTTCTCAACAGCAGCAGCATGTGTTGGTGTGACAGTTTTTACATCAAGGTAATAGAGACCATGTCTTTTAATTCCTTTTAGCACTAGCAATGACCCTTTAGTGATTTTGATTACTCATTTGCTTGTCTTGTAATCATATCCTTCATCATCTAAGGTTCCCAAAGAAATTAGATTTCTTTTCAAATCTGGAATATGCCTGACTTTGTGTAATGTTTTGAAAGTCCCATCAAAACTTTTAATGACAATAGAACCAATTCCAATTACACTGCGTCTGTGATCATTCCCCATTACAACACTACCACCATCTATGGTTGTGTAATCCATGAACCAGTCCCTATTTGGACTCATGTGATATGTGCACCCACTGTCCATGATCCAATCTCGATCCTTGAGACAAGAACTGGTGCAAGCATCACCATTTTTTGAGTTTTCAACCTTAGTTTCAGTATTGGTAATTGTAAGAACATCTCCATCAGAATATTCAATTACTGCATTAGAATCATTGTTGTTGTCCTCATCTTCTTTATCCTTCTTCTTCTTTCTTTTGTCTCTTAAGTCCCAACAGTTTCTAATCAAGTGTCCAACTTTGCCACAATGATGACACTTCCTTGTTTCCCTAGGTCTTGATTTCGATCTTGAATTAGACCTTGAGTTTCCTCTGAATTTAGAGTTGCCTCTTCTAGGTACTCTGCCTCGAACCATTAGTGCATCATCAATTCTTGATTCTTGCTTAGCAGCTCTTTGCCAATTCAACTCAGCATCCCTTGATCTGAGTGTACTCATAACATCATCTAATGTTAATGTATCCCTGTTGTACATGATAACTGTTCTCATTTCCTTAAACTGATCAGGCAAAGCATTGAGCAAGATCACTGCTTGATCTTCTTCTTTTATAGTTTCACCCATATTAGTAAGAGCCAACACAATCTTGTTAAGTTCATCAAGATTTTGATCCAAAGTAACAATAGCATTCATTTTAAACCCATAAAACTTTTCTTTTAAGAAAATCTTGGTTGCAGTAGATCGAGCCATGTACAATTGATTGTGTTTACTCCAAATTCCAAGAGCTGTCTTCTCACCAATCACTTGCCTCAGTACATTATCTGCAAGGTTCATGACAATGGCAGATCTAGCTTGCTTCATAACAGTGTCTGACTCCTTCTTCTTGGATTCATCCATAACAACCTTCTTGACATCATCAGAACCAAGATCTTCATCTAATGCTGAATCTAACTTCTAGTAGATTAATATGGCTAGCATCTTCTCTTTCCACAAACTGAAATCACCAGTACCATCGAATCTTTCCAAATCGAACCTTGCTGATGATGAACCCATTGCAGTAGCTTTTTTGGTTTGTTATCACAAGACTTGAGTTTGAGAAGTTCTTGAATTCTTCCTGGTGCTCTGATACCACTGTTGTAAACAAACAACACAAACTCAAACCTATCAATGGTTAATTAATCAACAAGAATTTCAAGGAAGTAGGTACAGAAATATGTATAGCACAAAAATTTATTGTGTCATCAGTACAGTGGAAAGTAATTAAGATTATGTGATTAAATATATATTCCTAGATTTATTAGTACACAGGGTTTAACTGATATGATAATCTACAACATAGTTTACTTGCACCTTGGATAAGTGTTATGTCCTTTCTAGGGAATTGGTTAAAGTAAAGCTTGGGTTGGATGCATGGAGTATGCATCGGAAGGGACCGATATTGAACTTTGAATCAGATATGATAAACTGACCGTAATATCTATTCAATTCAATATCACCTAGTTGATCCTAGATCAAATGATCTTAATCTTGATATGGTTAGGTTCAATCTCAAGAATATTATACATGTTCTTTGATTTGTTAGTTAAGCCTACTTTTTGGTCAGGGTGATACGTACATTTTGGGAACATGGTAGTGCAATTGAGTGGGAGCGCTAAATATAGATATGGAATCTATAGCTTCTATCAGGGTATAGAAGTGAAATGATGATTTCCTTCGAGCTTGGCTAAACAGAGATAAATGGTTGAGTACTCATTTCAGTGATTATGTTTAGTTCACTGAAATATCATTTATAGGTGGCTAAGTGTTTTAAGGATAAAATACATTGAAGGGTGTAATGGTAATTTAACCCATATACAATGTAAATCATCTATAGAGGATCATTGATTATTGGGATTATAAACTTGGATAATTCATAGCGTATCTATATCGTGGAACATATAGAGTGTTCTATATAACTGAGAGTGCAATTCTAAGTTCTATGGTGGATGCAACAAGGAATTAATAAGTCAGTGAATTTACTTGGTAAATTCTGGGTCTGCTTATTGGAAGCTTAGATATATAGGCCCATGGTCCCCATACTAGTTGAGACAATACTACTTGTAAGACTCAGTTAATTGATTTTGATTAATCAATTATAATTCTAAAATTAGACTATGTCTAGTTTATGAATTTTCACTAAGCAAGGGCGTAATTGTGAAGAAAGAGTTTCTAGGGTTTATTTGTTAATTAAGAGACTTTGATTAGTCTAATTAATAAATATATTAAGTGACAATATTATTTAATAATTAATTTTTAGTTATTAAATAATTAAAATTGGCATTTAAGTGGTTAAATTGGAAAATTGGCATTTTTGAGAAAATAAGATGAGAAAATAGCAAAATTGCAAAGTGGGGCCCAATATCCAACACATGACCGGCCACTCTATAGCAATTTACCATTTAATTATTTTTATTATTTTAATGCCAAATAAATCTAACCTAACCCTAGGTGGTTTCCTATAAATAGGTAGTGATGGCTTAAGAGAAAAAAAATGATGCATCTCATTCCTTCAAATAAAATTTGAGCTTCCTTCCTAACCCTAGTCAAAACCATTCTCTCTCTCTCTGTCTCTGTCTCTGTCTCTCTCTCTCTCTCTCTCTCTCTCTCTCTCTCTCTCTCTCTCTCTCTCTCTCTCTCTCTCTCTCTCTTCTAAATCGAGCCTATAGTGAAAGAGTGAGTGCCCACACACATCAAGTAGTACTCAATCATAGTGTGTAAGGATGTGAAGAATCCAGTTTCAAGAGAAGGAGATCCAGACTCAAATCTTGGTGATACTCTGCTACAGAAAGGATGCAAGGGTTAGAGATCTGAGTGGAATAAGACATTATATTCCGCTGCAACCACTGTAAGGTTTCTTATACTTTATATGTGTTTACTTCATATCGTTTTAGAAGTTCATATTTAGGATGTTAATAACTTACTTGTTAGTAAATCTAAGATCCTGGTAAAATAATTCCAACAAAGGTAACTAAGACACACTTTTTAATTTTAGCGTACAACTTGTGTTCTCTTAATTACTGCAGAATAATGGAAGACGTTGCTCATATTGTTCCTTTGACTGTGAGTAAACCAAGATGTTGCCAATGAATACAATCACAAACTTGTCTAGGTTATCAAGTCAAAAACTTGTCTAACTAATCTTTGAATACTTTATTCCTTAAATCCATAAAGGTTGTTGGGGCATTTATAAGTACAACATTGGATTTTAATTTTGATTGAATAAAAGATTGCTAAAATCTAAAATGTGTCCATTTTAGATGAGCCGAATATTCTATTTAACTAACGGTATCTTTGACTCTTGTCTAAAATGGGACACTACGTATCATTTAGTTAAAAAACCATAGAAAATATTTAAGGTATGTTTATTTTGTATTTTTCTATATCTTCATTACTTGTTAAATATTTACAAATTTTCGAAAATATATGTATGAATTTATATTGAACAAGTATTGAGTTCTGTTATTAATAATGGAGTATCAATTTCGATCTACATTGTTGGTCAAATTTAGTTGATTTTTTTAATGGAACCTTACAACGCTAGATTCATCATCCTAATGGATGGTCATCTGTTAGATAATCTAATAGTGTTAAATCTCGAAAGGTAAGTATTTTGTAAATGAGGGGAGAGTTCTCATCAATTCAAATTTAGAATTATTAATATATATTATAATTTAATTATAGTAATTTGCTAACTAAATTAAATATCAATTTTTCTATTAAATAAATGGAAAAATTATAATTTAATTTTTTTCACTATTATAATTTATGTTTAGTGGCTAAAAATTAGCCTGTAACGCTCTACTAACTTAGGTACATTAACGTGTTTTCTTAATTATTGTGCTGACCTTTGCTAACCAAAGGGTTTAGTATAAAATCGTAATTAATAAAAATTTTCATAATATATAAATTTTTTACTAAACATACATAAAGTTTACAAATCCTAAGATCCTTAATATATTTTTTAAAAAAATAAAAATTTAAAATACAACATATTCAAAATGTCGCCCAACAACTAACAAGATTGAGCCCATGTCCCAAAGATCTGGACACTCCATGTCTAACCATCTAGATATGTACAATCTTCTTTGAGCTTCAAACTCATTTTTGTTCAGCTTTGGCCTTGCCTTAACCTACATATGAAAACACATCTGTGAGTTGACAGACTCGATAAGAAAAATATAAAATATAAACATATATTCAACTTGTAATTAGGCACCCATACACCTATTTAGTCTAAAACTCGCATCGCACGCACATGACTGAGTCTCGACCATTCTTGACTATAGTACTTGGGATACAAATCCTCAGGGATAGAACTAAAGATATTCTTCGGTTGTCTCAAAAAACTTACATTGATCAGATCTTGAAAAGGTTCAATATGCATGCTTGTTCATCTGGAAAGGCACCAATAGTGAAAGATGACAAGTTTTCTAAGGGTCAATGTCCACAAAATGATAAAGAGAGAGATGAAATGAAAGTGGTTCCTTATGCGTCACTTGTGGGTAGCTTGATGTATGCTCAAGTATGCACACACCTTGATATTGCTTTTGTTGTTGGCGTGTTGGGTAGATACTTGAGTGATCCTGGACTTAGCCATTGGAAAGCGACTAAGAAGGTTATGCGGTATCTTCAGGGTACCAAGGATCATATGTTTGACTTATCGACGATCTGACACTCTTGATATATTTGGGTGTAGTGACACTGATTATGTAGGATGCGTGGATGATAAGAAATCCACATCAGGCTACATTTTCATGATGGCTAAAGGAGTTATTTTGTGGAAAAGTGTCAAACAGACACTCACAACATCCTCAACAATGGAGGCAGAGCATATGGTGTGTTATGAGGCTACATGTCAAGCAATATGGTTGCGAAACTTCATTTTAGGATTGCGTGTTAAGGGTGTTGGGTTTTATGCCCTAAATAAAACTCTTTACAATCTGATTAGTTATCAATATAAGAAATTTGAAGTGATTTATGTTTGCATGAATTTTACATGCTAATGGTTTAATATGTTTATTACATTCACACACACAAAATCAGTTAAATCCAGATCATATGCTTATTCACAATTACAGTATCGTCAACACAGTGGAATGTGATTGTGATCATATGAATCAAAAGACTAGGTCCCTGTTTCATCAGTGTTTTGGATTTACACTAATGTGATAATCAGCAATGATGTGTACTTACACTTGGAGTAAGTGTTATGTTCTTTCGAGGACATTAGTAAAGTATACTAGTTTCGAATGTATGGAGTATACATTGGACTGGACCGATATTGCAACTAAGTTAAGATATTACAAACTTACCGTCATATATATCTTTCCAAGTCAATATCAGTAGTTGATCTTAAGATTAAAAGAATCTAAATCCTGATATGCTAAGGCTCAATCTCAGGAGTGTTATTCATGTTCTTTGATTTATTAGTTAACCCTACTTTTGGGTCAGGGTGATACGTATATTTTGGGAACATGATAGTATGATTGAGTGGGAGTGCGGAACATAAATATGGAATCTATAGCTTCTACTGGTGTATAGAAGTCAAGTGATGATTCCCTTCGAGCTTAGCAAATAGAAGTAAATGGATGAGCTCTTGTTTAACTGACTAATTATTAGATCATTAAACACCATTTGCAGGTAGCTAAGTGTTTTAAGGGGCAAAATACATTGAGGAGTGAGAACGGTAAAATTATCCCATCTCGATGTAGATCATCTATATCGACGATCTTTAAATCACAATAAGATTATAACAATGGTTAAATGAGATAGCATATTGATATCGTGGAACATATGATATGCTCTATATAAGTCTGAGAGTGCAATTCTAAGTTCTAAGAGTGGATTCAACGAAGAATTAATAAGTAGGAATTTACTTGGTAAATTTGGTTCACTTATTGGAAGCTCAGCATATAGATCCATGGTCCCCATTCTAGTTGAGAACATTCTGCTTGTAAGACTCATTAATTGATTCGTGATTAGTCAATTATAATTCTAAAAGTTAGACTATGTCTAATTTATGAATTTTCACTAAGCAGGGGTGAAATTGTAAAGAAAAGAGATTCTAGGTTTATTTATTTATTAATGGACTTTATATGTCTAGTTAATAATTAAATTAAATGACAATATTATTTAATAATCTATTTTAGTTATTAAATAATTAGTTTTGGCATTTAAATGGTTAGAGTTGGAAAATTGGCGTTTTTAAGAAAATAGAAATAAAATTTGTTAAAACTGCAAAATCAAGTGGGGCCCATTATCACACCATGGTCGGCCACTAATTGTGGAAATTCAAATTGATATTTTCATTATTTTAATGCCAAATAATTCCTAACCTAAACCTAGTAGTTGCCTATAAATAGAAAGTGATGGCTCAGTCAAATTACAAGTTTTCAATAACCTTTTCTGACAGAAAATTCTCTCTTCAGAAAACTGAGCCTTCCCTATTTTCTATACCTTGGCCGAAACCCTCTTCTCTTTTCCTCTTCCTAAATTTCGACCCTAGTGAAAGAGTGAGTGCCCACACAGAGCAAGCAGTAACTCAATCATAGATTGGAAGACTGTGAAAGATCAAACTCAAAGAAGGACATTCGGGCTCAGATCTTGATAATACTCTGCGACAAAAAGGATACAAGGGTTAGAGATCTGAGTGGAAGAAGACATCAATTCCGCTGCATCAATGTAAGGTTTTCTTAACTTTATATGTGTTTATTTTATCGTTTTAGAAAGTTCATATTTAGGGTGTTAAACAACATACTTGTGAGTAGATCTTAGATCCTGGTAATAAGTTCCAACAATTGATGATTCATTGATGTTTGTGAATTTTCGTGAAAAATAATTGATTTTTTATTTCTGGAATTATTTTTATTGGATAGTATGGAAAAAATTAAGCAAGTTATTTTTTTTATAGAACTCAATTTCGATTTAATTTGAATTAGTTATGATTTTTTGAAGATTCGAAAAAAGATAAGGTTGTTGTGCATCCTCACGCGCGCGGGGAACCGAGTGCACCTCGGTCAAACGCGTGTTCAGACAGGATTTTGTCCGAGCAACGCGCGTGGATGTCTGATGACACCCCATTCCGCACGCGGATATGCTGCACATTCCCCATTCCGCCGAGGTTTCTCGGCCAGCACCGAGTGAGCGCGCGCGGACAGGTATGCAATGCATACCGTCCGTACAGCTCACAATTTTTTCGTTTTTTCATGCTTTTTCGTGGATTTAAGTTCCGATTTTTTGTGTAGTTTTGTATTTATATATTTACTATTCCTAATTCAATTCTAATTATCATAATTAATTTATTTATTTTTTTAAAAAAATTTAATTAATGATATTAGTGTAACATAATTAACTTTTAAAATATATGAAAATTTATTTTCATTTTAATATTTTAAAGTTAATTTTAGAAAAAATACTTTTAGTTTTAGATATTTTTTCTAGACAAACTATTTGTATTTTTCTTGTATTTAATTAAATAAAGAATTTTAACTAACTAGATTCTTTCTGGAGCTTATTTAATTAAATATTCCTATTTAAGTTATAAATTAGTTATTTAAACTGATTTTTCTTTTCTAACTTAAATTTGAATATTTTATTTTTTTTTTAAATTAAGTTGAGGAATCCTAAGCAATTGTTATTAAAGATTCTTAAGATATTTTTTAAGTTAGTTTTTAAACTTAAAATGGAATATTTTTCAAATTAAGTGGTTACAACTTAATTTTTGATATTTAATTAAATTTGAATTTGAAATTATTTAAGTTCTACATTTTTTTTTAAACAATTTAAATTAGATATTTTTTAAATTTTTGTTGAAAAGATACTTAGTCAAATAAGATATTTTCTAGATAGTTATTTCTAGACTACTTATTATTTCTAATATTAAATAGGAAAATATTATACATTGTGAAATTAATTATTTAAATAATTAATTTTGGTACAATTTTATTTAAGTATATTTTTCCTAGTATTAAACTAGAAATTAATAATTAAGCCTTCTCTACACTTAATTATTTATTTCTTGAATTTAATACATTTAATTAAATTGAAAAATTTAAATATCTAAGTTGATTCTAATCATGATACTTAAATATTTATTTTTCATGACACTTAATTAAATAGAAAATTATTTTTAGGTTGAAATTTAATTTTTCAACTTAAATTTAAATATTTTTCAATATATTTTTTTTTATTTTATTAATCAATTTCGAAAATTGCATTTTAATTATGCAATATTTTTGAATTTATCTAGAAAAATAGATTATGTTGTAAATTATTTATTTATTTTAATTAATTCTTGGACCAACTTAGATCAATGATTTTTTTCATTTATTGATTAATTTAAAATAAATGAATTTAAAATATATTATTAGAAATTGTATTAATTAGTCAAAGGAAAATCTAGATAGGTGATATTTTTGCTTGAAGTATTTTTTCTAAGTATTTATTATTTTATTTTCGAAAAATTGTATAGCTTTATAATTTATTTTTCGAATACAATAAATATATTCTTATGGAAATTTTTAAGTTGCTAATTAATTAATACAACTTAAATTAATTTCCTTAATATTTATATTTAAAATTACTACTAAAGATGGAAATAATTAATTTTATTTCAATCACCATCTAAGTATAATTTTATAAATATTATATTATTTTGAATTCTAATTCTAAATTCGAATTTAATGAATATATTTATTAGAATAATAAAGAAAATATATTTTAAAGAATGAGCTTTATTATTATTAAGATATTCGATCTCCATTGTTGATTTTACATCGCGTTTGTTTTAGTGAGTAATCCTCCCTAATGGAGGAACGTTCATTAGCAATTTCGCACCGTTTAATCTCGAAAGATAAGTAGTTTGTAAGTATTTTATATGGTATACATCACCCTAATGGTGGTGATCATATTTGACTTGTAAATTGCGAAACAATGGTAGTAGCTCATAAGATAGAATAGCCTTGACTCTCGCCTAAACGGGACAACGCTAGATTCCAATCTTGATCGAATAAAATGTTGTTAGAATATTTAACATTTTAGATGAGCTGACAACTCTATTCAATAGATGGTAGCTTTGACTCTCGCCTAAACGGGACACTGATATCAGTTTGTTGAAAAACCTTGGAAATTATTTAGGATTGAGTTTTTTTAAAGTATTTTCTCATATCATTCCTACTTGCTATGTGCTTATAATTTCTGAATTGATTTTGTGTTAAACCATTATTGATTTCTATTTGTTGATTTCTATTATTTTGTAGTATCTTGTATTATCATAATGAATACCATGTTATCACTGTTGACTGAAAATAAGCTGAATGGATCTAACTTTCCTAAATGGAATGAGAACATTAATATTGCTCTCATAGGAGAAAGTGCCTTGTTTGTTTTAACTGAGCCGTCACCTGAAGTGCCTGGGGACAATGAATCCAAAGCTGTGAAAGAAAAGTATGAGTGTTGGCAGAAAGCAAATGACAAAGCTCTATACTTTATGCTTTCCAGCATGGTTGACACCCTCAAAACTCGGTTTTCTAAAACCGAGAAGGCTGCTGAAGTTATGACGAAGTTAAATGAGCTATTCGGTAAGGCATCACTTCAGTCACGCTTTGACGCGACTAAGAAGTACATTAATGCACGGATAGAACCTCATCAAAATGTGCGTGACCATGTTCTCCTCATGGCAAGTTATTTCCAAGAAGCTCAGGATCATGGTGTTGAAATGGACAACGCTACTCAAGTAAGCCTTATCTTGAATAGCCTGACTCCAACATTTCTACCATACAAATCAAATTATGTCATGAATAAGAAGGAAATAGACTTTCATGAGTTAGTCAAAGACCTTCAAACTTATGAAAATTTGATTGGAGGGCCTAAGAAGAAAGGGAGTAAACATCACAATCCTGGGAATGGTAATGGGACGATGAAACCTGAAGCAAATGTTGCCTCTGCTTCAAAACCCAAATCGAAGAAGTAGTGGAAGAACACCAAGAAGCGTGCAAAAGCCATGAAACACAAAAAGGCTGCTGCTTCTGGTGATGCTACACTTAAAGGAAAGTGTTTCTACTGCAATGAGAAAGTTCATTGGAAACCTCAATGTCCTAAGCTTCTTGCAAAGAAACAAGGTATTTCTATTTATAAACTTTAAGAGTTTTAGTGAATTATTATCCAATTGGATTTATGATTCTGGACTAACTTTGTTTATTTGTTATCTTCTTCTTATAGGCCAAGCTACTTGAACTCAAATGAGTTGGATCGGAAAGCTGGACCAAGGGTGAAATCGTCCAGATGAAGATGAAGCTCTTCAATTTTTTGATTTAATTGTTTTAGTTTAAAGACAATTTGGATTTCAAATTTTAGTTAGGGATATTTATCCTTGTTTTTCTCATATTGTTGCAATATTCTTTTTATTAATAAAGTTTCTTTTAATTTTCGAAATAAACCATTGCAATTTATGAGATTGAGCTTCATTTACTTTATCTTCATCAACTATTACCACATTATATTTATATGTTTGTATGTGTAAGTGTTTTTATTATTGATGCAAATTCTATAATATTTACAACTCTTCATAAAGTTATATTAAATAAATACTAGAAATTATTTCTATGTTTATTAATAATTGTTAATTCTATTACAATTATTTAGAATTTGTTTAATAAAAGGATCTTTTTATCTGATAGGGGTGGAGAAAAGTTAAGAAAACTATGCAGTTCAACGATCTTTTATATCTAATGAACTCTGGATAGTATTCAACTCCACATAAACTCTATCACACTTAGAGAATCATGATCTTTACAACCTTTAGGGGTGGATCATAATCTCTATATACTTAGGGGTGGAGTTTATCCACAATACCCTATATGTATATACTTAGGGGTGGAGTCTATTCCACAATTCCCTACGTAACACATATTTTCTTTAAACATGGAAGTAATATAATGACTTAGCTATTATCAATATAAATCCTTGATCTTGATTGTATGTTCCATTTCATTTTACTATTGTAAGTAAAAGTTTGATACCTATAGAAGTTCTTTGATAAAGTTTCACACTACCTTAATTGAGTGGGAGAATTTTAAAATTCTATTCCCATCTTCATCAGGTTGATACTTGTGATAGGTACTTAAGAACACTACTGAAAGCAAATCTAACCATACACATGGATAGGTATAACTTATCAGAATTATGAGAATAAGATAAAGAACTCTAGTTCAGTCCATTCGAATGACTTGAACCAAGAATTCTTAATCCTCATAAAATTTTATGGTATCTTTATTTTGATTACTTAATCTCTGGCATGTATTTTTCACTTCAAATACTAGTCTGCTATGTTGATGACTTAGTCTTAACTTAAAGTTTTAGACTAATATAAAAGTCACAACTAGGTAACTTTCCAAACGATCAGAGGTTAAAAGTATTATTTAACCAGACATCTGCTATTGAGTGGGAGCTATCTGAGATGTAATCAAATAGGGAACATTAGAAGATATTCAAGAAAGATTTATGAAAGTGATCTATATGTTAGATATTAAGAAATTGTGTATCAGTTGTCCTTGTATCTCACCAACTCATTTCGAAATTCTATGAGATGGTGCTTACTTTGGGGGTGGAGGAGTTATTCTATAATAATTCAAGGTCTACCAGAGAAGAATTATAACTTTGTAAATTTCGAAAATACCAGAAAGTTATATCACTGAAGAAAAGTCTACACTGTATTATCTCAATTACATATTTTAAAATATGAGAGATATGTCTTCTGTTAATTCAGATGTACTTTTAAACAGTAAAGATTTCAGTATCCCTTGATGAGTAAAGCATATAGTAAAGGATGTTTCATAAGTGTATACATGAACTAGTTTCCAGAAGTTTGGGTGGATTCAAATATACTACACTTGATCTGAGGATCAAGACATCAGATTGACCTATTTGCATACTTTGTTTTATATTAGTGCAAGTGGGAGTTTGTTGGGTTTTATGCCCTAAATAAAACTCTTTACAATCTGATTAGTTATCAATATAAGAAATTTGAAGTGATTTATGTTTGCATGAATTTTACATGCTAATGGTTTAATATGTTTATTACATTCACACACACAAAATTAGTTAAATCCAGATCATATGCTTATTCACAATTACAGTATCGTCAACACAGTGGAATGTGATTGTGATCATATGAATCAAAAGACTAGGTCCCTGTTTCATCAGTGTTTTGGATTTACACTAATGTGATAATCAGCGATGATGTGTACTTACACTTGGAGTAAGTGTTATGTTCTTTCCAGGACATTAGTAAAGTATACTAGTTTCGAATGTATGGAGTATACATTGGACTGGACCGATATTGCAACTAAGTTAAGATATTACAAACTTACCGTCATATATATCTTTCCAAGTCAATATCAGTAGTTGATCTTAAGATTAAAAGAATCTAAATCCTGATATGCTTAGGCTCAACTCAGGAGTGCTATTCATGTTCTTTGATTTATTAGTTAAGCCTACTTTTGGGTCAGGGTGATACGTATATTTTGGGAACATGATAGTATGATTAAGTGGGAGTGCTAAACATAAATATGGAATCTATAGCTTCTACTGGTGTATAGAAGTCAAGTGATGATTCCCTTCGAGCTTAGCAAATAGAAGTAAATGGATGAGCTCTTGTTTAACTGACTAATTATTAGATCATTAAACACCATTTGCAGGTAGCTAAGTGTTTTAAGGGGCAAAATACATTGAGGGGTGAGAACGGTAAAATTATCCCATCTCGATGTAGATCATCTATATAGACGATCTTTAAATCACAATAAGATTATAACAATGGTTAAATGAGATAGCATATTGATATTGTGGAACATATGATATGCTCTATAGAAGTCTAAGAGTGCAATTCTAAGTTCTAAGAGTGGATTCAACGAAGAATTAATAAGTAGGAATTTACTTGGTAAATTTGGTTCACTTATTGGAAGCTCAGCATATAGATCCATGGTCCCCATTCTAGTTGAGAACATTCTGCTTGTAAGACTCATTAATTGATTCGTGATTAGTCAATTATAATTCTAAAAGTTAGACTATGTCTAATTTATGAATTTTCACTAAGCAGGGGTGAAATTGTAAAGAAAAGAGATTCTAGGTTTATTTATTTATTAATGGACTTTATATGTCTAGTTAATAATTAAATTAAATGACAATATTATTTAATAATCTATTTTAGTTATTAAATAATTAGTTTTGGCATTTTAATGGTTAGAATTAGAAAATTGGCATTTTTGAGAAAATAGAAATAAAATTTGTTAAAACTGCAAAATCAAGTGGGGCCCATTATCACACCATGGCCGGCCACTAATTGTGGAAATTCAAATTGATATTTTCATTATTTTAATGCCAAATAATTCCTAACCTAAACCTAGTAGTTGCCTATAAATAGAAAGTGATGGCTCAGTCAAATTACAAGTTTTCAATAACCTTTTCTGACAGAAAATTCTCTCTTCAGAAAACTGAGCCTTCCCTATTTTCTATACCTTGGCCGAAACCCTCTTCTCTTTTCCTCTTCCTAAATTTTGACCCTAGTGAAAGAGTGAGTGCTCACACACAGCAAGCAGTAACTCAATCATAGATTGGAAGATTGTGAAGGATCAAACTCAAAGAAGAAGGACATTCGGGCTCAGATCTTGATAATACTCTGCGACAGAAAGGATACAAGGGTTAGAGATCTGAGTGGAAGGAGACATTAATTCCGCTGCATCAATGTAAGGTTTTCTTAACTTTATATGTGTTTATTTTATCGTTTTAGAAAGTTCATATTTAGGGTGTTAAACAACATACTTGTGAGTAGATCTTAGATCCTGGTAAAATAAGTTCCAACAATGGGCTCTATCTCGAGGCCGCTAAAATTGTATTGTGATAATTCCGCAGCAGTAGCTTTCTCTAAAAATGCTAGAAGTACTTCCCATTCTAAATACATTGACATAAAGTACTATTTTGTTAAAGAGAAAGTTACAAAGTCTCTTATTTCCATTGAATACACGCCTAGCACTGGCATGTTAGCAGACCCACTAACAAAAGGCTTACCCATATGTGTATTTTTGGAGCATGTTACTCGAATGAGATTGTTAGGACCCTAGCTTGTTGAGCTCAGTGGAGTTTTACTATTATGTATTGAACATGCATGCTAGTATCTTGTATGGAATGCTTATGACTTGTGTTTTGAACATGCATAATAATGTTGTAGTCATTTCTAGTTATTATTGATATGTGTATGCATGTGTTGTTTACTGAAGTAACAGATGCAAAAGGAGATGAATGCGCATAGTCTCAATTTTGTTGTACCTCATGAATATTTGATTTTATTGTTAATATATTAAATGTCTTCAAGGTCAATTCATACATAATATATGTATCATGTTGATATGATTTTAATTATGTACGTTTTAATTAGTTACCTTATGTGTGGTTGACAATGTTATGGTGGTTGATTATATTGTCCAAGTGGAAGAATGTTGGAATTAATATTGTGGACTAATATAATCATAAGTTTAATACCATAAACACAATCATTAACTATGTGCCCAATATTTGTCAACAACCATAATGGGATGGTTAATAATTAATAAATGTATTAGAGGCACATGAGAGCACCCTTAAACTATAATTAGCCCATTAAATTATAGTCCACCACTAATTATGTACATTAGCCCAATAAGCCTAATAAATCCCTTAGGGATTAGGTGTTGGATATATAAAAAAGGTTAATGTGTGTTTAGTAAGATGTATGTGGGTGTGGTGATAAGAAAAAGGGTTTGCTATCATAAGCTCCTCTTCTACTATCTTGTGCATACATTGGAGGATCTTGGTGATAGCTACAATGAAAAATGCCAATATGGAAGGTATGTGTATTTTTTATTTTTGGGATGCTTTAAATAAAACTAGAAGAGAGTTACGTGGCTCGCCACGTAAATATTAGTTTTATATAAGTTCTAGTAGTTTTTGTTTAAGAATTCAATAACTAAGCAACAACAACAACAATGGTAGATAGATCTATTTAAGTTTTTCATATTTGTAAAGATTATAAATCTGAACTTTTAATTTTCTTGATTTGAGATTTTGAATTCATCTGATTTATTTGTTTATGAATTTATTGAAATACTTGAATATTTATTTGTTCTGATTTTGAATTGTTCTAATTTATTCATACTTGAATATTTATATTGATAATTGTTAATGAAATTAGTCTGTAGTTTTATTTTTCTAGAAAAAAAAGGTATTTTTTAATATAGAGTTTAAATTTTATATTGATGATTGTTAATGAAATTAGTTTGTAGCTTTATGTTTCTAGAAAAAAAATGTATTATTTTATATAGAGTTTAAATTTAAATTTATATAAACATATTTACTTTTAAAAAGAGTAATTCATCAAAATCAAATCCACCCAACAATAAGAAGAAAGTAGATTAACAAACACGTAAGCTTCAATAATTTAACAACATACGAAGTTAAATTTGAAATTAAGAATAATAACAAGAAAATTAAAAGAGTACCTGAAGCTCTCCGAGCAAGTCCGATAATTTATGGTTATTGAGCAAAACAGTGGCAGTGTACCCTAGAGAGAAGAAATTAACAAGATCGAAAGATATGTCTTTTTCAATGGGGAAGCAAGTGTGAAATATGATATGAAATTAATAATACATGTTCCGGCTATAACGAGGATCTTGGAAAAACCTATACCATAAATTAATATTCAAAATTAATATCCAAATGCATGATCATAAAATCTAGGTTTACACTGGTCAAGAATCTCCACTAAACACACAAACAAATGCATACAAAAGATTTATCAAATTCTTCATAGTATTACATATTATACACTTAACCATATTGTACACAAAACATTACATGAATCATTGATTCATACATAACATAAGCTTAATTTAAAATACTTTACATGTCAGAGCAACTTTGAAGTAACAAGTTCAAGACTCACAATAACGACATGTTTAATGAAAGGTGAAAGTAAATAGCTAAACTGCTACAAGATACCACTACATTACCTTGAGTAGAAATCATTGATAAGCTCCCTGACCTCAGGCACTAACTCCAAGAAATTCCTAAAGTTAAGGTTGTCTAACTTTGTTCTGTCAGAAAAGGGAAAAAAAATTTAATGAGAGAAAACATATCAACTATTACAAAATAAACTAAAAATGAACATTTAGAAAATAAAAGCTTCAGAGCATCTGTAGACCCAGGAGAAGAAAAATTAAATGCCTTCAACTCTGTCCGGTCAAAACTCGCGAGTGCACAAAGCCCACCGTATATTGCAACATCTTGTGGCGCAATTACTTCATTGTAGTTATTTCCCAATTCAAGATTCGTTTCCAAGAACTGCATAGTGTCAACGGGATAATTGAAGTGTGTTATTATATGCACCTCCCGTTAAGAGAGATCTAGCCATAGCTGCGTTTGGTTGAGAATTGGATTTGATAATTAGGGATATACGTTTGTTAGTTAGAGAGATATGGGGATGATTTTTTTTAATATAAATTTGTTTTTTTAATTTTTTGGGTTTAATTATTGGGTTTAGTTGTTAACGGGAGATCAAACCTATTAACATCGTTAAATTTAACAGAATATTCTTTTATTTTTAAAGAATATTCTGTTAAACCAAGAAATGCCGTTAAATAGGCACTTTTAATATATAAAGATATAAATCTTATTTAGTGATTATGAGTAATGATGATTAGCATATAATATGTGTGTTTGGATAGCTTAAAAATATTAATTAACAATGTTCACTCATCAAAAACGTGTAGTAAAATTTAAGGTGTTAAGGGAAAAAAAAGGTAACTAAATAAGTTGAAGAAAGTGTATGGAAAGCAAGGGTGTGATTTTTTTTTAAAAAAGAAAATTTATTAAATATTTTTGGGTCCTTATTTTGTTAGGCCCGACCTTTCATTGTGTGTCTAAAACACTAAGTCCAAAAAATCAGTATATATAGATATATTATAGTATTAATTAAATAGGCTAATATTAATTAAAATAAGATTAATATTAATATTAATCTATAACTATATAAAAGAGAGAATGTGGTTTGGGCTTCTTACATTAAATTACAAAATTATCCTTGAATTCGGCACAGTTATTCGAAATCTTAGTGAAAGACTGAATTTGATATCTCATGTTTGCTTTTCGTGAAAAAATACCAATTGAAGCGAAGGGTTTCTTAAAACAACAAGGAGCTGGGTCAACTATTCAATCAAATGATATTGAGCATGTTTCTTTACTCACTTTAAATTGAGTATCTGTTTCCCTCCTTCTCCTGCTAGGATTGGAAATTCTGTATTTTACATATCCATACGATTGAGTCCTTGGATTTCCGAAATAGTGTAAAAACGAAGTGCTTCAAATCATTGCTATTTGACTCAGACCTGTTCTAAAAAAGTCGAGGAATTTTTTTACCAGGAACGGGACCTATCACAAGAATATTTTTTTAGTAGGGCGATAGCTCTGAAAAGACAGATTTCCCATCTTTTCTTTAATCTCGGGCGAAACAACGACAGAACCAACCAGAAGCGCCCCTTGTTTCAAAGAGAGGAGGACAGGTTATTCACATTTCATTTGATGGTCAGAGGCAAATTGAAAGCTAAGCAGTGGTAATTCTGAGGATTTCTCGGGGGAAAATAGAGATGTCTCCTACGTTACCCGTAATATGTGGAAGTATTGACATAATTTCACAGAGTCATTCGGTCTGGGCGGCTTTGCTCATGAGTTAGCGATCAAGCAGAAAAGGACCTGCGGGCTTCTTTTCTTTCCGGAGCGG
This sequence comes from Cannabis sativa, assembly GCF_029168945.1. NCBI lineage: Eukaryota > Viridiplantae > Streptophyta > Magnoliopsida > Rosales > Cannabaceae > Cannabis > Cannabis sativa. The sequence goes on from NC_083605.1 coordinate 7,432,768, forward strand.
ACTTGCCTGTAGCTCCCTATTGATATAAAAGGGGATGAAGGGTGAAAGATAAAAAAATAAGAAGCAAGTCTTGAGGGAGTAAAGAGCCACCGTTAGGTGGTTCTGCGCCAGTGCGATCGATTGTCCTTCCTTTCTTTATAGATTGAACTATCGTAACTCCACTCAACCAACAAAGTGAATTCCATACTCAAAGTTGAGTTACCGTAAAATAAAATATCTATAGAAACTAAGGGGGAAGAGTTTTTACTGAAGCCGAAAGGTATCCTAAAGGAATGGTAGAACCACAATCCACCCAGACGCGACCATCATAAATGGTTCGTGCGACGGCAGGAGAGGCAGGTTCAGGATAATCCATTCAATCTTCTCTTTTTCTTAATTTTCCTCTTGAAACATTTTCAGAAACTTAATTTTTATTTCCTCCTCTTCCGACAGCATTTCTCCTTAGTTAACATGTTGGTTAACCGTATTCTGAAACACGAAAAAAAATCATTAGCTTATCAAATTATCTATCGAGCCATGAAAAAGATTCAACAAAAGACAGAAACAAATCCACTATCTGTTTTACGTCAAGTAATACGTGGAGTAACTCTCGATATAGCAGTAAAAACAAGACGTGTAGGCAGATCGACTCATCAAAAATATCGTTCTTGATGACTTTTTTTTAGTGACTTTCTGGTAGTTTTTGATGGTACAGCCCTTGCATACATATATAGATATATTATAGTATCATACGACTTTTTGATGAATCTGGCCTCATAATTAAGAAAACACAACATTGGTAAAATTAATATGTTCATTAATTTTATCTACATGCATTAATAAATTAAAGAATACATGAATTGCTAAAAAATATTATTGGTGTCTAGCATATTTTACGATATTATATGGTTATTGGTGTAATTATCAAATCCTATATAACTTAAAAAAAATAATTTTTTTAAAAATATCACTAACTAATAATATGACACTATATAATAAGAAAAAATATTAAACACTAATGGCCCATAACAATCCTCTTTTATAATACTAAAGAAAGTTATATGTGCTGTGCACGTGGAGCAAAATATTTATGACCATATAAATGTTGAGAAAAAATACTACTTATACTCAATATTATTATAAGATATTATATCACTATTATTATAATTAATTAAATATTAATTCTCACTGTTAACTATTTGTAAGGTGAAGACTATCCTCACTCAAAACAATATATATATATATAAATATAGAAAAATAAAAAATACACTCCAAAAAATAATTGTACAATATATATTTATATCGTGTTTTCAACACATAAATAGTTATTATTCTATTATTTTTATAAGATAATGCACACTTTAGTTATTTAGCTTCTATATAAAATTACTTTAAGAGAATAATTTTTCAATAGAATATTAAAAAAAATATATATTTTTACTAATAATTTTTTTTACTAATAACTTATACTATCATATTAGTTTAGACGACAATAGCAATTAACAAGAAAATAAGGTCATTTTTGTAATTTAAGAAGCCCAATACAATATTTCCTCTTTTATATATTTATAGATTATTAATAATTCTTTTTTTTTTACTAATAACTGATTACAATATTAATTTAGATTTAATCTTAGTAATTAACAAAATAAATAAAGATAATTTTATAATTTAATGTAAGAAGCCCAAAACCACATTCTCTTTAATATAGTTATAGATAATGAAATAATGACAATTTTTGCATTACATTAAAACTAATAAATTAGAGGAAATTACACTTAGTATGGGATTTTAAAAGTTCTTATGATAAAATATGACACATTTAAGTTTGGCCAATTTATATGGTATTTTTTTGTTTTTAGGTTTTTTTTATGGGATTTGATATGTCATATATATGTAATTAGGTTTCTAAATCCCATATTTAATGTTTTTATTTGTTTAGGAAGTTTTATTTGTCATTGATGCCGGAAAAGTCACCAAAGTTTGCTGTCGGTGCCGGAAAAGTCGTCGGAGTTGCTGCCGGTGCCGGAAAATTCGTCGGAATTGGCATTGTCACTGGAAAAATCACTGAAAAATCACCAAGAAATCAGTTTCTTGAAGTCTAAGAAACCGGTTTCTTGGTGATTTTTCCGTTGACAATTCTAATTCTGACGACTAATCTGACGCTAGCAGCTACTCCGGCAACTTTTTCGGCACCGACACTAAATTTCAGAAAAGTCATCAGAATTGGCATAGTCGCCGGAAAGATTACCAAGAAACTGGTTTCTGGTTTCTTGATGAAGAAACCAGTTTTTTGGTAATTTTTCCGGTAATTTTTCTGACGACAATGGCAATTCTGACGAATTTTCTAGCGTTGGTATCAACTCTGACGACTAATACACCGGCAGCTACTCCGGTGACTTTTTCAGTACCGACAGGAAACGCTGGGAAATTCGTCAGAATTGGCATTGTCGCCGGAAAAATTATCGGAAAAATCACCAAGAAACTGGTTTTTTTTTCTTCATCAAGAAACCAATTTCTTGATCAAGAAACCAGTTTCTTTGTAAATTTTTTTGTATTTTCTTTCTCTATTTGGTTGATTGATGAAACTAGTTTCAATTATTTTCAGTGTATATCATTTTTGTTTTGTTTTCATAATCTTTATTATTGTTGTGTAACAAAATTAGTTCCTTGATGAAGAAACCACTTTCTTGGAGAAGAAACCAGTTTCTTGATGAAAAAACCACTTTCTCGGTGATTTTTCTAATGATTTTGCTAGCGACAATGCCAATTTTGACGACTTTTTTTACGCCGGCAATAACTCCGGCGATTTTTCCAACACCAGGAACTACTCCGGCAACTTTTTCGACACCGACATCAAACTCCAGAATAGTCGTCGGACTTGGCATTGTCACTAGTAAAATTACCAGAAAAATCACTAAGAAACCTGTTTCTTCATCAAGAAACCAGTTTCTTGGTGATTTTTCCAGCGACAATGCTAATTCTGACAACTTTTTCGAAGCCGGCAGAAACTCCGGCGACTTTTCCGGCACCGGCGGCTACTCCGACGACTTTTCCAGTGCCGACAGTAAACTCCAGTGACTTTTCCAGCACGAGTGACAACTTCGGCAATCACTATAGTTTTATTTGTTTTATTTTTAAAAAAAAATAAATAAATATAAGGGGAATTTTAATATTTTTTATGGTAATTTATTTAAGTTTTTGTTTTTTATGAATTTTAAATTCAGATTTCTTTTTAATGTTTTATATGATTTTTTTTATAAAAAAAAAATCATATTTTTAGTTTGATTAGTTAGATAATGTCATATTTAGTGATATTTACTTTTTATGTATGTCATATTTATCGTAATCTTAATAATTTTTTCTGTATTTTTAAAAATAGCCCATATAATTATCTATTATGTTTGCAGTAAAAGGTACTACATTCTTATTAATTAGTCATGCGACGATCAAACAGTTTCATGCCATCTGGGCTTATTAAGTTCGGCCACAACGAGGACTTTAGAGTAGGATCTAGAATATCACTCCAACTTTTGAAACTTATTAATTCATTGGCTAAATTATATTTTGCTAAATCCTATAGCATATATAATGCCAATTTATCCAAGTCCACATATATACAATATTGTGCTAACTTATAACCAATATATATATATATACATACACACATATGTAGGGTATGTAATGTGCATGTATATATTATGATACAATAATATATCTATATAAGTTATTTATGTGTGTGCATGTGGGGACTTTTGGCATATTCATACAAGACCATTGCACCACAATGACTTTTATTTCATCTTTACATAATTACCTTTCTCCCCAGTAAACGATATAGTTAATTACAACTACATATATAACCAATGAGAGAGGAAACTATATATAATCCCACTAAAACCCTACATAGAATATATTGTCTGCTCTAAACCACAATATCCAATATTGTCACATCTTTTTCTAGCACTTACACATGGATATGCTATATGCCTAAAAGGCAATATAACAAGAGCATTGATCATATATATTTTCAATAAAGCAAAGAGAGACATAAATATTTAGAAGTGGAAAGAGAGATTTTTATTCAGTTTGCATGGATATCTCTTCCAATCATATAACTTATAGAACAAGTTGTTAGGTCATATATATGTACTACTATATAAACTATATACGTACTAAACAAGTTATAATTATTAATTATCAAGGATTAGTATTTAAATTTTCAACTGCTTTTTATGAAAGTAGGCTGCCTAGCTAGCTAGCTAGCTTGCCAAACACGTAGGAAGTAAAGAATAAAGATCCTTTTTGAAATGATATGAAAATTTCAGATTGGAAAAGAAAACTTGCATGTGGTACGTAAAATAATATTTTAGTACAAGACTATTACTTATTAGGTCTATTTTTTGGTTTAAAAAACTAACGGTATATAGGATTAATTAATAAACAGTGTGAAAGCTAGGGTTGAAAATTAAAATATATCAATGTCTACTTTTTCTCTTCTTCATTTTCTTTGGAAAGTAAGTAAAAAAAAAAAAAAGCTTTATATATAAATCATACAATATACCATGGAGCACGGCAAGAAACTTTCTTGAAAATTTCATTTTAATTATTCCATTTGTATAAATTATATAGTTAGATCGATCGTGACAAGACATCTGAGTAGGCTAGCTATTGGCCGTTTTTAACTGTATACGCCTGCCCTTAAAGTGTTGGCTCAAACAATACATATTATGACCTTTCAATTAATATATGATATCGAGCTTTATATTATAAATAAATATATATATTATGGGATGCCTATATATTGTATAGTTTTTGAGAAATTTGTAAGTATTACGCTACAAAAAAATTGTTAAATTTTGATAATAATTTTTTAGTCACAACATAAATGTTTTTGATTAAATGTGACTTTTAGTTACAAAGAAATGTCACTTTTGCCAGCACAAGCAAAAGTTTGATATTGCGCTCGTAAAATAGAATTTATTACTTCTGATGTGTTATCAAATCAACGTTTGTATTAAAACTTTTGTCAACACAAAATGAAAAAGTGCGCTGACAAAAATGACTTTTCTCAGTGCATAAATGCGCTGGTAAAAGTTAGATTTTAGCCACTATAAATGTGCTGTGGTAAAACTTTGATATTTTTGCTAATGCAGTTTACGAAATACGTTGGTAAAAGTTACTTTTACCAGTGCAGTAGTGAACTGTGTTAGTAAAAGTGACATATAAGTTGTCACTAATTTAGTTTTAGTCACAACAAGTATTGTGACTATATAAAAATATATTTAGTTACAATAAATTGTAATTTTTGTGACTTATACATTTAGTCACGTACATTTTAGTTACAATATAAGAATACTAATTTATAATTAATCACAATTTTCTACTATAACTACAAATTTAATTGTGACTAAAAATAAGATTTTTTTTAACGTTAAACCGTCGTTTACATAAAGTGATATGAAAAATGCATAATAGTGGATTAATATTGTGTGGTTGTAAGTGTTGTTTTTTTTTTTTTTTTTTTTTTTGCCATCTTTTGGAGTTTTGACCTACTTATAGAGAGTGACTAAGTGTGTGAGGGCTTTCCCTTTCATCTTTTTTTAGATGTGTCATTAAGCACCCAATAATAGCCAGTCGGCAACTCCTGGCTGGGCCAACCTGTACTGTGGTCTCTCTCTGGATTTTTCTGTGAAAAAAAAGGCTATTAGGTTGGGTCAGTTTTAATTAATTAGCTTTAAATAGTGGGTTTTATAAATTTACACCAAATAATTAATATTATATATAATCAATCATATTAATTGTGATCATGTTTTAGGTCCTGATCTCATGCAAATTAATAATATTGGACACAAATATTTATGGGTTTTTTTTTTCTTCTTTATAATCATTCTCTTCTCTCTCTCTCTCTCCAATGAATTGTTGTTCTTGTATTTTCCGCAAAAGAATAATGCCCCAATAAAGTTTGATGGCTAATTATATAACTCCAAAAATATGAGTCCCCTTAATTGATAATATATATTATGTACATGAATATATACATATAAATTAATAATGCCCGGGATCCCAATTACAGTACTGTACCATTATAATTTTAATACTATAACTCAATTATATAATAATATGGATGTCATTATCATGTCAAGAATATTAAAAATTACTAATTCCACCCATAAAAAAATTACTAATTCCACTATGACATTGATATAATTCAAGATATCTATAATTATAAGTTAGGACAATTATTTTATATATTACTTTATTATTATTATTATTATTATTATTATTATTATTATTATTATTATTATTACAGTTTAGGTTTAGGTTGTTGCGTGAGTTTTTAATGTGAATTTAGATTGTAATTTAAATTATTTCATTAATTATTTTATATATTTTTATATAAATGCAAGAAAAAAATATTTTAAAATGTATAAATAAAAAAATCCCATTAAGTTATATATAATTTTTTTAAAAAAAAATCAATCATATATTTCCTTACAAACAAAAAAAAAAATCAATCATATATATATATATATTTTGAATATAAATCAATCATATATTTTGCCATCCAAAAAAAAAACCATCAATGTGGACCCACTTAAATAATTATTATTTCTTTTATAAATCACATTAAATATAATATTTATCAAATTAACAAAATTCTGAGATAGTATTTATGATTGAAATTAAATATATCACTATATATATGTGTAAAAACATACTATGTATAATTTAAATCTATCTCTCTAACATTACTTACACATCCTTTCAAAAAAAAAAAAAGACATTATTCAATATTCATACAAATTGTGTTGGATTAAGCAAACTAGTGTTTTCAGTTTCTCTACCCACTGCACTATTAGACTCGATACTTTTTTGGGGCATTTTAAAAAATATGGAAAAAATTATTAAGGTTATAATAAATATGGCATAAAAAGTAAATGAAATTATATATGACATTATCTAATCAATCAAACTAAAAATATGATTTTTTTTTTTTTAAAAAAAAAAACTATATAAAACATTAAAAAGAAATCTAAATTTAAAATTTATAAAAAATAAAAACTTAATTAAATTACTATAAAAAATATTAATATTGTCCTCTTTTATTTTTAAATATTGTACCAATTTTGCCCTTGTTATTTCAAGATACTCTCTATGTGACTCCCTTATGTCAGGATATTTTGGGCACAATACATATAAAAAGTGGTATGTTTCAATTAAATAAAAATTAAAAATAAATTTAGGTATTGTTCGGTAAGAATTAAAAAATCAATTTTTTGATTAATTAATCAAAAACTATGAATAAATAACAAGATTTTGTTAAGTGGAATTTAAGAAAACAAAAAACAAAATAGTTGCCGAACAGAGCTTTATTTAATTTATTAATAAAAGAAGTATTTTTCAACTTACCGCACTTTATAAGGTAAGCTTGGGCTTTAAGTAAAGCATCAAAATTGGTCTTGCATATTTTTCAATTTTATTAATTTATTTATTAAATTGACTGGAATTAGGATCTATTATTGGTAAAAACGCCTGGTAGAATCTACAATTTGATTGGTTGGTTGTTGAAACATCTGTTTTATGTCCACATCTACAAGGATCCCAAACTTTCTGCAAATGGAAAGTAGAACCTAAAATTTAGTACTATATATCATCAATACACTGCTTTTTATTAACTTTTATAAAGTTTTAATTAACTTTTGACTGCACTGTTTTTTTTTTTTTTACTGTAAATTATATAAAAACTTTCTTTTCTATATGGCTTGGCTAAGCAAGAACATTGTATTTGTACCAATATATTTATTTAATTAATTATTAGTTCCTTCAAGAACAGTTTACTTATAAGCTAATCAATAAAGGAAGTAAGCCCTTTAATTTAGAACAATAAAAAGTAAGCTTTTTAATTTGAGCTTTTGATATGTGGCTGCAAATAATCTTGCGTGGTCATGACAATATCGCAAGTTACAGTTTGAGATTAATTATATAATAACAAGGAAACAATTACCTGTGGACATTTTATTGGAATTAGGAAAGAACAATTTGTCTACATACAAAATTAATACGCTAATTAGGGTTTTTTCTCTCTAAATTTTGACATTTATCAAATCATTCTTACTTAACTTTTTTTACCGTTAAAAATTCCCCCTGAACTATTGAGATTGTTAGATTTAAGGATTTTTGTCTGATTTCATTCAATTTTACTGTTTCAGTCAGTGACGAAGCTAGAAATTTAGTTGAGTGAGGGCTTGAATAAATATTAAGTCAAAACTAATAAAAATAATGATAATGGTATCTTTCAAATTTTCATCTTCAACAAAATAAAATAATACTATTGACAAAAATAAAATAAAATATTATCAATGGTATTAATTTATTTTTTAATAAAGTATTATTTTTTTTATTATTTGTATTGGACTACTTTTTAAATGGGCTTGATTAGAATAAGAGTAGGCTCATGAATCATGATTAAGATATTTAGTGAGGGCTTTTGTGAATTGGACTTTAATAAATTGAGCAAAGTGAATTAATATATGTATATATCTACATATAAAAAATTTGATGTTTATATTTGAGTGAGGGCTTTAGCCCACATATGGGCTAAAGTCCCTCCGTTGGTTTCAGTGATTGTTTATGTACTAAACCATGCTCCCCTGACTTTGATATCTACCAAATCATGTCCCTCGAATTTTGATATATGCTAAATCATGCCCTCTGAAATTTCATTCATGTTAGAATTTTTTTACTAAAATTGGACAAAAGTCCTTAAATCTAACAATCTAATAGTTCAGGGGGAATTTTTAACGGCTAAAAAAATTCAGGAGGCATGATTCGGTACATGTCAAAGTTCGGGGAGAAAAAATTCTAATTAACCAAATTAATATATCAAACTAAGATTATAGTACATCAATGGTTTCTCTCTTTTTTTTAATTATATATAATAAAGGGACAAAATCAATTCTATATATGTATTTATATATATATAAAAGACATTCACATTTTTTTTAAGGAAAAATTTAATAAAACATGCTTACATTACGTAAAAAATATAACCTAAACTAAAGTTAGTCACTACTGGTAGTATAAGTATTTTTTATATTTTCTCAAATTATCTTTCTCAATTCAAAAAACTCACTAAAATGGTAATGTTCCCACTTCAAGCTTTAATTGGGCCCTTACACCCACAAAATGATGGCTCTTATACACGAGTACGTCACTTTGGCTGTTTCCTGGAATGACGACTGACCCTACAAACCAACAAGAGTGTTTCCAGTGTGCTTTGTCCTCACTCGCATGCTTCCTGGGAAAACTTTCCAGGAGGTCACCCATCCTGAAATTACCCCAAGTCAAGCACACTTAACCATAGAGTTCTTTCATGATGGGTTACCGAAAAACAAGATGCACTTTGTTAATATGAGTAGTACCAATCAATCCATTTAAGCTCTCTTCAACTATGTAGTCCCATACCTACACAATCTCAGAATCATCCCACTTGACCTTCCCCAGGCGGTGTGGGATTGCACAGCTTACCCTGTATTTCCCCTTATGGATCACGGGACTATTGACTGTCATAAAAACTCTCTTTTTCTTCTCTCTTTCCCTCTCTCTTCATCTCATATTCTCAATGGAACCAAGAACCAAATCGCACCCACTTCTGGAGCCATTATCGCACTCCACAACCGGTGGGAAGGCCTACTGCAACACACGATAGCCACCGAAGAAAGAAAAAAGAATCGAGAGCCACGAATCGCGAGAGCCACCGAAGAAAGAAAAATAAAATAATGTCCCCCACAATCTTTGTGTTTTTTTGCTTATTTTTTGGTAACAAATTAAAGTTTTGGTGAAATCTGTGTTTTCTAGGTTCTCTGTAATTTTTTTTTATCAGGGTATGTGTTAGGATTTATGCCCTAAAAGCAAATATTTGATGGATAATATATTATAAAATACATGAAATACAAGTATAAGATAAATGAATAGGTTAATTATAAAAATATAATTAATAAATATCTGAAAATTTCATATTCATATAGAGAATGTATGATCTTGTAAGGAAGTAAAAGAGAATTAAGATCATACTATATGAATACAATAAGTTGGTAGTGTATTAAAGTATGAAATTTTTAATATAGAATTACCAATTACGGATTACTAAGCATTATACTTTAGTGCGTGTAATTTTAATTCAGATCACATATGTGCATAGACATTTAATAAAAGTGTACTATGTATAATTTGATTTTGAATGGTTGGATCGATATGAACGAACATCTTTTATCAACGTACTATTTATCATAAACGAGTTATCCATATCACAACGATAATCATTAGTAGATCAGTCTAAATCTTGACTATTCATGAACTCATCTTTGAGTCTATTAGGTTCTTTGATTTAGTCGTTAAAGTTTATCAGAGAAGATAATTCTTACAACTTTAGTTTTGGGAACCTAATAACATGAGTGGCTTGGTGTTAGGATTTATGCCCTAAAAGGAAGTAATTAATGGATTATATATTAGATGAATATATGAAATACAATTATAAGATAAATGATATATTAATTATATGATAAATGATATATTAATTATATGAGTATGATTATTAAATATAAAAAAAAATTCTATTCATATAGAGAAGGTATAATCTTATAAGGATGTACAAGAGAATTATGATTATATGATATGAATAAAAAAAACTGGGTAGTGTATTAAAGTATTAGAAATCTTTAATATGGAACTGCTAAATACGGTTTACTATATACTATATTTCTAGTATGTGTAATTTTTATTTGAATTACATATGTAGATGGATGTAAAGTCTTTTTGGCAAGTTAGTTGACAAAATATTTTTTCTTTTATGGTAAGATTCTTGTGCATTCAAAACTGATTTCTTACCTTGTTTATTCGGATTGTAGTTGCTCTTTTCCTTGTTAGGAAAGTTGCACTTTTCAGCTGGACTTTCTTTTATTTGGAAACTTCTTAAAAGAGAAGCAATTCTCTTTTGGAAAGTTGTCTTTTTTAGGGAAACTTTGATTATTGCCTTTTCCTTATTGATTTCAATTGTATCTTGATACAATCAGAATATCTAATCTGTTTTTGGCAGGAATCAAGCATTAATAGAGAATCGGACCCGATTATAGCAAGTTTCCCGTTTCTGGCCTGATCTGCTGCGTCAGCATCTGAATCTGATGCTGCAGATCGTGTTTTCTTTGGAAAGTTTTTGTACAGCTGTAGATTCGAACTTGTGGTTGCCTCTTTGGTTTCTATGTTCTATAAATAGAACCTAGAGAGCAACCATTCAAATTACCTCTTCCATTATTCATTTTTTACATTTATCTTTTGAGAGAAGAGAGTGTTTCTTTGTTTTGTGAGAGCCTAGTTGTTCATCTAGGTTCTAGTTGTTCTATTTCTGTTCTTACTCTATCCTAGAGGTTGTGAAGAACTACTTGACTGAACAAGAGATTGGTCTTTGGGAGAAGACTTGATAAAGCCTTACTTCGGGAGGAAGTAAGCACTTGGTCTTCGGGAGAAGACTTGTTGAAGCCTTACTTTGGGAGGAAGTAAGCACTCACACTTCAAAGACGAAGGGAGTTTGGACTTGAAGGTGTTTCAAGAAGTCAGATTCATAAAGTGGATTACAAAGGATTGCGGCAATACTTTAGAGGGAGTCTAAACTTGTTTAAGTCAATTGTCTTTGTAATTTTGATACTTTATTAATTGATTTCATTCTCTGGGCGTGGCCCCGTGGACTAGGAGTGTTCGTGAGAACACTGATACCACATATAAATCTCTTGTGTCAAGTTATTTATTTTCCTGCAAATATTTTATATTCTGCCTGTTCTGTTTTGCTGTAGCAGAATTACTTTCTGCTGTTGCAAACGTTTACAGTTTTAATATTTTCTTATATACAACTGTCATTTGCAAAAACACGGGTTTTCAATGGACATGTAGTAAAGGTACTGTGCATAATTAGATTATGCATGATTGGATCGATATGTAATAAACATCTTTCATCCAACTTGCCGTTTACCATAAAAAGAGTTTATCATATCACAATGATAGTCATTAGTATCTGTCTGAACCTGAGTATACATGAATTTCTGTTAGTGTTCATTGAGTTCTTTGATTCACTCGTTAAAGTTTCTCAGAGAAGATGATTCTTACAACTTCTATTTTGAGAGCTTAATAACATGAGTTGATGGGAACATATTATACAATAGTGGAATTCAAGCTTTTCTAACAGATCAAATATTAGTTCTCTTATAGTATTAATTCTAGGAGTGCTAACAGTTGGATCGTTAGGCTATTTTTAGCATATATTTTAGGTCACTTTTTAGTGTTGTTTCTGCTCTTTGTTTCTACTTTTAGGACAGCTTTACGCTTATTTCTCTTTGTTTCAGCTTCCCAGGATGTTTAACGAAAATATTCATGAGAATTAGATTAGAAAAAGCCATGAAAGAAATAAGAAAATTTTCAAGTTATTTTTGGCAAAGTTCACCGCGGTGAGCATGAATTATGGCTGGGGCGAAGTTTGGTAGAACATGGTATTCTTAAGCCTCAATCAGTCGCCGCAACTAGGTTTTTATGGTCGCGGCGACATCTTCATTGCGAACTTGTGGGCAGTTTCGTACTCTCACAATTTTTAAATGGGAAATCTGGTTTGTTGTAAAGGGGACTTGCAATTTTTGAAGGGATATTCAGAATTTTAGACTTGGAAACAAAAGAGAGAACTTTAAGAGCGGTTTGTGGTGATCCGAATTGATTTCTCTAACCAATTCTTTCTTCTCTCTTAATTTTTCTATGTTATTCGTTATTTTAAGTTTGATTATGGAGATTATGAACTAAACTCCTTATTTGGGGAGATAATAAATTTGATTGAAATTATGCCTTGAGTTAATGATAGTTGTTATTTTTTCTTTCTTGATTATGAATTTGTCGTACTGAGAATGCTAAAATTAGATGAACTAAGTTTTAATGTAAAACGAAAGCATTTACATAGCATATGTGACATTGAGATTTTTGTTTAATGTGGATTGTATGTTAGTCTATCTCAGAGATGCAATAAATAACATATGATTTAGGACCTAAAAGATCTGAAAAGAGTTAGGTTAATTTTATAATCTATCATTCACTTAAAGAAAATAAGAAAAGTAATTAACATTAATAATTGGGTAATTGAAACAACATGATTCTTTTTTTTTTTTTTAATTTCTCATCCTTGATTAAACAATTTTATAGCTAAATTTTAATTTCTTGTTATTCTTTACTTTTACTTTCATCAAAATTATTATTCCAAATAGAAATACAAGTTTAATTTAGTGGTATTCAATTCAATTTCCTGTGGGATCGACCTCACATGTATGAGTACTACTTGATTACGTGCACTTACGTAGCTGTTTATAATTTTTGTGAAAATTTTTTGGTGCCGTTGCCAGAGAATTGTAAAATTGATATTATAAAAATTAGACCAAATTCTACTTTGGTGTCTTCCTTACTTCTATTTCGTCTCAATTTTTCTTATCTTATCTCAGGTACTTTTGGTTAATGCGACGTCAAGGACCAAGTTCAAGAGTGCTTGTTGATCATGAGATTGAAAAGGCCTGTAGATAGAATAGAAGGAATAAGAGGTTAGAAGGAGTTACACTAAGGGTTGACCAAGAAGAGGTGATGGCCAATAACGACAATAATGGGGGTGACGTGGAAGACTAGACAAATGGTCGTAATCCACATGATCATAGTCTGAGGGACTATGTTCTTCCAACATTAATGGGGGCTCAGTCTTGTATAAGACCACCCGCTGCAGAAGCTTGCAATTTTGAAATAAAGCTAGCCATACTTTAAATGGTACAATCTTTAGTCTAGTTTTGTGGACTTCCCTCAGAAGATCCAAACCTACATCCATTTAACTTCGTGGAGTTATGTCAAACATTTAAGGTAAATGGAGTTAGTGATAATGCCATTCACCTGAGACTGTTCTCATTCTTGCTGAGAGAGTGAGCTAAGAGTTGGTTGGTGTCTTTGCCACCTAACTCTATTGCAACATCGACTAACTTAGCAATGAAGTTCTTATCAAAGTTCATTCATCCAGCTAAAGCTGCCAAGCTACGAGGGGAGATTAATAATTTTTGTTAGTTCGACAAAGAATCTCTCTATGAGACTTAGGAGAGGTTCAAGGATCTCATTAGAAAATGTCCACATCATGGGATCAAGAAGTTGATGTTGGTTCATAATTTTAACAACGGGTTGGTTTGTAATACTCAAACAATCATAGACACTGTAGTTGGTGGGGTTTATGAGGAAAAGTGCAAATGAGGCATATGACTTGCTTGAAAGATGATCATGAATAACCAATAATGGCCAACTGAGAGAAGCTAATCGAAATAAGTTGCGGGTATGCATGAGATTAACGCCATAACAAAGTTGATAGCCCAAGTGGAGGCCCTATTAAGTTGATGTCTGCTCATGTAAAATAGGCTCAAGTTACTTGTGAGCTATGTGAGGGGCCTCACAGATATGACACTTGCCCGGTGGATGTAAATAGTTTGCCAATGGATTAAGCTAAAGCCATTGGGAACTATCCTCAGAACAACAACTATGGTTACAACTAAGGAGGGGGTCGTCATCAAAATTTTCAAGGGCAGTCTTCAAATCAGCAGCAACAAGGTTCCTACCAATAGAGAAATCAACCCTAAAAAAACCAACAACAGTCCCAACAACAAGGTTCTAGTGGAGACTCTAATCTTCAAATATATTTGTTACTTCAGTTCATAATAGAGACCAGATCTTCCATTAAAACCTTAAAAACTCAGATGGGACAATTGGCTACTCAAATAGCAAATCGTTCTCAAGGTAACTTGCCCAGTACAATAGAGGTAAACCTAAAGGAAAATTATAAGAAAATTACTTTGAGAAGTGGGAAAAAGTATGAGGGCCTAGTGAGAAACAATCGGTGGAAGAAGAGGGTCATGATCAACAAGCACTGGCACTAGAAGAGAAAAAGACTACTGAGGGTCTTACATCAAAAAAAGCTTCACCACTTATCAGCATTGAGCACAATGTAAAAATTCCTTATCTGCAAAGGCTCCACACAAACAGCATGGACAAGTAGTTTTCAAAATTTCTCGAAGTATTCAAGAAGCTGCACATCAATATTCCATTCGCACAGGCCTTAGTTTAAATATCAAGCTATGTTAAGTTCATGAAGGAAATCCTATCCAAGAAAAGAAAGATGAAGGATTACGAGAAAGTGACATTAATTAACTGAAGAGTTCAGTGCGACATTGTAGAAGAAGCTCCCTCCCAAACTAATAGATCCTGAGAGTTTCACCATTAATTCGGCTGGAGTATTTAAAATAGTCTCCTTATTTTGTGTATTCAAACTTGGAAGGAAAGTTGTCTAGCTTTCCTATTTATGGAAATTGATGTAAAAATGGTAAGTTTGATTACACAATTAATTCTTATCTAACCAGCTGTACATTCTGATCTTGTGTGAGTTTCCCATTTTCTTAGATCAGATTTCTTGAAGAGAAAATCGGAGCTAAACTTTCCTTTTATATAAAAGGAAAGTTGTACTTACTGCCCACGATTCTGTAGGTACAGAAATGGAAATTCCTGGGCTGATTGAAGATTTATTTTAGGGAACTTTCTAGTGGGTTGGGGTCTTATTCAGATCGTGTGTAAGCTATCAATAAGGTGTATATTGATTATAAATACACCTTATAGCAGCTAGATTTTGTATCTCTTTCATACACTTGAAATTGTATTCATATCTTTAGGAAAGAGTGTCTTTGTTTTGTAGAGAAGAGATGTTCGACTCTTACTCTGCTTATTTGTAGTTTGTATTGTCTTGAGTCTGTATTCAAATCTACAACAAAGAAGAACATCAGTGCAACCTTCGGGAGAAGGTTTTACAAAACTTTCGAGAGATTGCTTTTCAAGTCCTGCATCCGGAGAATTCACGCACTCAACCTTTGGGAGAAGGTTTTACAAAGCTTTCGAAAGATTGCTTTTCAAGTCTTGCATCGGGAGGATTCAAGCACTCTTCAAGGTGATCGAAAGGATTTTGAGCTCTTGGAGTTTTATCAAGATTCGGTTAGTAGGTAGAATACATCAAGCTTGCGGCATATAATAAGAGGGAGTCTATTTATTCATAGGTCAATTACTTTGTATTTTTGAGACCGATCTAATGAATCTTATCTCTGGGCGTGGCCCCGTGGACTAGTAACAATCTGAAAGGATTGTTGAAACCACGTACAAAAACCTTGCGTGTTTTTACTTTTTTGCACTGTTTGTTTTTCTGGTTTCTTCTGGAGTTGCAGAGGTTTTTTTTGTAACTACAGAAAAAAAAAATTCAGTACCAGTTTCATTATTTTCACATTTAATTAAATAATTAAGGCTAATTAGGATTTTTGCCCCCTGAACTTTGACATGTACCAAATTATGCCCCCTGAACTTTTAAGGTCGTTAAAAATGTCCCCTGAACTATTGAAATTGTTAGATTTAAGGACTTTTGTCAAATTTTATTCAAGTTTACTATTTTAAAGATTATTTATGTACTAAATCATGCTCCCAAACTTTGATATCTACTAAATAATGCTCCTCGAACTTTGACATGTACTAAATTATGCCTTCTGAACTTTCATCCATGCTAGACTTTTTTACTAAAATTGGAAAAAAGTCCTTAAATTCAACAATCTCAATAGTTTAGGGGGCATTTTTAACGATCTTAAAAGTTCAAGGGGCATGATTTGGTATATGTCAAAGTTCAGGGGGCAAAAATTCTAATTAGCCAATAATTAAACTGGGAATATTAAAATACGGAATTTCATTAAGAAATAATCTAAGGTGTAAGGAAAAACCTAAGAGTAGAGAGTAAAATTTGTGTTCAGGCTTTAATTGAAATGTAAAAAACCAAGACTAGAAGAATAATATGACTAACTAATTAGATATTATATAGGAATCTAAATGTTAAATTTTACTATATATCCCACTAAAATCAGAATACTAATCCTATTAGGTTAGTAACATTAATAACAAACACTATATTATATATATTCTAATATACTACAAAACAAACCTATAATATATATATATTTTATACTGTACCACGTACATATATATATATACTAGTTAGAAGTTACGTGCCAAGGCACGTAAGTATTAGTTTTATTTAAAGTTTAATTCTTTATTTTTGTTTAGATTTCTATAACTAAGGTATGATTATGAGAATGATTTGTTGTATTAAAGTAACATTTGTGCTATTATATTTGGTTAGTAAAATATAATTGTGTATATATAAATCTTAACAAAATAATATTTATTATTTACTTATAAAAAATTTAGAAGAACAAGGTATATGTAACAAAAACTAAAGAAAATGTGGGATCTTACAATAGAAAAAAAAATTATTTAGAAAAGTCTTAATAAATGGGATATTATTAGAAAAACTAAAAAGAGTATAGTGAATCTTCTTCCTAATCTTTCCATTAGTTCAGCTGCTTGAACAGTGAATTGATTGTACTTTAGATTCATTGTTCGTTTTGAATCTACATACAACTGAATTCTCTATTTTTTGGCGGATAATTTCTCCGTAGTTTTTTGAATGATGGCAACCTGACAATAATGGGAGGAAATGTGATACTGTATGTAAATGATGCAATATTCTTATTCTAATAAACCAAGCTCCGTGGGGTTGGCTAGACATTATGTAATGTTTATAGGTAAGTAAAAAGATAAAAAAATGCTCAGACCTTGGCTCACTCTCCTATAGTTTTAAATTTTTTAAAAGAAAATAGAAATATATAAACCTGGAAATCTTTTAAGCTCATTAAATAAAGCAAGAGAGGGTAGTTTTATCATGTCCACATATCTGGATAGGTTGTACATGCCTTTGGAATATTATATTTCAATATGTAATTCAACAACATTCCCTCAAAATCATCGGTTGGTAAGAGGAAAAATTTATTATACCTTCACATCTACATTATGAAACTGAGTGTCAATGTCATACACTTGAAACCTGTAGATAAAAGATAAAACTTTAGATATACAATCATCTTAAAACCAATAAGATGCAGATTGTATTTTTTAAGGAAAAAGAAATATAGCTCTAAAACTTACACCAAATACTGCACAACCTCAAAATGATAAGTAAGTGTATGTTTTGTGATCCACGTAGATCTACTGAATTTAAAATTACTTCAGTACGACCAAGCTCTATAAGTGTTTCATGCCTCCTTTTAGTATAAATAACCACCATAGGATCAATCTGAAGTTCAAAAAGTAAAAATTCAAATAATACTCAAAATCAGAGAGATAAGAACGAACCGGCAATGACTTTAAGAAAGTGATGTACTCCATCCACACAGACTTCAGCCGCAATAGATTTAAGAAAGGTCAGGAAAAAGCTACCCTTTAGCATAATAATACTCAAAATGCTATGTTAAGTTTCATAAGGTCGTGATAGACTTATACTGATAGATAATTACACCATACATATAAAAAACAGAGCTATGGAAGAAAGTTTGGACTTACGTAGCAAGAAATTGAATAAATCCATAACCAAATAAAAAACCACCATAGGATCAATCTGAAGTTCAAAAAGTAAAAAACAAGGAATACATGTTAAATAATAACATTACATAATTAAAAGATGCAGCCTCCAAAGATATGGTGAAGTAGCGATCAAGAGCCCAAATCGTTCTTTATGTATGGCTGCTCCTGCTGCGAATTGAAGAGGTTGAGCTTTAGAAATGTAAAACCCTAGGTTTTGAGAGAGAGAGCTCTTGGCCTTTCCAACTATCACTGTATAAAATGATAGTGAGATAGAATCATTAATTATTCTGTATTAAATATATATAAAAACAAATAAAAAGGTAGAATTTCCATTTTTGATTGTAAAAGTAAAAGAATTGAATTTAAATTTTCAAAGAAATTACCTACAAAAATGTGAAGGAAGAGACGAGTGAGAGTGGAAAAGAAACTCTTAGAGAGAGAGACCACCAGTTGAAGAGGGTTTCAATGAATGATGGGGATCATTTCCAATGGGATTAGTTTTCATGAAGAGAGTTTTGGGTGGACTCGTGGTTAGAGTTTCTCTAGGAGGAATTTTAGGGATTTCAAAAGGAATACCTAACTTAGGTAATCTTCTTTTATTTTAATTTTATTAAATCTGTTTATTATTTTGTTGATAAGTAACTTGACGTCAGAATAAAAAAAAAAAATATATATATTAATATTTAAAAGATTGTTTAATTTTTTGAGTTTAATTATTGGGTTTATTTGTTAACGGGAGATCAAACCTAATCGTTAAATTTAACAGAATATTCTTTTACATTTAAGTATATTCTGTTAAACCAATAAATACCATTAGATAGGCACTTTTAATATATAAGGATATATTTATGTATCTTAATATACTGTAAAACAAACCACGTACATATATATATATATTTATGTATCTTAATATACTGTAAAACAAATATATGTATATATATAACAGATATTATCAATGTATCTTAATATTCTGCAAAACAAATATATATATATAAATAACAAACATTATCACACTTAAATTTTAATCTATATGTATGTATTATATATATATATATCATTACCTTATTTATTATGCACTATATAAAGCTAGCTATCATATATTATATTACTTCAATTTTAATAATTAATTACATTAACAAATCACTAACATAAATCATTATTGACATAAATAATATCTCAATTGATAACATGCTTAAACTGAGTACCACAAACTGCGAGTTCGGGTTGCAAGGCCACAAGCTTCTTGTCATCAGTCACTTTTGTTTTAGTTGCCGCCTCTATCATCTGTTGAATGAATTTTTTTAGGCTTTCTCCTACCAGTTGTTTAATATTGGTGATGGATCTTATTTTCATATCATAGTAGCGAGCATCTATGAATTACTTTCGGAAGGCATACTGCAATTCCTTCCAGCTATGGATTGATCTGCGAGCTAACCTTTTCCACCAGTCCTTAGCAGACTTGGTGAGGGCCAGGGAGAAGCATAAGCACTTGGCATTTTCATATACTTTTACCACTTGCATCATTTTTTTATACTTGGCCAGGTGATTCTTCAAATCTGTGTGCCCATCATACAACCTGATATAGGGCATTTGAAAGTTCTCCAAGAGCGGAGCTTCCGTGGTCCTTCTAACATACGGCTCAGGGTCCGCATCCTCAGAGTCGGTGAGGGCCCCACTTTGCTTCCAAACCAACTTCATCAGAGCAGTAATTTGCTCATCTAGCCTTTTGGTGTCATTATCTTGGACATCTCGTCCGCAAACTTTGTCATTTAGATGAACTCTGAGGTCATTCCCTCGTGGCATCACCTTTTCACTTTTAGCCTTTTCATACTTGGCATCAAAACGCCTTCATAGATCTACTGTGGACTAACTTTCATCAGAATATTGCTCTCTGGTCCCTCCATCCCAGCTTACAGAATCACTAGGGAAATTTTTCCTTCCTCTAGGCTCAGGTACTTTCGTACCAGTCTATTTTCGCATAGTAAGACCTTTCAAAGGAAAAGGGAATCTAAGCCTGGAGGTGTCGGTGGCCTTCTATGCCTAGTAGGTCTACCGATTGGATTCGTATTTTTCTGAGGAGGTATGAGAGATGAATTATCTGAGAGTCACCTACTTTTTCTTTTCTATTGTCTTGTAGAGGAGCAGAGGTCCCAACATCAGAAGGGACTTCCCTATTAGTTCCTCTAACACATTCCACTAAGGGTTCATCATCTGAATCTCCCTCGTCAAGATCTCCAAACTTACCTTAGAGGTGGGCCATGATTCTCTCCATTCTGTGAGAAAAATTCTCTTAATGGGCGAATTTCTATTTAGTCTCGAGCAACTCTCTGGACGCTCAAACCACCTCGAGGTCCTGCTCGTACTGATAGCCATCTTCGTAATATCTGTCTTTGACATATTTTCCATCATTGTCTTCCTCCTCATTTTTAACATCTCGGTCCTCGTCGATGCGTTCATTTAGGTTGTTTAAGTCACCCTCTTGGTTGTCAGCATTAGATGTATCTCCTCCCCTCACCTCACTCGACTGGGCGTGCTCTAGCGAGAGAGGTTTTATTACATCTTCCATGACAGTGTCAAGGCCGCCTTGAGGGGTCCTTTTGGGAACTTTTTTTAGGCTAAACACCATGGTTACAGTAGCATTATGGGTTTAGATCTTTCTTCAACTCTCAATGAAAGAACCAAAATGTTTGTCGAGATTTTTAAAACTAATATAATAAGAGCTAAAAAATAATAAGTTGGAATAATAAAAGAGATAGAGATTTTTACGTGATTCAGTTAATTAATCCTAGTCCACGAGTCAGCCTATTAGCCTTAGAAGGCATATATGATGTTTTTACAATGTTTATGTAGGAAACTCTCACTCTATATTCTGTATTTCTCATGAAGAAGAAGAAAGCTTAGAATAATATTAGCAGAGCTTCGGCTATCTAGGTTGTGATCTCCCTTCGTATAGGAATAGAAAGATATTTATAGGCTAAAGGGTGGGTATATGAACATCCCCATGACCCACCCACTAATAAGGTAATATACATGCAAAAAGTAGCTAACTATTGGGCTCCTTAAAAGGATTTGTGCTCGTACATTGAAGCAGCTGGATAATAGAGGACCACTATATGCAATGGATACATGTCACCAAAAGATTTAACCTTGAAAAGTAAATGACTGGAATAACTGCTTGGGAAAAAGGTGTGTGAGATGAGCGCACTACCATGTCCTGGCATAGGGAACAAGATCTGATTCTGTGTCAGAAAAAGCATAATCGTCTCTAGGTGAACCGTGTTTGTATCCAAGGTAGACGTTCGCGATCCTTTTGGAGAGTCAACTTTCAAGATACGCCCTTCAAGTACCCGTCCGGGTATCATTTGGGTAGACTTTGAGTTTAGGCCACTCCGGGTCCTGAAGTGGTAATAAGTCTTCTGTGTTTGGGAAGCCAAAATAAGGCAAGGTGGATCTCCGCATACCTCATGGTCTTGACCTGTCCTAGATTAGTTAAGCCTCTTCGTGACTTGTTTTAATTGAAAGACTTTAACTAATGAGATCCTGAGATTATCTCTTTCTTTTTATGCCACATGTCACCTATCTGAAAATATAGATAAGACATACTTTTAAAATGCGACAAATTCATCTACAATATTTATAGCTAAAAGTTTTTGTCGCAGCTAGCATATCGACATTAAGTATTTGGTCATAAAGAGGCATGATAAGTGGTCATTAAACACACAATACTAAATTGAGTGATCACATATCCTTGACTAAAGGCATGTCGCAGCACAAATTCAAGGATCGTAAAATAAATATGAGATTCAATTACCCTAGTTTGTGGTTATACAACTAAAATTATTCAAGAAAACTCTAATTTCAATATTTTCTCATATTTATGTGCACCTTCATTTGATCATCTAAGAAAATTATCTTTAAATGACCAAAATAAACATAAAGTTTAGGACTTATTCGCCTAAGTACATTGCTACATAAAGTGCATTATTATATAATATATCGTAATACATGGAAGATAATACTCGACATATAATGAGGTCTTATCGCTATGATTCATATATTTATTATGTAATGAGGAACATATTGGATTTAAGAGATAAATATAAATATTGACCAAGAGGGAGAATGTTAGAATATTTTATATATTAAGTATAAAATCAATTAATAATTTTATACATGCATATGATACAATGAATATTTTATACTCATTAAATTTGATCACAATTAATTAGTTGATATTTTATATATGGTTAGATTACGATTTACTAAATATTAAATTTTTTGAATTAATTGTTACAATATTCTAATAATTAATTGTGGCAAAGACCATGATAGAAGGTATCACTTATATAAATATAGGGTCTCGGTCTCCGAGCTCATTACTCATTTTGTGAAATACACTAAATTCATCTAAAGAGAGTAGAGAGAGCTTGGAAACCTAATTACCTACACTAATCAGTTTTTTTTTCTTTTACAAAACTAAAGATCGTGTAAGACTAAAGCTCAAAGAATCAATAACTGAAAGTATTTCGATCTTATAGTTATATTATGTATATATTTGATTTAATTTTGCATTTTCATACATGACTATATATGCTTTATTTTTACAAGGTATCCATACTTTTATGAACTATTAATAAGTAATTTAGACTTTATTATGTATATTTTGAATATCTTATGTGTATAATTCTATCAAGTCATAGCTTCATTTTCCATGTTGAGAGGTTTTATTGCATAAATATGTATTTCTTTATTAAAGAAACTAATTAATTAAGAAGAGCTAGTAAATTAATTATAACTAATTGAAAAAAATGAAAGAATGTAGTATGTTTTGACTAGGACCACTATTTATATAAGTGCTTATGAAATTTCTCAACCCTTTTTCTTTATATTTTTCAAATATTGCATAATTAGTTTGTTTTTTTCTTTGTGATTTGTCTTTTGAAAGAAGCTTTTTAAACCATTTTTCTAGGTGTTTAGTGACATAAAAAAAAAGTGGTGAAAAGGATATATAGCTATAGTGGCATGGCGTGTAACCCACAAATCACAATGCTCCAATTAAAAACTTCATTCCTTTTTCTTTTTATACATAAAAGCAATGAGAAAGGTTTTTGAAACCCTCAAATTAAACAAAAAAAAAAGTTTTTAAACCAAGGCATGTGATGGTGAGGTGGAAAAGGAACTTATATATATTTATAAACGAAAACAAGGTACATGTGTGTGAATTAGCTCTAATTCCTAAGGAATCTCCTAGATTTGTCATGGTATATATATAAATATATATATATATATAATTATTTATTACTAATTTGTATAACCCCATGCAAATTTATAATTTTTAAGAGATTATTCTATTATTATAATTAAGGTTAATGATAAGCTCTGTCACTGCTCAAATAACTCTCTTTAATATGTTGTTATATACACATTACTACATTGTACATATGTAAAGGTCAAAAAAGCCACAATATACAACTTTTCCTTTTACTGATTTTGCCTTTATATTTGTCACCAAAAATACTAACATATAATAACTAATCCTCCATCCATTATTCATTTCTATGTGCACTGTATATTACAGATCCCCACTTACCCATCATAGGTTATAAATAAGTTTAAAAAAAAAAACCCTAATATAATATAATGAATAAAATAAAAGGATGAGGGGACAAGAAGGTTTCCATCCATGAACGATCATTGGTTTTCTTTCTTTCATATATACAGGTCCAAACAATATATAATATTATATCATTATAATTTCAAGTGTTTACCCAAGTATGGACCCACTGGTTTTGCAAGTGTATGATTGTGGGTCAAGATTGTATTGTGTATAATCAACTTGAAAATTGCCAGCACAATTTGGTAGTGTTTTTCTTCGAAAAATAAGATATAATGATAAAATAAAACTATATTGAAAAGTGGAAATAGATAGTTTTAGTTATTATTATTATGCATTATTCTATTTTAAATTTTTACTGCTATATAACTAATTTTCTAATCATGCATACAATAACCATTTTATGGTACAGTTGCAGTTTTGATTGTTTTCAATTAATATCTATAAGTATTTTAGATATTTTCAGTATATCAATTTTAGTCTTCCGGTATCTAGTTGATGAACATGAAGTAGAGTTTTTTATTCAATTCTTTCTAAATAAAAAATTCCATGAAAAATACAAATTGACATTTTATTTACAAAAATACTTTCATAAGATGTGAGTAACAATTTTATCTTTAATGAACTTTTATTTACTAAAAATATACCACTTACACATATCCATTCATGTCAGCCGAAACCACCTTCCAGCCATTACCAATCCCACGTTCAAAATCTACAAAGACCACCTCACAGCCATAACTTTCGACATCTTCTTCTTCCAACTACCTACTTTATTATCAAAAAAAATTTATATATCTTTCATTTCGTATATATAATGACTATTACATGTGGTTCTATTTTTCCATCTCTATTGCCAAAAAAAAGATTCAAAAATAGGTGATAAATCAATTGCTAACAAAGCTAAAGGGAAACGCCCAATCATCGACGATGATGACTCCGATTTAACTCCCCCTATGGCCAAAGGTGGTCTTCGTACAGTGAAGAAGTCAAAGGTGCCTTTGCTTGAAAATAAATTTCAATTTCGATGACTAGAAGGGAAAGAAGAAGTCAACTTTAAGACAACTGTGATGAAATTATAATGCAACAGTTATATCTGTTGCGAGCCAACTAACATAAAACCACAAAACAACTTATAATTCCACATATTTAATACAAATGAATATTACAATAATCGTGTTTTATCAGATCGCATATTTGACAATTTCGAGCCCTATTTTTATAATATTATGATATTGTAGTAACAAAATTATAATTCAACTAACGTGAAACTGAAATGCAACACTAAAAATATTAAATGTGGATGTATATCTATAAGAAACTACTTGTTAGTATTTTTTTGTCACTGATCGATAATTAGTTGTACCTTAATAGTAATATGTGGAGAAACAACGTTAGCAAAATATTTATGCAACTGTTATGAAACATTAAAAATTAGAATAGTGTTTTTACGTACGTAACTTTATCTACATGTCTATTCATGATTTAATATGAACAAAATTCACCATTGGAAATCTGGAAAACAACAAAAATGCATCGGGATAAACATTTAATTATAGTATTAATGTAATTTTTATTTTGTATTATACTTGAGTTGAATTGTTTGGGAACTTCAGTTCAACTTTTTGAGATCTGCATTTCATATGGATTTGAAAATTATAGTCAGGACATTAGTTTTATGCGAATTAAATTGGATTTTTGGTGGAATTTTAGTTTTGTAGTAGTTTTATGCACTTTTTTCATGAATTCGAAATAGACCATGTTATTTTGATTGATTCCGGTCATCTTTTCAAGTAAAGTCACCGAAATTAATGGTGGTTCTCTTTCTGGTTGAATTTTGTTTCGATTGTGTAGGGTGCTGGGATGGTCGATCGAAGGTTGTGTACGTGAGTTTGTACTTCTTCTCAGGTGATGTTGCCAGAATTAATGGTACTTTCTTGCCTGCCGGAGTTTTTTCATCGTTGCTAACCTGATTGCATCGCACGAAGGTTTCAATCCCGGAAAGTGTGGATCATATGGGTTGAAAGTGTGTGTAAAAGGTATTTGTGTAATTTTCTTTATTGGGTTGTATCTTTATTTATTTGGCCGGGTGAAAGTTTTTTTATAATATTGTTACTTTATTTTGTTAAAATTGAAAAAAAAAAGTCATTTTTTATTATTATTATTATTTTATATGTTGTAATTATTCAAAATTACTTGTAAATTTTTATAAAATTTTGAATAGTTTAGGTAGTATTAAAACACTTTTATTTATTTTTTTATTTTTCGATCACAAAAATAAAACTAGATCATTTTTTTAAAAAAAAAAATTTCAAAAACAAAAATGTGTTCTACTGACGCCCCGTCTGGGTACGAGTTTGGGCCAGGATCTGGTGGGCTCGAGTTTAAGTCTAAGGCCTGTAAGGCCAGGGTCCGGGGCCAAGGTCCTTGTTTGGGTACAGGGCTGAAGTCTTGGGGTCGGGACTCGAGTTAGTGTCTGAGGCCAAGTCTAGGGTCTAAGGTCGAGTCCGGGGTCCGGGGTCTGGGACAGAGTCCGAGGTCTAAGGTCCAGGACTAGGGCTTTAGTCTAGGGTTGAGGCTTGAGTCTAAGGCCAAAATCGTGATTTGGTCGGGGTCTGGTCTGGGGTCCAAGTCTGGGTCTTGAAATAGAGTCGAGTTTGGATCCAGACCCAGAATCGCGATCTGGTCAGGGTCTGATCTGGGGTCTGAGTCTGAGACCAGAGTCGAGTTTGGGTCTGGAGCTAGGGTCGGGGTTTAAAATAATGACAAAAGAAGATGCAAATACCTTGAAATTTAATACATGTATGTTAATTTTTTTTTTTTGAAAGAAAGTGATTTTTTATTTTTTATTTTTAATTGTATAGTGAAAATAGTTTTATAAAACATATTTTTAATAATATTTTAACTTTTTTTTATCAAGAAAAAAAATTAATTAAAAAAGTATTAAAGGATGTACTTTTATAGTGTCAAAAATAAAGTTCATATATTTTATTGCACGTACTATTATTATTTTTTCTCATACGAATGGTGAGCAACTTTTTAAATTTAATCTTCGACATTGTAAACTATTCAAAAAAAAATTAAAATTTACTTGTGGTCCTAAATAAATACAACTTATATAATCAATTAAGAAATGGACTCTAGGATACCGAAATAGATATAGGGTCTACTGAAAAATTTCTTTAGGGGAGCATACTACAGATTTTTTCCATATATATAGGTACGTGTGTAAAATAAAACAGGCACGTATGCAACTAAAAGTTTGAATATTATTTTTATTCCGTAAATTATTGAGAATTTTTTAAAAATAAAAACCTAGCATAACTGTAATTCAATGGCGGACCCAGGATTTAAGTTGAGGCGGGGCGACAATTTTTTTTTATAAGTGAGGGGGTGCGTCTTTTTTTTTCTACATTGCATAATATGTTAAAAATTAATGCAAATTTATATTTTAGTATTAAATATAGTATAAAGTTAAAAAAAAAAAAAAGTAACAATAAAAATATTGGGTTCAATAATTAAGACATTAAATATAAGTATTATTGGTAGAGATTCAAAAATTAAAAAAAAATACTAAAGTAAACATGCTTTTATTGGGATTAGAACTCATGACCTTCTTTAGATGCATGAAATGACTTGTCTATTATACCAAAGTTTATTTTGTAAATAAATATCGCTTCTATATATAAATATATGTTGTAACTTACTAAAATGCATATATATTTTTTTCTTAATTTTTTTTTCAGGGTGGGCGACTGCCCCACCTCGCCTGTATGTGGGTTCGTCCGGACTATAATATACTCATACATATATAAAATAATAAATAAAAAATTAATCTATCTATACACCAAAAACAAAAGAATGTCTCTATTATATCATACTCATAGATTAAACATTTCAAGTTCCAATTCCTAACCCTCCTTAAATAAAATGTCCCTAGTGTTGCTCTTACCAAAAACATTTTCTATAATTAATAACAGTCGATCAACTAATCATCAAATTCTAAACTATAGGTAAGAGAATAAGCCCAGAAACATAGGCATGAGTAATCTAAAAAAATATACTACATGTATATTTTAATATTAGTTTCGAAAAATTTGTAACTATATATAACACCCCATCAGCATGATCCAAATAATCAACATCGATCTCCCACGACTCTCCAACAATTTTTGTATTAAAGTAAAAATCGTGTTTAGACTTGGTCAATAGTTTTTAACTTATACAAATAACATATTTGTCACCAACATTTTATTGTTTTAAATGTAATTAGTATCTAAATAATGATATATATCTCTTGTAATGACTAATTCAAAAATTGTCCCTATTATAATTTTTTTCTCCAATTTTTATATTTAATTAAAAATAAAAAAAAATTCTTAATAATATTTTTTCTAAATAATATCATTCCTCACTCACTAAATTTATAAATAGGTAAATATCATTTTCGACTATATATTTTGTAAAAGTTAATAATTGAACCTTCTGTTTTGTTAAATAATAGTTTAGATTCTATTTTTTAAAATAGTACAAAATAGACCCTGAATCTTATTTTAATCAAATTAAAACTTCATAATAATCTGACCAGTAAGTTTGTAACGCCCGTATTTTAATAATAATAAACTCGGAAATTAACTTTAATAATTTATATATTAATAACCATATGGATCGGGATCCCGAGTATTAAAATTTAGGTTAAAAGTACTTTACTAATAGGTACATACACGTTTTTTTTTTTTTTTCTTTAAAAGTTTAGCGGACATACATTTCCAAAATATAGACTCAAAATAATATAAGATCGAAACCCTCCGGGTTGCACTGCCGCGATATGTACAATCATGCCGAGTTCCACCTCACTGTTCCTCCAGCTTTGCTTTTCCCTTACCTACACAAGGTAGCAAACTGATGAGTCAACAGTCTCAGTAAGATATGCAAGAAATAAAAAGGTAGCACAATGCCAGCTTTATGATCAAGCTGCCCTGAGCTTAACAACGAAGCTCACCAAATGATTAAGAACGTTCTTAAGGGTAGTACGACTACTATACCAAATGCACTAAAGTACCAACTCTGTACTTGTGTTGGTAGAGCCCTAACTGTACTCCCAAGAATTACTAAGTGTTGTACCACGAACACGACGTACCCTGAGTACTCGTGTTGGTAACACCGTAATTACATTAACATTCAAAACAAGCATAAACATTCATATATATATTCTTACGCTATCTTACCTCGTTCCGTGCTCAAGTGTGCCGGTCAGCCTGAGTGGAAGTGCAGCTCGACGTATAACAGGGCCCTAAACCAATATATTCGAAAACCGATAAGAGACTCGCTAAAACACTTATCGGGAATATAAAATGCAAACTAAGCTTAACCCTATCGATGAAAAGGATGCCAATACCCTAAAATACTTAATAACGGGAAAAACTGGGGTTCGGGAAAATGCCCCAACCGGCAGGCCGGTTCCCAACCGGAAGTCCGGTTCCTGGGACCAACCGGTCGACCGGTTGACACAGGCTCCCAGGAACCGGAATTCCGGTTCTGGTCTGGGAACCAAAATTCCAACCCCCACAACACAAATCAAACCCAAATCTTCTAAAAACTTCCAGAACACCTGCATATGCTATTCCAAACCAAACCCAACCAACAGAATTCAACAAATCAAACAATAAACCAATTCACCATTAGAGCTCCAATTGAACTCACAAACTCAATTTCCCCTCAAACATTAAAATACACACTTGGCTTAGCTTACAATAAAGATAACAATCTCAATTTAATACCAACAACTAACCTAGACAAAACCCAAATCAAACAGCCACCAATTTTCTTCAATTTCACTTCAAAATCTAACCTAAACTACAACAACCTTCAAGTAAGGGTTAAAGGGAAAGATTACCTTGAACAAGCTTTAATTACCACTTGAATTCCTCAATTCAACACAAATTCTCAATCCCCCAGCTGCTGCCCAAGAGAATCGAAAGAGAGAGAGAGAGAAAAACTAATTCCTATTGTTTTCAATTTTTTTTCCTTCAAACCTAAGTAATCCCTTATCAACCTTCTTCTTCTTTTATTTATTATTAATTAATAATAAACCATTCCCAGCCAAAATTAAACTAAAAAGTCAAAGGAAAGGTCTTGCAAAAAGACCTCCTTGCCCCCCAAATAAAAAAATAAACAATTACACAACTCAAGGGCAAAATGGTCAAACTAATCCCCGAAAATTCTAACGCCTCAACTATTTAACAATAATACTCCGATAACAATTTAAATTATAAAATACGACTTTCTAGGCCCAACGTCGCTTCCACAGCTTCCGAACACAATCACAGAAATTAGGTAATTAAATATTAAATAGCATAAAAACATATATGACATATAAAACATATTTCTAAAATATGCATTCCATAATTATTAATACTTAAACCTTAAATAATTAATAATATAAAGTACTATTCATAGGCGGTCTTTACAATTATTCCCCCGTTAAAAGGATTTCGCCCCCGAAATCTACCTGAATAACTCAGGATACTGGGCCCTCATATCAAATTCCAATTCCCAAGTGGCTTCCTCCACTTTACTGTTTCTCCAAAGTACCTTGACTAATGATATGGTTTTGGTTCGGAGAACCTTTTCCTTCTTATCCAGAATTTGCACTGGTTGCTCGTCATATGATAAGTCAGGTTGCAATTCCAATGCTTCGTAACTCAGAACATGCATCGGATCAGACACATACTTCCTTAGCATGGAAACATGAAACACGTTATGCACTGCTGACAAGGAAGGAGGTAGGGCTAACCGATAAGCAACTTGCCCAACCTTTTCTAGAATTTCAAAAGGTCCAATAAATCTAGGGCTCAGTTTACCTTTCTTTCCAAAACGTCTGACTCCCTTCATCGGGGATACACGCAAAAAGACATGATCACCAGGTTGGAATGTAACATCCCGTCGCTTGGGATCTGCATAACTTTTCTGCCTGCTTTGAGAAGCAAGCATTCGAGCTTTAATCTTGTCTATTGCTTCATTCGTTTTCTGGACTAATTCAGGGCCCAAGTATTTCTGTTCTCCTGTTTCGTCCCAATGAATTGGGGAACGACATTTTCTTCCATAGAGCAGCTCATAGGGAGCCATTCCTATGGTACTTTGATAGCTATTATTGTAGGAGAATTCAATCAGAGGCAAATACTTACTCCATGACCCTCCAAAGTCCATAACACAAGCTCGTAACAAGTCTTCAAGTATCTGGATGGTTCGTTCAGATTGACCATCTGTTTGAGGATGAAAGGCTGTGCTGAACTTCAAATTAGTTCCCATGGCCTTTTGCAAACTCATCCAAAACTTTGAGGTAAATTTAGGGTCCCTATCTGAAACGATTGACTTCGGTACCCCATGAAGACGAACAATTTCTTTTACATACAAATCAGCATACTGATCCACTGAATAGGTTACCTTAACAGGTAAGAAATGTGCTGACTTTGTAAAACGATCCACCACGACCCAAACTGAATCGTACATTCCTGTGGTTCTAGGCAAACCAACCACAAAGTCCATTGCAATGTCTTCCCACTTCCATTCTGGAAGTGTTAATGGCTGAAGTAACCCCGCTGGTCGCTGATGTTCAGCTTTGATTTGCTGACAGGTTAAACATTTAGTGACATAGTCCACTACATCCCTCTTCATCCCATACCACCAGAAATAGGGCTTCAAATCTTGATACATTTTGGTGGTTCCTGGATGTAATGAGTAAGGGGTAGTATGAGCTTCTTCCAAAATTTCTTTCTTAAGCTCACTGATATCAGGGACACACACCCGTGCCTTAAACAACAGCATCCCACTGTCAGAAATAGAGAAGTCCTTAGCTTTGCCTGCTAAGACATCTTCTCGGATTTTAACCAATTCAAGATCTTCTAACTGGGCCATCCTGATTCTTTCTAACAAATCTGACTGAAGTGTCAGATTAAATAATTCCTCAGTCACCAACTCAATGTTTGCTCTAGTCATTTCCGAGGCTAGCTGGGAGGAAATCATAACCATGTTGGCTATTTGATCAGGTCCTTTTCTGCTTAAGGCATCAGCCATTTCCAGGATGATATAGGATTTCACAGTCATAATCTTTTACCAATTCTAACCACCTTCTCTGTCTCATATTCAAATCCTTCTGAGTGAAGAAATACTTGAGACTCTTGTGGTCAGTATAGATCTCACACCTTTCACCATACAAGTAATGTCGCCAAATTTTCAGGGCGAACACCACTGCTGCAAGTTCTAGGTCGTGAGTTGGGTAACGCTGCTCATAATCTTTCAATTGCCGAGAAGCATAAGCTATGACTTTATCTGCTTGCATCAACACACAGCCTAAACCCTGCCTTGAAGCGTCACAATACACCACAAACTTTTCTTGATCAGAAGGCAAGGCTAGAACAGGAGCTGTAATCAATCGTTGCTTCAGCTCTTGAAAACTCTTTTCACACTTATCTGACCATATAAATCGCTGATTCTTCCTAGTTAACTCAGATAACGGCATGGCAATTTTGGAAAATCCTTCCACAAAACGCCGATAATAACCCGCTAAACCGAGAAAACTTCGAATTTCAGTGACTGTTTTAGGTCTAGGCCAATTCTTCACCGCTTCAATCTTCCCTGGATCAACCATAATTCCATCTTTCCCAACAATATGCCCTAGAAAGGACACTTGTGACAGCCAGAACTCACACTTTTTGAACTTTGCATAAAGTTTATGATCTCTAAGTCGCTGCAGAACCATTCGAAGATGTTGCTCATGCTCTGCTTCTGACCGAGAGTACACAAGAATATCATCGATAAATACAATTACAAAATTATCGAGGAAATCCTTGAATACCCTATTCATGAGATCCATAAAAGCTGCCGGAGCATTTGTTAACCCAAAAGACATAACCAGGAATTCATAGTGACCATACCTGGTTCGAAAAGCTGTCTTCGGGATATCCTCTTCTCGAATTCTC
Source organism: Cannabis sativa (assembly GCF_029168945.1). Lineage (NCBI taxonomy): Eukaryota > Viridiplantae > Streptophyta > Magnoliopsida > Rosales > Cannabaceae > Cannabis > Cannabis sativa. Next base: position 7,465,891 of record NC_083605.1, read on the forward strand.
AATTGATGATACCCAGACCTCAAGTCAATTTTAGAGAATACAGTCTTCCCTTGGAGTTGGTCAAACAAATCGTCAATTCTGGGCAGAGGATACTTGTTCTTAATGGTTAACTTATTCAGCTCCCGATAATCAATACACATACGAAGAGTTCCATCTTTCTTCTTCACAAATAGCACAGGGGCTCCCCAAGGTGACACACTAGGCCGAGTAAACCCTAGATCCAACATCCCTTGGAGTTGTATCTTTAGTTCTTTTAATTCAGCAGGTGCCATTCGATAGGGTGCCTTTGAAACAGGTTCTGCCTCAGGGATTAAGTCAATGATGAAATCTATCTCACGCTGAGGTGGTAATCCCGGCAATTCCTCTGGAAACACATCCAGGAATTCCTTAACCACATTAACTTCTTCTGGCCCAAGTAACACAGGTTTACTGGAATCCACTACCACTGCGAGAAATCCAACACATCCATCTCGTAATAAATCCCTAGCTTTCAGTGCTGAGATTCTAGGGACACGAGAACCTTGAACCGAACCAACAAAAACAAAAGGTTCCTCATTTTCCGGTTCAAAAGTCACCATTTTCCGTTTACAATCAATACTAGCAGAGTATTTGGACAGAAAGTCCATACCAAGTATAATATCGAATTCGGCCAATGGTAACTCCACAAGATCAGCATTCAACTCTCTATCTTCAATTCTAATTATTACTGATCTAATCCACTTTCTTGAAATAATCAATTCCCCATTAGGCAACAGGGTTCCAAACCCCGTCTCGAGAATCTCACTAGGTCTAACAAACTGATCTAAAAGTCTTGATGATACGTAAGACCGAGTAGCACCCGAATCAAATAAAACAGTATAAGCAAAACCATTGATTAGAAGCTGACCTGCAACCACTGAAGGACTGGCAGCAGCATCTGCCTGAGTTATAGCAAAAACACGAGCAGGAGCAGATACAGGTTTGACCTCGGGCTTCGGTTCCTCTTTCTTCAACTGAGGGCAGTCTTTCCTGAGATGTCCCACCGAACCACACTGAAAACAGGCTCTCCGGTTACAAGCCCCGGGATGATGCTTCTTGCAACGCGGGCACTCAGGATAAGAATAAGTCTGACGTCCTCCTCTATTCTGGTTTCCTCGAAACCTTTTTCCTTGCCCTGAACTTCCCGAAGATGGAAAAGTTCTTTTCTTCTGTTCAAAGGTAGAACCCCCACTCTCTTTCTCAGGACCCGACATAGGGAGAGTAGTAACCCCACCAACACCAAAAGACTCTCGGGTTTCTTGTAAAAATTTTACTGCCCCTTCGGCTCGAAGAGCCTTATCAACCATTTCTGCATAGGTTGTGGTATCACTTGTTGTAATAACCAAGTCATGTCTGATTTTGGCATTCAGTCCAGCCAAATACTTTTCTTTCTTGCTGAAATCTGTTGGTACAATTCCGGAGGCCAACTTGGCCAAGCGGTCAAACTTGGTGGTATACTCGGTCACTGACATACTCTCACCTTGTACCAACTCAATAAATTCCTTCCGCTTTGCACTGCGGACCGCCTCATTGTAATATTTGGCGTTGAACAATTCTCGGAACTCTTCCCAGGTCATTCTGGTCACATCCCTGGTGAGGGATACCATTTCCCACCAAATCAGGGCATCCTCCTGAAATTGGAACGTGGCACATGCCACCCTATCATTTCCAGCCACTCCCATAAAGTTCAGTATTCTCTCAACAACAGTCAACCACTGCTCAGCTTTAAGAACATCAGGGCCTCCCAGAAATACTGGAGGCGCTTGCTTTCTGAACCTTTCATACAAAGGCTCCATGCGGTTACCAGCAACATATTGCTCAGCTGGCACCGCAGGGGCTGCAGGGATTGCAACAGCCGGTTGCAGGGGAGGCTCAACAGGGGCATCCCGTTGCCTGAGTCGCCGGATCTCTTCTTCTTGTTGCTCAATTCTAGTTTGCATCTCGGCAAACCTTTGCTCCCAATCAACAGGGGCCTGAGGTGGATTCTCCTGTCCACCTCTCGGGACTCGACCGCGGCCTCTACCGCGTCCACGGGGGTTTTGGGGATTTCTAGCACCCCGACCACCTCCGGTCTCAACCAATTCACCCTGCCTTCTAACGTTTCGCTGGTCGTCCATTATTTAGGACTTAGCCTGCGAACCCACAAGGCACGTAGGTTAGACAGTGGTCAAATATTTCAAGATCGCAATTAATATTTATTTAATCATATATACAACACCACATATCTTAAGACAGTTTGCAAAAAGAAATAAAGCTTACGGAACCGTGAGTTGAACTCGACACTGGCCTTGATTGTACATATCTTGACGGTCTTCAGTGAACAACCCAGTGGCTCTGATACCAAACTGTAACGCCCGTATTTTAATAATAATAAACTCGGAAATTAACTTTAATAATTTATATATTAATAACCATATGGATCGGGATCCCGAGTATTAAAATTTAGGTTAAAAGTACTTTACTAATAGGTACATACACGTTTTTTTTTTTTCCTTCAAACCTAAGTAATCCCTATCAACCTTCTTCTTCTTTTATTTATTATTACTTAATAATAAATCATTCCCAGCCAAATTAAATTAAAAAGTCAAAGGAAAAGTCTTTGCAAAAAGACCTCCTTGCCCCCCAAATAAAAATAAACAATTACACAACTCAAGGGCAAAATGGTCAAACTAATCCCCGAAAATTCTAACGCCTCAACTATTTAACAATAATACTCCGATAACAATTTAAATTATAAAATACGACTTTCTAGGCCCAACGTCGCTTCCACAGCTTCCGAACACAATCACAGAAATTAGGTAATTCAATATTAAATAGCATAAAAACATATATGACATATAAAACATATTTCTAAAATATGCATTCCATAATTATTAATACTTAAACCTTAAATAATTAATAATATAAAGTACTATTCATAGGCGGTCTTTACAAAGTTTTATGACAAGAATGATTATATTTTTGTATCTATTTGTACTAGAAATTAGTTTCAGGTTAGTTATGTTGGACTTTAATTTGGGGTTACATTGACTTTAATTGGTTTTATTGAAACTTGGATTGATTGAATAGTTTTTTACTGTATTAGTCCATATTGTTGGTGATCAATAGTTAATGGGTTTAGTATTTGTATCTATAAAGTCTAGGTAAAGCAGAAGTGTTGGTTTTTCTAGTTAACTGAAACCTTTGACGAGCAAGTCCAGTCCAAACTACGGTTATGTAGCTAAGTTTCCTTCCTAACTCTATAAATACATATTGTCTCATCACAATTGTATACTTTTAATAATCATATAGAAATTAAAACTGCTTTTGATTTAAAGATCTAGGGAGGAAGACTTAATTGATAGTATTGCACTATCAAATTGTTGTAATTGCTATAGATCAATCAGGTACGTAAACCTAATTATTATATATATTATAGTGTTCTATATTGTATACAATTTTGTATCTTGGAATTATTAATTTTTCTAACATGTGGTATCAAAGCACCAATTGTATATGATTTAGGACATATAATTTGTGTAACAATTAATATATATATATATGTTAATTTTTTCTAATTACATATTAATTTCGTTATTATTTTATGTTTAACTTTGGATTTTGTTCCTCATTAAATTCTCTTTCTGATGATATATTATATGTGTGAAATCATTAAGTATTGGTTGAGAATTTTATGATTAAACTTTTAGGATTTATGTGTTTCAATAATGAAATCAAATTTGAGTTTTTTCATTATATTAATTATTGACTAAAATTAATTGTTCAAACTTCATTATTGAGTAATCCACAATATTTTTACATAATTTATTTTTTGAATTAGATGAAATACACATAGGAAAATTGGGTTCTTGTTTGTTCTTATATTTTTGGATTATACACCATAAGATCTGCTCTTTTTTTAGTCATTTTCAAACCAAATTGAACCGATTTTAAGATTAGAAATTGATTCCCGATCACCATAAAAAAATCTCGTCATTTCATTCAGTTTTACGTTGAAATTTCACTTAGACCTGACTAGCCTGAAACTGGGTCGCATGACCCACCTCTAACCCGGCTAGAGGTTGAAGAAGCTTCCAGTCCGCGTAGCCCGATCTCGGCCTCCGGGCATGGGGTGCATGTGGAACCTCTCGAAGTCATTTTTTGACGATTTTGATACCTAACCTTTTGGCATCCAAATATCATTATCTAATAAGACAACCTTATTGTCATTGCCTAATAAGACAACTTCTTCATCATTGACAAATAAGACAATATTTTCATCATTTTATAATAAGATAATTTTTTTCATCATTGCTTAATAAGACAACTTTTTTATCATTTCCTAATAAGACAACCTTTTAATCGTTGCCTAATAAGATACTATTTTTATCACATAACATTAATAATAGTATTTTAATAAAATGACATGATATGAAATACAAATGTATTTTTCTTACCTTTAATCTAAATTCATGCATACCAACCACTCTAATTGTAGAAACGCCCAATGATCCCAGCCCTATTTCACAACAGCAGTAAATTAGTAAACAACTTGACCTAACCCATTTTAGATCTTAAATTCATAACTAAAAGTTTTCCTATCGATCGAAAGCATGGAAATACTTTAAATATCAAGAAAACACGAAAAATGGAGGTCACGAACATCACCCAAAATGACAGATCATTTTACAAATGACAAACTGTGTTCTAGGTGTTCCTACCTAGAAAACGGTCGGTTAGTTTTCCAAAACTGGTCTGTCACTTTTCTACAGAAATGGAACCTCGAGTTTTTCTTGCTTCCAATTCCCTCCAAACCTATCCAAATGGTCCCAAACTTCATAAAACAGTCACAAAACATCATTATAACATAACCTAAATCACAAAAAAAAATAGAATGAATCATAATTCAAAACTTTCCATAAGTGATCAAGCTTTGAGTTCTTAAACTCAAACTTGATCTCTCAACCACATCAGCTGTAAACTAAGCCCCAAAACCTTAAAAAAAATCACTAACAACTCAAAACAAAACTTAGAAATAGAACTCGTCACTTGTTAGGTTGAACAATAACTAAAACATCAAACATCAAAGTTAAAGTTACCTTGTTCCATGAGTTAAGAGAAGAAGAAGAGCAAGGACTAAACCCTATCCTTCAAAACCGATTTGAATCAACTCCTAGCTAAAAATCAAAAGAAGAAAAGGAAGAGTTTAGGTTTGAATTTAATGTTGAGGTTTGGTTCACTTGGTGTTTGGTTTTGGCCGAGCTTGGGGGAGAAAGAGAAGGAGTTTAGTTTTTGAGTTTATCTTGCTTTTTGAGGGAATTCAGCTTATTCATTAGGTTTGGTACAGATAGGACAACTCCTTCTAACTAAATTAAATTAATAAAACATAGGGAAAAGACCAAAATACCCCTATCTTACTAATTAAGAAACTTTTAGCCCTCGGGGTAATTTAGTCATAACCAAATACCCCAAAAGACCCTAGTAAATCAAAATCAATTTAACTTCCCGATATCACTAATACCACAAATTAAAATCGTTGTGATATTTCTAGCGACCAATCGAGTCTCTATGGTTATCGAACTTAAGAAAATTTATTTTATAAATCGTGTGTATGTTACTGACATATTCTAATAAAATTTTTGTAATAAATAAATTACGCTTATTTAATCATTTACGATAGAATTCTCTAATTCCCACAGAATTAGATTAGTAAGATCATAGTCTTACTCATTATACCATTTTTAATCCATATTTTATAAAATATGCCTTAATTAATTATAATTAGATTTATAGAATAATATAAATGAGCTCATCTATGCTGATACCAAGATCATTTGTGAACCCTGTAAGGCAAATGGCTTCCTTTATAGCCTTTGTTGTTGCCATATACTCAACGTTAGTGGATGATAGAGAAACAACCTTTTAGAGATAGAGAAACAACCTTTTAGAGGTTAGATTTCAAGCTCACACGGCCTCTAAACACATCAAACACATATTGAGTTAAGGATTTTCTAGTGTCTATGTTATTAGCATAATCTAAGTCAACATAATTAGTCATATTTTCATTGAAATTACCTAGTTTTCCCAGTACTAAACCAGTGTTGAGAGTCCTTTTTATGTACCTCAACATCCATTTGAGTGACGTCTAGTGTTCTTCTCCAGGATTTGCAATGAATCAGCTCCTTAAACTCATGTTATATGTCAGGTTAGGTTTGGTGCTGACTATTCCATACATGAGACTGTTGGGTTTTATGCCCTAAATAAAACTCTATTTCAATGTAATCCATTTTATTCAATATCAATAAAGAAACAGAAGTATTTTTCATTCATTTGTATGTTTTGGTTCATCTTATCAATTGCTTGTCTATTTTAATTTATAAATTCATCCAAACCCTTTTTCACATACTTGATCCTGTTTATTGTGTTGTCAACACAGTGGAAAGTAAACATGACTATGTCAATAAAGATTCCTAGATTTATCATAACACAGGGTTTTACTGATATGATAATCTACAACAGAGTTTACTTGCATTTGAAGAAATGCTATGTTCTTTCTAGAGCATTGGTTAAAGTAAAGCTTGGGTTGGGTGCATGGAGTATGCATCAGAAGGGACCGATATTGAACTTTGACATAGATTTATTAAACTTACTGTAATATCTATTCAAGTCAATATCGCCTAGTTGATCCTAGATCAAATTATCTTAATCCTGATATGATTAGGTTCAATCTCAAGAGTGTTATTCGTGTTCTTTGATTTGTTAGTTAAGCCTACTTTTGGGTCAGGGTGATACGTACATTTTGGGAACACGGTAGTGCAATTGAGTGGGAGCGCTAACATAAATATGGAATCTATAGCTTCTATCTGGAAAATAGAAAGTAAATGATGATTTCCTTCGAGCTTGACCAAACGAAAATAAATGGTGGAGTACTCATTTCACTTAGCTGAAATATCATTTATACGGGGTTAAGTGTTTTAAGGATAAAATACATTGTAGGGTGTCACGGTAATCTAATCCCTTTACAGTGTAGATCATCTATATAGAGGATCATTGATCAAATTAGGATTATAACAATGGATAACTAATGACGTGTCTATATGGTGGAACATATAGAGCGTTCTATATACTGAGAGTGCAATTCTAAGTTCTATGCGTGGATTCAACGAAGAATTAATAAGTCAGTGAATTTAGGATGTAAATTCTTGATCTGCTTATTGGAAGCTCGGATATATACACCCATGGTCCCCCCACTAGTTGAGACAATATTACTTGTAAGACTCATTTAGTTGGTTTTGATTAATCAATTATAATTCTCAAATTAGACTATGTCTATTTGTGAATTTTTCACTAAGCAAGGGCGAAATAGTAAAGAAAGAGTTTTTAGAGGCATATTTGTTAATTAAGATACTTTTTCTGGTCCAATTAATAAATATGACAAATGACAATATTATTTAATAATTATTTATAGTTATTAAATAGTTGAAATTGACATTTAAATGGTTGAATTTGAAAATTGGCATTTTTGAGAAAATGAGATGCAGAAATGATAAAACAACAAAATTGCAAAAGTGAGGCCCAAATCCACTAGCCATGGCCAGCCACCTTTTTAGGCTTTATCATTTAATATTTTCATTATTTTAATGCCAAATAATTTAAACCTAACCCTATGTGGCATGCTATAAATAAATAGTGATGGCTTCAGGAAAAAGTGACTTTTGCATCTTGTTTCCTTCAGAGAAAAACCTGAGCCATAACTCTAACCTAGCTGCCACTCTCCTTTCTTCTTCTTCATTGAATATTTCGAACCCTCTTAGTGATAGAGTAGTGCCCACACACAGCAAGTAGTACCTCAATCATAGTGAGGAAGATCGTGAAGAAAGACATTCAACAAGAAGGACATTCGGGCTCAGATCTTGATAATACTCTGCGACAGAAAGGATACAAGGGTTAGAGATCTGAGTGGAAGGAGACATATTATTCCGCTGCACCCAATGTAAGGTTTCTCATACTTTATATGTGTTTATTTATAATCGTTTTAGAAGTTCATATTTAAGGTGTTAATCAACATACTTGTGAGTAGATCTAAGATCCTGGTAAAATAATTTCCAATAGAGACTGCCTACTCGACTTAAATAAGGCACATCATCCATCTTTCTTCTTTTGTCTCAATCTTAGGAGATTGCACTTCGAACAATTTAAAGTGTTGAGCTAGAGGAGTTGCAGTTGGTTTAGCATCAGTCATCATAAATTTCTCATTTACTTTCTTGAGGTAGCTGCCTTGACTTAACATGATTGTATGGGGTCTGTTCCTCTTTATTTCAATCCCCAAAATCTTCTTGGCCTCACCTAGATCCTTCATCTTAACTCACTCTTGAGTTGAGACTTAAGCTTATCAATGCTGGTCCTATATTCACCAATAATGAGTATGTCATCTACATACAATAAGAGGTAAATATAATTGTTAAAATACACATAAGTGTCATTGTTGCTTCAGGTATAGCCGAATTTCATCATGAATTCATCAAACTTTAGGTTCCATATAGAGATTTGGTTAAAAGGAAAACCTTGTCTGGATTATCATTCTCATAGCCTTCTAGAATCTCCATGTAGATCATTTCTTCTAAATTTCCATGTAAGAATGTAGTTCTTACATCCATTTGATCCACCTCAAGATCAAATTCTGCAAATAAGGAAGAAATAACTCTAATTGATGTTTACTTGACCACTAGTGAGAAAATTATTGGGATTTTATGCCCTAAATAAAATCAATTTTAATATAATCATATTTACTAATTAATAAAAGATTAGATATCATTTTATGTTGCATGGTTCACATGATTACTTTCATGATTATATTTTTAATATATAAATTCTATTAAATTCAAAACATATAGTTGTTCATACAATTATAGTGATGTCATCACAGTGGAAAGTAATTGTGTTTATATATTTCAAAGTACTTAGTCACATGATTTATCAATACACTAGATTTATACTGACATGATATTCACCGATAAAGTTTACTTGGACAGTGTTATGTGGAATGTCTTTTCTAGGGCATTAGTAAAGTATACTAGTATCAGATGTATTGGGCATACATCAGACTGGACCAATATTAACATTGGAAAATTTATCATAAACTTACCATTATGTCATTTTGAAGTCAATATCACTTAGTTGATCTTAGGTCAATAGATCTTAATCCTGAGATGGTTAGGTTCTGACTTAAATGTATTATTTGTATTCTTTGACTTGTTTGTTAAAGTAGACCAAACTAGATCGGTGTAATACTTACATCTTAGAAACATGGCAGTGCAATTAAGTGGGAGCGCTAATCATAGATATGCAATCTATAGCTTCTACAACTATAAGAAGTGAAATGATGATTTCCTTTAAGCTTGGCTTAACGTGATAAATGATAGAGCACTTATTTCAGTAATTATATTAGTTTACTGAAATATCATTTACAAGTAGCTAAGTATTTTAAGGATAAAATACATTGAAGGGTAGAACGATAAATTTGTCCTTACTCGATGTAGATCATCTATAGAGGATCTTTGATTATTTGGATTGAAATAATGGATGATTCATAGCATATCTATATTTGATATATAGAGCGTTCTATGTAATATAGAGTATAATTCTGAATCTATAGTGGCGTAAGGAGAAATTAATAATTTAGAAAATTTACTTGGTAAATTTCAGATCTAATTATTGATAGCTTGGTTACATAGGCCTATGGTCCCCGCACTAACTGGAATAATATTATTTTGTAGTCTCAATTAATTGATTTTAATTAATCAATTATAATTCCAAATAAGAGTGTTTTGTTTGTGATTTTTCACTAAGCAATGATTTATTTGAGAAGAAAAGAAATTTTAGGGTTTGTTTTTAATTAAGAGACTTTGTAAAGTCTAATTAATAAATAAGTTAAATGGAAATTTTATTTGATAATTAATTATAATTATTAAATAGATAGAATTGACATTTATAGAGATAGTATTAAAGAATGGCATTTGAGAAAAGAAAGATAAATTTTAATAAAATGGCAAAATTGAAATCTACTAGGCCAAATAGGGTTTTGGCCAAGGATGATTAATAAAGCTATTTTTATCTTTTTTTTATTTCATTTTAATTCTAAACCTAACCCTAATAGCCACCCTATAAATAAAATAATATGGCTCTTATTTTTAGATGATGTTCAGACTCCTTTTGTCAGACAATTAAAAAATAAAGAGAGCCATTATTATTTTCAAAATCTTCTTCTCTTCTCAATAATTCGAAGCCTATAGTGATTGAGAATATGCCCACACATGTCAAAGTAATACTTAGCATAGTGAGGAAGATTGTGTAGAAAAACTATCAACTAAAGGAGGTTTAGGTTCAGATCTTGATCATATTGCTACAACAGAAAGGATCAAGGGTTAGAGATCTGAACAAAATGAGTCATACTATTCTGCTACTATTAATGTAAGGTTTTCTATAAACTTTTATGTGTTTATTTCATTTTTTTAGGAAATTCATATTTAGGATGTTAAATTATAGTTTTATAATCAACATACATGTTAGTAAATCTAGATCCTGGTAAAATAAGTTCTAACAAAAATATCATTATAGTCAATGCCCTCTTTCTATGTAAATCATATGGCAACTAACCTTGCCTTTTACCTTGTTCCTTCTACTCCTGAAATTCCTTCTTTCCATTTAAAAATCTATTTACATCTCATAAGTCTCTTATTCAATGGTCTCTTGACTACAATCTAGGTTTTTTTATTTTCAAGTGACACATTTTCCTCTTGAATGGCTTGCAGCCATTTTGCACCATCTTTTCCATAATTGCCTCTAAGTAGCTTTTAGGTTCTACACTCTCAAGGTTAACTACTGATGGTGAACATGATGTGAACTCAGCATCATACTTGTATGGAGCTTTGGTGATCCTCATCTCTCTGTCCCTAGCCAACTGATATCCTTCCAAGCTTGTTTGAGCATCTTTTGTGGTTGTAGAATCATTTAGATCTTCTTGTGTTTCATCAATTAAAGATTTAGACACTAAGTCTACCTCAATCTGAGGTCTACTACTCCCTATTTCTTGAGCTAAAGTAATATCTGTCTTCTTTGCCATGGCCATTTATTCTTCATTGAAGATGACATTTCTACTGATAATGCACTTCTTGTAGCCAGGTTCTACACACCACAATTTATACCCCTTCACACAATCTGGATAGCCTAGAAATAACCACTTGAGTACTCTAGGCTGAAGCTTGTCCTACCTAATATGAGCATAAGCAGTGCATTCAGACACTCTTAGGTGTTCAAACTTAGGTACTTGATATGTCCACAACTCTTGTGTAGTCTTAAAATTCAATGGGTTAGAAGGGTATCTATTCACCAAATAACAAGGTATTTTGATAGCTTCTCCCCAAAATGGTCTTTCAAGACTAGCTCCTTTGAGCATGCACCACACTCTCTCTATGAGAGTTCTATTCATCCTCTTAGCAAGTCTATTTTGCTGAGGTATGTCTCGCAGTGTTAAATGCCTAGCCTTTCCATGCAGTTTGAAAAATTCATCAAACTGGTTTGAGTAATATTCCCAACCATTGTCTGTACTTAACTTCTTAATCTTGCATTTGGTCTGATTTTCAATCAGTTTCTTCCATGTGACAAAAGGTGTTAAAAGCCTCATCTTTGCTTTTCAACATAAATACTCACACTTTCCTTAAATAATCATCTATAATATTAATGAAATATCTAGCACCACCCAAGGGTTTAACTTTTGAAAGATCTCAGAGATCTGAATGTATATAGGTGAACCTTTTCTTAGTAGTATGCACACCAATGCTGAATTTGATTCTACTACTCATCTTCTCATATACACATTCCTCACAAAACTTCAATTTCCCTTCCAGTCCACCTTGAAACAAGCCTTGCTTGTCCATTTCTATAAGCTCCCTTTCACTAACATGTCTAAGCCTCTAATGCCAAGTCTTGATGTTTTCAACATCATTCTTACTAACTTCTGGAGCTGCTTCTCCAATCAATGCATTCCCAACTAGATAGTACAACCCATTCTTAACTCCCTTTAATAAAGATCAAGGAACCCTTTGAAATCTTGAGTGTACCATTATAAATTCTAAATGAATAGCCATGATTATCAAACATGCCAATTAATAAATGATTGCTCTTTAGGTCAGTTGCATACCTTACTTGTTTGATAGTTTGAGTGAAACCATCATGTAGCATCAAATTATAGAGCCAATTTCTTGAATTTGACATGCCTTGCTGTCTCCCAACATCACAGTTCCACCTAGTTTTCAATGTAGCTATTGAACAAGTTCTTGTTTAGTTTCATGTGAAATGAGCACCCTGAGTCCAAAATCCACTCTCCACCTTATTTTGAACTAGATGCAACTAGTACCCTTGAATATTCATATCCATCTATAATATCAGCTTCTCCTTGATTCTTGTTCTTGTTCTTTCCTTGACTGTTCTCTCTTTTCAATTTAGCCTTTTATGCCAGACAGTCATCTTAGAAGTGTCCATCTTTCTTACAATAATAAAACTTCTTTCTAGTTGGAGTTCTTGAGTTAGACCTTCGCTTGTACCCATTCTTAGATTTCTTAAATTCTTTTTCCCTATTCTTTCACGAACAAATAGACCATCACCACTTGATTCAGGTCTCTCATCAACTTTTTTCTGAATTCCTTTTGAATTCAAGGTTTATTTAACTACAGACATAGTTAGTGTATCTTTCCCATATAGTATATTATTGACAAAGTGTTCATATACCTTAGGGAGTGAACTAAGTAGAAGTATGGCTTGATATTCTTCTTCAATTATGATCCCAATATTATTCAGGTCCAGAATTAACTTATTGAAATCAACTAGATGCCTTCGAAGCTCTTTAGCCTCATCTATCTTCATCGTGTAGAGTCTTTTTTTTTCAAGTAAAGCTTATTGGTCAATAATTTCTTCATGTAAATTGATCCAAGCTTGTTCCATAATCCCATGGCAGATTCTTCATCAATAACCTCTCTAGGGACTTCATCTTCTAGACTCAAAGGAATAGCACTATGTGCTTTCACTTCGATCTCTTGAGAAACCTTCTTGACATCTTCTTCTTCCTTAGAACTAGTCACCATGACTGCATCCGTAAGTCCTTGATGCACAAGTGGTGCTTTCATCTTAATCCTTCATAACTAAAAGTCATTAAGACCTGTAAACTAATCTACTTCATATTTGGTAGTAGCCATTCTTGATGAGTTCTTGAAACTTCAAAACTTGATTCTTGAATCCTTGATCTAACCATAAAGCTCTGATACTATTTGTGGTGAATTAACACCTATCAAGAATCCAAATAAAACAAGAATTGAAGAACTAGAATGGCTGAGTCAAACAATGACATAAACCAAAAATAAATGCAAAATAAACTAAATGAAATACAGACGAGGTTTACGAGGTTCATCACCCTTTTTATGGTGACTAATCCCTGAGAGGAACTGTTCTTTGGCCAAGCTTTATTCGATCTTCAATAATAGAGGAATACAAAAAAGAATACAAGAGTTGAGCTCAACTATGGTGTCTTGCACCTTACAAATTAACTCACTTGAGAGAGATGTGATCAAACACGAATCTTTTTTAACAACCCTCATCACTCATTAGAAATGCAATAATCATCTAAATTTCTCTCTAGACCATCACTTAAAGAAGTAATACACAAAGCATTATATAGGCAACTCAATATGAGGGGTGCCCGAACTATATCTGAAATAACTAACTCGGAAGTTGACTAGATAAACTTGCGCCATCTGACAGGTTACTAGATAAGACTAACAGTAACAGTACACCAAGTTACTAAAGTCTCCCACACTTTAATCTATTACTTTTCTCACCAATTTAGTGACACGGTGTTGGTCAACTATTAGTATCAACAATCACATAATAATGTGATCCCCAAACACACATTAAATTAAATAATTAATCACACATAATTAAATAATGGGTGTCTACATATTTGGTACCCTGTGTTTTATCTAAATACAAGTTATGTATCCTGTATTTTTAATAATGTGTATTTGGTACTCTATATTTTAAAATCATACATATTTGATACCCTAAATTTAATTTTTTTTTTCATAAAACTTTATCAATACAATCAAACTGTCTAAAATTTTATAAAATCTGAATCCAAATTTAATTATTTGATTACATATAACTGAGATTTATTTGGTTAAATTGATAAAATTATATTGATTAAATTTTACTTTAGGTTACTAAATATGTACAATTTAAAAATATGAGGTATCGATTAAGTATTATTAAAAACACAAGGTATTAAATATATTCTTTTATAAAAATACAAGGTACTAAATGAGAATATTCTCCTAAATAATTCAACTCAACTATATCAATATATTCTAATACAAATTCTCCTATCAATAAAGTATGCCTTCAATGAAATAAATTTTGAGATATTTCATTTTAGGAGAATTTTTAAAAATATTTTTCTTTTATGTTTTGTTTACAATTTTACAACTTAAAATTTTTAATTACAAAAATACATTTTATTCAGCAAAAAATAAAAATACAATGAACATCACGACAACTATAATTCTACTATAAAATAACAAAAAATAATCAAAAAAAAATAACCTCATGATAAATACTATAAAACAACCAAAAATAGTTTATTATATTTTTATTGAAAATGTATTTTATAAATAAAAAAGTTCAAAAAATAATAAAAAATATATTGATATATTTTTATATATTTTTTAAAAAAATATGATCTATTATATAAATTTTTCTAAATTTTATAATACTTATTATTAATCATCCTATCAATATATCAAATCATCATTTTTTTTTTCTTTTGTTCATGAATCAAGACACTTAATATGACACTACTACTTTTACTTGATCAATTTGAGCAACATGCGTGCCAAATCAATGAGAAAATCTTTATTATTTTTATTATATTAATATTATTATGAGGGGAATTATTTCATATACTATTTTTTTAATTTTTTTCTTCAAATTTACGATTAGAGTTTCTAAAGTAGTTGCAGCGCTAGTTTCAATAGGAGTTACTAGACGATTTTTTGTTGCAATTTAGGTTGCAGCGCTAGTTGCAATATGAGTTTCTATGTAGAATTCTTAAAAAAAAAAAAAAAAAAAAAAAAAAAAAAAACCTTTTTTGAAGTGTAAAAATGAAAAAACTAGCCCTTTATTATTATTATTATTATTTATTTATTTATTTTATTACCATCCTCTTGTAGACAATTAATTTATTAAAGTTGGGTCCTTGAGGCTTGAAGAATATATATGATCAAGTGTGTGCATGTGTATTTTTCTTTTTTAAGTCATATGGTGTACCAATATACATCAAAAGAAAAATTGGAGTACATTAAATAAGAGCAATGATAAATAAACTTTTAATTTATACATATAAATTAATATATATATATATATATATTAACACAATATAAATAAGTGGCAGTATATATATTACCCAATATTTTATTAAGACACCAACTCAATAATTATTCCATAACAAAAATCATTTTGTTTATATTCTATAAAATTACAAATATAAATGAAATATATTTTAAATATAAATGATAAAAATAAAACAAAAAAGGTTCATACTATTTGTTAATTAAAAGTTTTTTCTTTGTAAAAAATCATTATTTTCAAAGCATATTTTATAAACATAAGCTTATATATATTATGAAAAGATTATATTATAAATATCTATGAAAGTAACACAAACAAAAAAAAAAAAAGATAAAAAGTACATTGAAGAAAAGTGTTTGAATAAAATTTTAAAAAATAACTTATTTGTTTAATATAATGAAGTCCCTTCATATATTTTCCGAATACAAATATTGTGTAACTTTCAGAATATTTCCATTATTAATCTATTAAAAGATTCTTAGATTTTTTTTTTTTTTATTTAAGCGTTTATATATTACAACATGTTTTACCTGGACTCGAATTCAGGACCTCCAAGACTCACACACCCACCTATGACCACTCGAGCTAGCCTCAAGTAGTTTTAAAAAGATTCTTAGATTGTAGTTGTAGATTTAACTTTATTTCTACCAACCCTTTAACCCTATGATAAGATTTTAGTAATTTAATAAATACAATATTTAATGTGATTTTATTAAAAAATCTCAAATTTAAATTTTTCTTCATAAATATAGAAAAATCTTAGGCTGCAAGTTACCATCTCTTTTCTGTTTTATATTTTTTATTTAAAAGAAGAAAAAAAATGTGCTAGTGTAAAACTTTCATAACACTTTCATAAATAAATAAAAAAGATGTTAAAGAGAATTTTAAATGAGAAATGTTAAAGGACAATAGTTCTTAGGATATTTTTATGTGTCAATATTTAAAGGCAGACTCACATATAAGTAAGGCGGGCCAATCGCCCCCTTTAAAAAAAAATAAGAAAAAAATATATATGCATTTTAGTTAGTTTTAATATATATTTGTAATAAAAGATGATGTTTATAATCATAATATTAATTTTAGTGTAATAGTTAAGCGACTTAGCATATAGATTAGAGGACAAAATTTTAATCCCACCAAAAACAATTTTTTTTCTTTTTAAGTTTACTTTTGCCCCTTTCCCTTCTCACTTACCAAAAAATATTACGCTCTCCTTATTTTAAATTTTAGGTCTATTACTATTAATATTATTATTAGTTCAATTAAGTATTGGGTCTCATATAATTTATAATAACTGTTAGAAAATAATACTATATAATTAATGGAAAAATAACATGTCTAGAGATACTTAGATAGACACTATTAGTGTTGAGTAGCAATTCTCATTTTAAATAGTGTAATGAAAGAGTTATTAGATGCTGACATTGCATCAACCAATAGCATGATAGAAAGTTAATCCACCGTGGAATTGAGCTGTATATGGCCGCCCTTTCTTTAGTCGCTTACAACTTTTTATATGTAGTATAGAATAGTATAGTGGAACCTTAATGGCTCTGGAAACCAATAAATTTTTAATTTATTCAAATAAAATAAATTAGCCCATTAAAGAAATTAGTCAATAAATAAAGAAAGGAAAAAAAATAAAGTATATATAAAAGATGAAGCGTGCAAAATAGCTTTTTGAAACCTCCATGTGAATTGTGATTGCTAAAAGTAATGATCCCAATTATACAAGCTAACAAATATTTATATATAAACAGAAAACCATAACACTCTACGAGGATCATACCAAATGTGCCTTTTTCATAGATAGTATATATATATATATATTACTTACTCAAAATCAATGTGCATAGTAGTACAATACCTAATTTCTTATATATTAACTATTGTTCAATTATAATTTAAAAGCTAGATCTTACCTATCAATAATATTGGCGAAACATATTTATTTATTTATTTATTAATATTATTAAGCCATCACAATTACAATTTGACCTACTAATAAGAAGGTTCAAATTTGTAATTCAAAAAAAAAAAAAAAAAAGAAGAAGGTTCAAATTTGTACTCACAAGACTACTAATATTGACTTACATATATTAATAAGGATGTGTGTATGCTTTTAATAATAATAATAATAATAATAATAATAATAATAATAATAATAATAATAATAATAATAATAATAATAATAATAATAAATAAATAAATAAATAATGATGTGTGTGTTTAATTATGATTATATATTTGAAAATAATCTCTAGCATTTTTATTTGAAAGAAAAATATATAACTTTTGTCATTTTTTATCTAATTTTTTATAACGAAATTACAATTTAATAAATAAAACTTTGACTTGGGAGACATGTCACACCAAACTGGAGTTGTACTAAGGGGCAAAGGTTGATGCCAAACGAAACACAATTCTTATATTCCAAACATCCACATGAACAAAATTAAAGTACTTATATATGTATATATGTTACTTTGTGAAATATATACATTGATGCTCTCTATAAATATTGTGTGTGTATATATATATATATATATAACCTACTGCACATGGAAATAAAGGAGACTTTACTTTTAATAAACCTATTAGTGAAGGAAATATTGTGTGACAAAAGTACCATAATAAAATCACAAAAAAAGAAATTACATGCCCGAAAAGAATGATTCAATGGAGCGTACTAGTTTGTTAAGACTAATATAATTAATGAAATAATTTAAATTGTACTAGTTTGTTAAGACTAATATAATTAATGAAATAATTTAAATTTTTTATCAATTGGATATGATTAGTGGAGAAGTTAGTTTTTATTTGAATACATTTGTTGAGAAAGTTTATTAATATTAAACTTTTTTCTAAAAAATAAAAAATCGAGATAGAAATTGAGTTCTCATGATTAATACTTGCTAAAATTGATTAGATGAATTAAGGGTTTAAATTAGTTGGATAGAGTTTGAATCACTAATATGAAGGAAAAAAAAAAGTAATTGAAAAAAAAAAAAGTGTGACATTATTTAAATAATTGACAAAATACAACTTATTAGTAACCAAATTAGGTGTACAAAAATACAAAAACTAAAAGAAAACAAGCCAACAAGCATAATGATCCTTCATAATCATTAATAGGCATCAACAACACCATCAGAATTAGAATTGAATTATGTTGATAATTCATTGATGAAATTAGCCAAGAAATAGTATAACATATTGGTGTATAATTATATATATTACAGGAAAATGTAATACCAATAAGTACTTACAAAAATTCCTTCAACCAAAAATGACCTATTAAATTCAGAGAACAAAGAACTATTCATATTGGTATTCAACTCATCAAGTGGAAATTTGATACAACATTTCTTCCAAGAGCTCATGCTCAACAAGTTCTTGGTTTATTGGATTGGCCCCAAGTGTAAATAATTATAACGCACATAAATAAATAAAAAATAAAAAAAAAACAGTTAAATACAGTACCAATTAATAACCCTTTTAAGGATGTATAGTAAATTTTTCATATGATATTTGAATATAATCTCAATTAACAAATTCATCAACTTTTATTTAGAGGTAGTTTTAAATAGAAACAAAAATTTATGTCCATTTCCCTCTTCTCTGTTTCTCCTCTCAACCACGATCGCTACGCCCTCCCTCTCATGAATGTCCTCCAAGTTTTGAATCATTGTTTGAAATCATTAGCAAGGATTTAGTATTTGCTTCTGTTTCAGCAATTTGGGTAATCCTCCAAGGTCCAAACAGCAAAGCTGGTAAGATTTTCAAATGTTGTAGCTTATACATCCAAAGCTGCAAAATTCTTGGTCTTCTCTCTATATGTGTTATCACATGATCCAAAAGTATCTATAATCATCAGAAATCAAAACATTTTCTAATCAGTCTAGAAGAATTTTTACACGTTACCATTAGATAAAAATTGGTGACAAATATCTTCTTCTCAGCACCGGAGGTAAGGTTCATTCTGACATTCTTTTATCTTGTTCTCTCTTTAATAAGATTAGAGTTAAGTTCTCTTTAGTCTTTTTGTCATTTTTTTCATCAATGAAATCATGTAGGTTTGTTCTGTTCTAATCAATGTCAAAATATATGAAGAAAATCTTTAAAGTTTTATATGGTGTTGTTTTCTTATAAGATCTACCATCAATTTTTTCTTTTGCATTTTAAATTTTGTATATTCTGTTTTTATTTTTATTATTTTTCTTGTATAATCTTGTTTTGATAGTTGTAAGAGGAAAGAGTACGGAGAAAACTATGAAATTTTTTCAAAGAATTTGTTGTCCGAAAATTTCTTATTTCTGTAAAGTTAATTTGTTATAATGGGATATATTGTAATCTTTTTGTTATTGGTTTGTTCTATATTTGCGCCATTTTTATGGCTTTGGCGCCTTACAAGGCTATAGCGCCTATTATATGGCTGGCCCCTAATTATTTAGGGTAGTTTGTTTAAAATTTTCACGGCTTCTTGTATTGAAAATATAATAAATTGTTCACACAATAAAATTGCAAAATAAACAAGTTATGCACTAGACAAATTTTTTATAAGGGTTATTTAAGTTAAGGTATGATGTAAAGAAAATTTTAAAATGATATTTTAAAAATATTTCCAAGTGAAATAAGGTTTAAGGAGGATTAAGTTTAAACGATAATAGCTTTTAGCTATGGTTGGTTCATATTTTTAGGAATTATTAGCAAAAAGGGAAAGTGGTGGAATTTAGTTTTCAGATTCTAATATTATTATTTAAAATTAATCAAGTAATTTAAAGAATAATAAATACGAAGATATTGTATTAAAAGAAGGTGGGAATACTAATTGCCAAATGCGAATTTATTGTATTCAGATATATTTGAGAAGTCAAATTTTATGAAATTTGGTTTGTAATCTATGTTTTTATGGTAACTTAAAAGGATACAATTTTTGGAAGTTTTACAACTTTTCTATTGGAAATTAAAATAGGAATAATTGTGTCATAATAATTAAATTGGATTATTTTAAGTAATTTCAATTCAATATAGATTGATTTGATTATAATAAAGTTTTACCATAAATAAATATGTATAAAAATTACTTTTTTGGGATAAGTACAATAAAGGAATTTGTAATATTTTAAAAATGGGGACATTAATAATGAATTAATATGGTTGATTTTGTTTATTTAGGGAAAGATTATGGAATTAATGGGTCATTAATGCTTAATAATCAAGGTTATTTTGTTTCATTGTATTGAATTACACTAATCATTGATAATAAAGGTTATTGAAGTACATTATTCGTTGCTTACTTTATTATTGCGATAATTTTCAAAGTAAATTTTTGATATTCTATGGATGGGAGCATTGCAGGATTTTGTTATTACTAGATTACATATCAAAATCTTTAGGTTTTAGGATCTTAGTAAGGGATAGTAATCCTAAGATAATGATGAAGTAAAATACAAGAGTTAAGTTGCTACTAGCCAAAGGGTCTCCCTTTGGCTAGTTATAGTATTTTATATGGGGATCTAGTTTTTCTATTTTTGAGTTTTGAGTTTTTGATCGGATTGATTATTTTCTAATAAAACTTTTTAGTTTTTTGATTTGTTTTCAGTTTATTCATATTCGTTAGCTTTGGTGACGGCTATCACCGATGGGGAGGTGTATTTCAACAAGTTAGGAGCGTTGTTTGAAGATGTTATAGCTTTATTGTCTAAATTTCCGGGGGCAGTTTTGTCCCATGTGGCCCGCTCTGAGAATTTAGCGGCCCATGGCTTGGCAAAGCATGCTCTGCGGTTAGACGATGAGCTATCTTGGTTCGAGGAGGTTCCAGCGCCGGTAGCGGACGTGGACGTCGTAAATTCATGAGTGATTTTAATCACTTTGTCAAAAAAAAAAAACATAAATAGAAACAAATTCAAATTTTAATTAGAGGTTTTATAAGATGTATTTTGTTTATATAATTTTTTTTAGAATAATTTTTTAAAAAAATCATTATTGTGAATATAGAAAGTGTGTTCATGTTAGGTCATTCAGAATCTATATTATATAATTTTCCAGACAACCCCATGAACCTTGCCTACTGAAAAGGAGAAATATTATTGACATTACAAGACCTTAATCCTTAAGTTATTATTCACTAAATATTATTATAACCAATTATATGACACACATAAATTACACATAAACATGACATACATTTATATAGTAAATCACTTTTAATCAAATATGATATAGATTTAGGTGTGTTTAGAAATAACTATATATATAATTATTAGGTTGTGTAATTACTAAGGTGGTAATTACATAGTCTAATAATTACACTACATTTTAAAATACAAGATGTACTTAGATACGAGATAGTAATTATAGTGAATTTATTAAAATTAATATTGTTAATGTGTGGAAATAAAATATTATATATAAGATAAATGAGTTACTCAATTAGTTTTGAGATGAAATTTTATTCGATTGTTAAAATATTCTCTTGTGATCGGTTGTAAGTCTGGTCTAAAAAATGAGACATAAAAGAATTTTTTGTAATTTATTGTGAGTCCAAAATAAAATACCATGTATCATATTTTTCAATAATTAATATTTAATAGTAATTAGATTCAATTGGTATTAGAATTGGAGAGTGTAACTACATATTCATATTCAGACAAAAACATAATTATCTCCGATTATAATATAGCTTCCTAAACGTGTCTTTATGTGGTAAATTATTTTTGATCTAAAATAAAAAAGAGGAATGAAAATTACTTGCCACTATAGAGTTTATGTTTGAATTGTGTATGCAAATATTATTACTCTACCATTATTGCATACTTCATTTCCGGGTTTTCTCTTTGTAGAAGAAAAAGACAACTCAGAGACAAAAGTAATAATATATAATAACAAAAAAAAAAAAAAAAGAATGGAACAAAAGTCTTGAGATAGCAGCAGTCAGTTTACTCTCTGTCAAAACAAATAAACAAAGTCTAGTCATTTATTTAGTTTTATGAGTATTTTTTCTAACGTCCAATAATAAATAATAATAATAATAATAAAAAAATACGCATAGAAGAAGCATTTTGCTATTGCACTTGCTCTCTCTCTCTTTCTCTGTCTTTCTCTATATATAGTCTTACAATGGTATTGGTAAGTGGTAACTCATACACATTATACTCATACATACCTCTCAACAAAACACCAACCTTATAACACAACATCCTTACAATTCATTTTTTTTTTCTTTCTTCTTTGTTTTCTTTTACTTTCATTTCACAAAAAGAAAGAACACAAAAATCCCACCAACCCATTTACTTGATTCTCTCCAACCTCATTATTTAGCTCCATTTATTCACAATAAACTTTTGGGTCTTTCTTTCTTTTCTTTGTTTGTCTCTCCTTCATTCATGTTCTTTTGGTAGCTTATACAGAACAACTGCAAGTGCTCTGTTTTTCTTTTTTAGTAGTTATTTGAGATCAGTGGAAGATTATAATGGAACAGAAGCATGTTTTGCTGTCAGCTTTGAGTGTTGGGGTTGGGGTAGGAGTTGGGTTGTTGAGTTCAGGTCAGTCAGTGAGTAAATGGGTTAAAGGAACAAATGGCTCACCAGATTTGATTTCTGCAGACCAGATTGAGTATGAACTGATGAAACAAGTCTTTGATGGCAGAGAAACCGATGTCTCTTTTGATAACTTTCCATATTACTTGAGGTAATTCAAGATCATCATTTTCTTTAGGGAGGGGGGTTAGTGTGGGGGTCTTATTCTTGTTTTGTTTTTCCTATATTTTCTTTCCGGGAAAATGGGAGGGTCAATATGGATAATGATGCCATCAGAATTCAGGGTAGAGATGATCTCTTTTGCTAGTGATTTTGTTATAACTTCTTTTAGCTTCATTTTAATTAATTTTGAGACATTTTATTTCAGTTTTAGGTGCTTCACTCTTCTTCCAGATTGTAGTTTTTTCTTAAAGAGATCAACTCTTCTTGTTCATTCTAAATCTTCTCCATTAGGTACTATTTTAGATTTTTTTTTTCTTTTTTTTTTAATATTATTATTTATTTTTCCAATCTGGGTCGACATAGTAAGATGGTTAGTGTTAAAAAGTCAAGGTGATGTTGAAAACAATGGTCAGTATAAGGAATATACGTTAAAAATAAAGTCATGCTGCACCTTTGCATTTTAGTATAAGATATTCTATAAACTATGAAATTTGAGAAGAATTCAAAACCAGCCAGGAAAATTTGTGCTGGTTTAATTTCTGGTGTATGAGCAATTTCATCTCCCTAGACATAGATGGAACTTTCTGAGATTAAAATCTTGATTTACATGGAGTTCAGATTCTGAATTCTGTTATGTCCAGAATCTTAACCATAACATATTTGTAAAAGTAACTTAAAAGTACTACTGTTTTAGCCCTTTTCTCATTGAATGGTGTCAATGGCAGTGAGAAAACAAAAGTGTTGTTGACAAGTGCTGCACATGTTCATTTGAAGTACTCAGAAATTTCTAAGCACACCCGAAACCTGTCACCGGCAAGTAGAGCTATATTGCTATCAGGACCAGCCGGTATGCTATTTCAGATAACTGATTTTGGTAATATTGGTAGTTTTGTTTTCTAAGTAATAATGTTTTCATGTTTTGTTTCTTGAAGAACTTTACCACCAAATGCTTGCAAGAGCTTTAGCTCATCACTTCAAAGCGAAGCTGCTGCTGTTGGATGTTAATGCCTTTTCGCTAAAGGTAAACTACAGCTTCCTTATTTTTCATGAACATGAATTTTCATATGGTAATACTAATGTTAGATTGCTCTTAATTCCTTACAGATGCAAAGCAAGTATGGTTGTGCCAAAAGAGAAGCAGTAAGCTTTTCCATTTTGAATAAATGATGATTACAAACTGAGCTTCTCTTGATTGGAAATGTTCCTCACCATCTCTCTCTATCTTCTTTTGTAGTCTCTCAATCGTTCTATCTCAGAAACTGCAATGGAACGCGTGTCTAATTTGTTCGGTTCCTTCTCAATCCTTCCTTCAAGTGGTGACACTAGAGGTATGAAAAGTGAATAAATGTGTTCTGGTTGTGTTCAATTTCAAATTCTGGTTCATTTATGGTTTTCATAGGATTTTGAATAATGATTCCCAATGGCTGAATAAGAAGTCACATCCCCATATGAAACAAGAGCTTGTTATTGGTTCTTTCTCATTCATGGTTAGCTTTTATTCTGATACAAATGTCTTCTTACAGGAACTTTACAACGACAGAACAGTGGTATGGATGCCAAATATAGGTATGGCAATGGACATTGTTTCTTCTCCATTGTTCATTATAGCAAGAGCCATATAGGTTGAGGATCATACCATTTACTAACTTGTTGCATTTGCAGGAATAGTGAAGGTTCAAATACTCCAACACTTCGCAAAAGCGGCTCAAGTAACTCTGATATGAGTAGCATGGCTTCTAAATATTCCTCTTCAAGCTCAGGTACTTCTTAATATGTTTCGAAAAGACATAGGTCTTTGTTCTTCCTTTCCTTCCCTTGTAATAAAGTTATGTATATGAATGAATTGATAAGTTTACTGTCTTTTCTCAGCTGCCTTGAAGCACATGAGTAGCAGCTGGTGTTTTGATGAGAAAGACTTTATTCAGTCACTTTACAAGGTAAGAAATGTGTGAAAATCTTAGTTAGTTGAATGTTTCCTTTGATCATCTCAAAATGGATTTAACAAGATGAAGCATTGATTTCTCAGGTTGTGGCTGCAAAATCAGAAACTCGTTCAGTTATATTGTATATAAGGGACATTGAGAAGCTACTTGTCCAATCACAAAGGTTCTTCAATTTGTTCCAGAAAATGTTGAAGAAGCTTTCGGGTTCAGTTTTGATTCTAGGTTCCCGCATGTTGGAACAAGAAATTGTTTGTGGAGAAATTGATGAGCGGCTTTCTGTATTGTTTCCATACAACATTGACATTAAACTACCAGAAGACGAGAGCCAATTCGGCAACTGGAAAGATAAACTGGAAGAGGACATGAAGGCTGTTCAAATTCAGGATAACAAAAACCACATAGCTGAGGTTCTTGCAGCTAATGATCTCGAGTGTGACAATCTGGCTTCGGTCTACAATGCTGACACAAGGGTTCTCAGCCACATTGAAGAAATTGTTGTAACAGCAATTTCTCATCATTTGATGAATACTAAAGATCCAGAATATAGAAATGGAAAGCTTGTCATCTCATCAGAGAGGTAAGTGAGATTATTAAAATATGTTATTATAAAAGTGGAAGCAAACTGTACTTGACTACAAATATGGATTTTGAAACAGTCTGTGTCATGGATTGAGCATATTCAAGGATGGAATAAGTGGTGAGAAAGATACTTTGAAGTTGGAGACAAATGCAGAATCTTTAAAGGTTGTCTCATATTCTTTTTGAATTAAGTTATGGTTCAATGAATTTTCAAGTTTTGACATAAATTATTTTTCTATTTAGGATGATGCTGTTGGTGCCAAGAATGAATCAAAATCTGAAAACAAATCAGATGGAGAGAAATATGTTTCGTCGGGGAAGAAAGATAGCGAGAATGCATCACCAGCAAAGGTATGTGTCACTTAAAGTTTTGAATTGCATTATTCTATAAACATAATTGTTGGTCTTATTGAAGTTTTTTTGGTGGTGTTTCTGCAGGAAGTTCTTCCGGACAATGAGTTTGAGAAGCGCATAAGGCCAGAGGTTATCCCAGCTAGTGAAATTGGAGTGACATTTGCAGACATTGGTGCCTTGGATGAGACTAAAGAATCACTCCAAGAGTTGGTAATGCTTCCCCTTCGGAGACCAGATCTTTTCAAAGGTGGTCTTCTTAAGCCATGTAGAGGTATATTGCTCTTTGGACCACCCGGTACTGGGAAAACAATGCTGGCAAAGGCAATTGCAAATGAAGCCGGGGCAAGTTTCATCAATGTATCAATGTCCACCATTACTTCAAAATGGTTTGGGGAAGACGAAAAGAATGTTCGAGCCCTGTTCACTCTTGCAGCAAAGGTCTCCCCAACTATCATTTTCGTGGATGAAGTTGACAGCATGCTTGGACAAAGAACTAGAGTTGGGGAACATGAGGCTATGAGGAAGATTAAAAATGAGTTCATGACTCACTGGGATGGCCTATTGACCAAACCCGGGGAGAGAATTCTTGTACTTGCTGCTACCAACAGGCCTTTTGACCTTGATGAGGCCATCATTAGGCGGTTTGAGCGCAGGTACACAATTGCATACACTCTTTCTATTCAATAAGGCATTTCATGTAATTTAATAGTCTGCTAAATTTGACAATTTTTACTTGTTCTACAGAATCATGGTTGGTCTTCCCTCAGTTGAGAATAGAGAAAAGATTTTGAAAACTCTTCTTGCAAAAGAAAAAGTTGAGAATCTTGATTACAAGGAACTTGCTACTATGACAGAAGGATATAGTGGAAGTGATCTCAAGGTATGTTTACTAATCAATATAAATAGTATGCAAAATCATCATTGATTGACTTGATCAACTAATGAAATTAACTGCTCGAAGCAGAACCTGTGCGTGACAGCAGCATATCGGCCTGTAAGGGAGCTATTACAACAGGAAAGAACAAAGGATGTGGTACACTACTCACTATCTTTTCAGCTCTTCCTCTCTCAAAACACTCATATTGTTTTACCATGTTTTCACATTTATCTTAATGCATGCATGCATGATGTTACTCACAGGAAAAAAAGAAGAAAAGTTCTGAAGGGTCTAGCTCAGAAGATGATGCTTCAGCCACCAAAGAAGAAGATAAAGAGGAGAAAGTAATTACACTCAGGTCTTTAAACATGGAAGATATGAGACAGGCAAAGAATCAGGTAACTTGATCAAAACAATTCTCTATTTGTAGTTCCACAAACCAGCACACAAAAAATTTCAACATGAGTAGTTCTAACTGTTTACACACATCATAGTGTATCCTTTCCTTAATGAATTTATCATTACAGGTTGCTGCAAGTTTCGCCTCAGAGGGATCGATTATGAGTGAGTTGAAGCAGTGGAATGAGCTGTATGGGGAGGGAGGTTCAAGGAAGAAGCAACAACTTACTTACTTCCTCTAGAATAATATCTTATAAGACATCCAAAACCACTCATCAGCACCTTCTTAGTGAGAAGAATGTCAGTCTAAGAAAGCTTGAAACTTAGTCAATTCTTTACACACTTTTTATGGCACTGCGCAGGGCGAGTTTCTAGCATCGAAGACTCGGCGAATCAGCTCCTAGGAATCCCATTAAAGCTTGTTTGTGCATTAATAGTAACTCCAAATGATTTATCTTGGCATTCAGGCGTTAAGAGAGGGCTATCGGCATTTGTTTAGAGCATCATAAAAAGTAGAAGCCAATTGCCAAATAGTCCTCATTAAGATTGGTCATGTGTTCTTTTTCTTTTTTTTTTACTTTATTTTATGAATGTATGGTTTTTGGAAGTGTGTATGATAATGATAATGGTATTGTGGGGAAGTAGGAAAAAACATTTATGGACTTGTTTGATGTTAAGTTTTTGTATTGTATGGTTTACGAACATGCTCTGGTAGAGTATATTATTCTGTAAATTGGTTGTGTAATATTTAAATAGTATAGTATTTTGCCTCATAACTTTGTATTATAATTCTATTTTCCTCATTGCTCTGTTTGGTATTTTCTCATTTTCATTAGCAAAGTTACACTAATAAAATGCTAAAATAAAAATCAGATGTAGACCACAGATGTTCCCAACTTCCAGGATCAAGACTAGGAGATAAAAGTGTGTAATGCTTCTTAAGTAAGAAAAGATATTAATGATACTATTGGACATTGTAACTTTAAGAACATAAGAACAAGTGCAGAGCATAGAGAAAAAGAAGCACAGATATTTTAAGCAGAGCAAGGCTAAAAAAAAAGCACTTCGCTTTTTAAGAGACAATTTTATTTATAGTACTAGACTGTTACAAATTGTACAAAAGAGAAGATCTAACAACTTTTAACTAATTAACTACTTTATTAACTAACTACAACTAATTCTCATGGTTAACATCCCTTCTCAAACGAAAAGGAGTGATAGCCATTTGAAGTTTGGACTTGAGGTATGAGAATTTTGTAGTAGAAAAAGACTTAGCAAGTGCATCTGCCACTTCATCAAGTTGTCAGTGAGGAACACTACATAGCCACCAGTACTTCTCCAGTCTTCAACACAACTTGCCCAATCAATGTATTGAACAGAAAGTTGTTTCTCCATTATCTGATCTCGAACAAAATGAAAATGAATTTCAATGTGCTTAGATCAGGCATGGAATACTAGATTTGCTGCAAGGGTTGCAGCACTTTGATTGTCCATTCAAATTATTAGTGGCTGAGAAAGTGGAACTTGAAGTTTTGTTAGGAGAGAACTAATCCATTTAACCTCTGCTGCAGCATTTGTTAAAGCCCTGAATTCACTTTATGTGCTAGATCGAGCCACCACTTGTTGTTTCTTTGCTGACCAAGAGATTAAGTTGCCAGTGAGGAACACTATATAGCCACCAGTACTTCTCCAGTCTTCAACACAACTTGCCCAATCAACATCTGAGTAGCATTCTAAAGTGATTCCAACAACAAGTTTAAGAAGCAATCCTTCATAAATTGTGCCTTTCAGATACCTCAGAAGCTTCTTGCAAGCTTCCCAATGCAGTGTTGTTGGAGCTTTGAGAAATTAACTAAGCTTATTAACAATGAATGCAACATTTAGTCTTGTTAGACTTAGATACTGTAAAGCACCAAAGTGCTTCTGTACAGTGTAATGTCTTCAAAAGGATCTCCTTCAGTGAGGCTTATTCTGTTTAAATACTGACGTATCTTTGTAAATTAGCAACTTTACCCTTTAAAATTTGACAACTATCAAATCGTACCCCCTCAAAATAAAGTTGAGAAATATTCAATATTTTTTTTTTTGTAAATCTTAAAAAATTAATTTAGAAATTAAAAAAAAAATATTTTGAATAATTAAAAAAATTAAAATTTTAAAACTAATTAAGTAATTTAAAAAAATTATTTATTTTTTTATTAAAAAATTCATTTAGATAAAAAAAATATATTAAAAATTCAATTTTTGTAAAAAACTAAATTTTACGGGAACAAGTTTGAGACTATTTTTTTTACTCCGAAAATCTTATTTATAAGTAAACATAAGATTTTTTTAGTTTAATTTTTTAATTTTTTTCAAAATAATTTTATATTTTTATTGTATTTTTAATTATTTTTCTTTATTTTTAAAATATGAGTTTATAAATATAAATAAGCTTGATTTTCTCTTCAAAAAATCTTAGTTTGTTTAACTAATTTATTAGATTTTCAATAATTTTAGTTTAATTTTTTAAGGTACGTGTTTATAAATAAAATAAAGTTAAAAATATTTTTTAAAAAATAATTAAAGTTTTTTAAGTAAATTTAATATTTTTTAATTAATTTAATATTTTTATTAGATTTTTTAATATTTTTTGTTAATTATTTTTTCAAAATTAATAAAATATTGTAATTTATTTTTTTCTAATAAAAAAGGACAAAATTTTGTAAGTAAAAGTGCTAATTTTTAAAAAAAATTAAACCTAACAATAATTTTTTTTTTTTTGAGTGAAATATTTAGCTGTGCCCTGTTTTGGGTCTGTAGCAGTTTGTGCCTTTTAACAGTTTTTTTAGGATGTTAACTACTTTTTTCAAACTTTTTTCCCCCGTGTTTTCCTGGCAGTTTTTTCATCAGCACCGCCCCCTCTACCCTCCTTCTTCCTCTGTTTACACCGGCCACCGTAGCAATGTCCTCCGACATTGACCCTCTCTTACACTCCATGGATTCAACTCTGAAACTAACTGATGAAGAACGATCGGTCTTCCTCCTACATGATGATGTGATTCCTTCCTCCACTGCCATCCCTACTCCTACTCTCCTTGCTAGAGTTATTACCCAAAACTATGTCCATAAACCAACTTTTATCAACCAAATGTCCGACCATTGGAGGGGCCGTTTTCCAGTCACAATCACTGAGTACAGGGATGATTATTTCAAGATTACCTTCGGCTGTGATGGTGATCTATTCAGGGTCTTGAACAAAGAACCATGGCACTTCCAAAATCACCTTGTGGTTTTCTGCACACCAGATGCTCTACAAAATGCCTCAGTCAATACTTTCAATTCTAGTTGGTTTTGGGTTCAGGTGTATCGTCTACCGTTTCTCAGTAAGTCTAAAACTCTTACAAAGGCTTTGGGAAATCTCATTGGCGAATATATCGATGTTCATGAGGAATCTCTTGATGAGGGATGGGGTCCCTTCCTTCGTATCCGAGTTAGGATTTTGGTTAACAAGCCACTTCCAAGAGGTCGAATGATTAGTTTGCCCTGAATTAAGGATGATTTTTGGATTGACTTTCGATATGAGCGTCTACCGGAATTTTGCTTTGAATGTGGAGTTATTGGACATCCGTTTGAAAAATGTGTTGCTTTCATGGAAAGAATGGATAATGGTAATGATGATGATTTGGAGTATGGGTCGTGGATGAAGGGCGCTAGACTTCCAACAACGGGTTATGATAAATACCGCACTGATTTTTTGAAAGCCAATGCTTGGCCTTTTGTTACCCGACTTGCACGCAAAGCTCTTGTTTCATCCATTCCTCAATTGGTTTCAAGATCGCAGCCCCAACCGTCTACTCTCTACCAAGGTGAATCTTCTACTGTTGATCCTAACCCAAGAAGTTTAGCCAACAATATTGTGTCTTCCCCTATGCCACTGCTTTCCTCTCACACGCCTATCACTGCTGGTTTCCCCTTTGGTATCCCTGCCAGTTCTGCTTTCAACTCCCCCATCCCGACTGTTACTCAAACTGTGTCCTCACCAACCGTACAAGCTTTTACACATCCATCCCCAAATACTCTCTGCAACTTGCACTCCCCTCCACTATTTTCCAACAGCAGCCTTTTACCATCTCACCCTCCTCTTTCGGTTACAACTAGCCTTCCTATGAGTCAGCCTATGCATCCGAACCATGATTTTAAAGGTAAGCAAAAATTATTACCTGATGATCATCAGAAATCACTCAATGTGCCCAAGTCCTCTGCCACTAAAACTCAAGTTTCGGCTAGTATACCTGTCACAGACCTCACTCACATTTATGTGCCCGATGTCCACTCTTCCACTTTTGCAACCTATCCACCAGTTCTCACCCCTATCACCATGAACTCTCACTCCCATTCAACCTCTCTCACCTTGCCTATGCAACACAATACCACTCACTTTTCCACTAATATTACTTCTGCAAAAGAAAACCAGCCGCCACATTCCACTTTTAAAAGGGCCAATGACTCTTTGTCTATGCGGAAATTACTCAAGCGATGTCGTAATACTCAAGGTTCATCTTCTTCTCCTTTGTCACGAGATGATGATATTGAGACTCTAGTTTCTGATTTTGAAGATTCTAGCTTCTCCACTGACTCCATTGCGGAGGTTGCGAGGCAACCCCGCAACTCATCATGAAAATCATTAGCTGGAATGCACGGGGTTTGGGGAACCCGAGTGCATTGCGACACCTGAGATTGCTTGTTCAACAGCAATCACCCCATGTTTTGTTTCTTATGGAGACAAAACTTGCTCAGAATTCTATTACTAGACTCCGACAATTACTACGTTATTCTAATGGTCTTGAAGTCTCTCGGGTTGGACTTAGTGGTGGTATAATGCTTTTATGGACTGATGATATTGATGTTACTTTGCTGAACATGGGGCCTACTTTTTTTGATTGTTATATGAAGTTCAATGGCAGCCCAAGTTTCCACTTTACTGGTTTTTACGGGGCTCCCGAGGCTGCTAATAAATCGGATTCTTGGACCTTATTTCAGCGGTTTGGTGATGTTGCTCCACTTCTTCCTTGGCTAGCACTCGGAGATTTCAATGAGATTTTATCCAACAATGATAAATCGGGAGGTGGGTTGAGACGTGAGTCCCAAATGGAAGCCTTTAGGACTACCTTGGATAAATGTTTCTTGCATGAAGTATCTTTTATTGGTGATCCTTTTACTTGGATAAAAAACCGTACTGCTGTCAATACTCTTAAGGAGCGTCTTGATTGGTGTTTTATAAACAACCTATGGACAACTCATTTTCAAGCACCAACAGTGGAACACTTGGACTTTTTTCATTCTGACCATCGGGCCATTGGTGCTGGTTTTTCCTACACCACGCAAGCTGATATCCCACAGAAAAGCAGGAGTCGATTCCGCTTTGAGAAGTTGTGGCTTGCTGACCCCGAGAGTGCTGAAATCATTTCCAACAGTTGGAACTATGACCATGCTACTGACCCCATTGCTGCCATGCTTCACAATTTAAACACATGTGCAAAAAGCTTGCAAAGTTGGCATATAGGCAAATATGGCAAGATGAAAAAGAACATTAATACTTTGCAATCAAGGGTTGCTGATTTAAATAATACCTCTGTCCGTACCAACGAACACCTCCACGAATTGCAAAGTATTGAATCTGTCCTTGAGGAGTTACTTGAGCAAGAAGAAGTTTATTGGCAACAACGATCAAGGGTTGATTGGCTTTCTAGCGGAGACCGTAATACTAAGTTTTTTCATGATAAAGCATCCTCACGGAAGTCAAACAATAATATCAAGTTTCTTCTAAATTCTTCGGGACAAAAAGTTCAATCCAAGGCTGCTATAGCAATTGTTGTTCAGGAATACTTTGCTGATATCTTCTCAGCTTCTCAAATTGATGATGCCGCTCTTCATGCCACTCTCTCTTGCATTCCCACTTTGGTTAGTACAGAGTTGAATGAATCACTTATTAAACCTTTCACTAAGGATGAAGTTTTTTCGACTTTGAACTCTATTGGGCCAGATAAAAGTCCGGGGATTGATGGCATGTCTGCCATATTTTATCAAAAGAATTGGGCTGTTGTTGGTGAACTTCCTACAAAAGTGGTACTCAACATTCTTAATGATCATGTCGATCATACAGATTTAAACAAGACAATTATCACTCTGATTCCCAAAGTTAAAAAGCCTCAGCGCATGCAAGAATTTCGTCCGATTAGCCTTTGCAATGTCATCTCTAAATTGGTAACAAAGGTGTTAGTCTCACGGTTCAAGCTTGCTCTTCCTCTGGTAATTTCTGAATCCCAAAGTGCTTTTGCCTAATCGCTTGATCACGGATAATGTCTTGGTTGCTTTTGAGTTGGTTCATGCTATTAAACATAGAACGGTTGGTCGTAATGGTATTGCATCTTTCAAACTTGATATGAGCAAGGCATTTGATAGGGTGGAGTGGAGGTTCATTGAAGAAGTTATGAGAAAAATGGGGTTTGCTGAAAGATGGATCTCGCTAATTATGAGCTGCCTTACCACTAATAGCTTCTCTTTTCTTATTAATGGAGAAGTTATGGGTAATCTAACTGTTGGAAATTATTTTACCAGGATCTTAAATCTACTCACAAGTATGTTGATTAACACCCTAAATAAGAACTTTCTAAAACGATAAATTAAACACATATAAAGTTTAAGAAACCTTACAGTGGGTGCAGCGGAATAATATGACTCCTTCCGTTCAGATATCTAGCCCTTGATTCCTTTCTGTAGCAGAGCATTATCAATATCTGAACCTGGATCTCTTTCTCTGAATCTTTGATGCTGAAACTCCTTTGCTGATGATCTTTCTTCAAGATCTTCCTCACTATGATTGAGGTATCACTTGATGTGTGTGGGCACTACTCATACACTAAGGTAGTTCGAAATTCAAAGGAAGAGAAAGAAGAAGTGGCAGCTAAAGATAGGGAGAGAGAAGGCTCAGTTTTTTCTGATTCAGAAAGTCTGAAGAAAAGTGTTATTTTCCTGAAGCCTTCACTATCTATTTATAGCATTCCACTAGGGTTAGATTTGAATTATATGGCATTAAAATAATGAAAAAATCAACTTAAAATACACACAAAGGTGGCCGGCCATACACTTAGTGGATTGGGCCTTGCTTTTTGCAATTTTGCAATTTTAACACCTTTTGTATCTGATTTTCTCAAAAATGCCAATTTCCTAATTCAACCATTTAAATGCCAATTCTAACTATTTAATAACTATAAATAATTATTAAATAATATTGTCATTTATCATATTTATTAATTGAACCATACAAAGTATCATAATTAACAAATATGCCCCTATAAACTCTTTCTTTACAATTTCGCCCTTACTTAGTGAAAAATTCACAAATAGACATAGTCTAATTTGAGAATTATAATTGATTAATCAAAACCAATTACATGAGTCTTACAAGCAATATTATCTCAACTAGTGGGGGGACCATGGGTCTATATAACCGAGCTTCCAATAAGTAGATCAAGAATTTAGCACTAAAATTTATTAACTTATTAATTCTTCGTTGAATCCACGCATATAACTTAGAATTGCACTCTCAGTATATAGAATGCTCTATATGTTCCACCATATAGACACATCATTAGTTATCCATTGTTATAATCCTAATGTGATCAATGATCCTCTATATGAATGATCTACACAGTAAAGGGATTAAATTACCGTAACACCCTACTATGTATTTTATCCTTAAAACACTTGACCCCGTATAAATGATATTTCAACTTATGTGAAATGAGATCTCCACCATTTATTTTCGTTTGGTCAAGCTCGAAGGAGATCATCCTTTGCTTACTATTCGCCAGATAGAAGCTATAGATTCCATGTTTATGCTAGCGCTCCCACTCAATTGCACTACCGTGTTCCCAAAATGTACGTATCACCCTGACCTAAAAGTAGGCTTAACTAACAAATCAAAGAACACGAATAGCCTTTCAAGATTGAGCCTAATCATAAGAGGATTAAGAACATTTGATCTAGGATCAACTTGGCGATATTGACTTGAATAGATATTACGGTAAGTTTAATAAATCTAAGTCAAAGTTCAATATCGGTCCCTTCCGATGCATACTGCATGCATCCAACCTGAGCTTTACTTTAACCAATGCTCTGGAAAGAACATAGCACTTCTCCAAATGCAAGTAAACTCTGTTGTAGATTATCATATCAGTAAAACCCTGTGTCTGATAAATCTAGGAAACTTTATTCACATAGTCATGTTTACTTTCCAATGTGTTGACGGCACAATAAATAGGATCAAGTATGTGAAAAGGGTTTCAGATGAATCTATACATTATGTACATATAATCATGAAATAAATCATGTGAACCATGCAATATTAAATGTTATTTCTGATCTATATTAATAAGTAAATCTGATTATATTGAAATGAGTTTTATTTAGGGCATAAACCCAACACTAACACCATCCCGAGGTCTTCGCCAAGGTTGTCCTCTATCCCCATACTTGTTTTTGATTTGTTCCGAAGGCTTCTCTAGATTACTACAACATCAGCAGGAAATTGGTAACTTAATGGGCTTCAAGCTGACACGCTATGCTCCACCAATCACTCATTTGTTATTTGCCGATGACAGCCTACTTTTCTGTCAAGCAACTGAGAGATCTTGTCTTGCTATTAAGAGTGTCTTGGAAACCTATCACAAAGCTTCTGGGCAGGAGCTTAACTTAAGCAAATCGGTGATGTCTTTTTCTCCGAATACCACTCTTGCTGCGCAAGTGTTTTTTCATCAACAGCTTGCCATGCCAATTTGTGAATGTCATGAGAAGTATTTAGGTCTTCCATCTTACTCTGGACGGGATAAAAAATAAATGTTTAGCCACATTAAAGAGAAGATATGGAAACTCATGAATACGTGGCATGAGAAAATTTTTTCAGCAGGGGGTAAAGAGGTACTCTTAAAAGCAGTTGTACAATCCATACCAACATATGCCATGAGTTGTTTCAGATTACCAGTCTATTTTTGCAAGCAAGTGGAATCTATGATGGCCAATTTCTGGTGGGGCTTGACTGAAAATGGGTCAAAAATCCATTGGCGCTCTTGGAACCTACTTTGTAAATCAAAATCAGAAGGCGGCATGGGATTTCGCTCTTTCATTCACTTCAATCAGGCACTCCTTGCAAAGCAAGCATGGCGAATCTATGACAATCCTGATTCACTCCTCAGCCGTGTCCTTAAGAGCAGGTATTTTCCAAATAACACTTTTTTGGAAGCTTCTTTGGGTCACTCTCCGTCTCTCACTTGGCAAGGAATCCATTGGGCTAGAGAGCTTCTTCTCAAGGGCTTACGCTGGAAAGTTGGTGATGGTAGGCATATTCAGTCGGATTATGATCCTTGGATTCCTGGGCACAATACTTTTTTGCCTTTTCTTTACAAGGGTCCATCAAATGGTGTTGTTGCTAACCTTATTTCTGATGAACGGCAATGGAATGTTCCCATCTTACATCAGTTTTTCTCTCCTGCGGATGAGGATAGAATCTTAACTATCCCATTGAGTTACTTCAGCGGTCGTGACACTCTAATTTGGCACCACCATAGCACCGGTTTGTACACGGTTAGTTCGGGCTATCATCTTGCTTCTGATCTTGATACCATGGATCAAAGTTCAAGTTCTCGTGTTCACTCTTCTTGGTGGAAATTCTTTTGGTCATTGCAACTCCCGCCGAAAGTTAAAATTTTTGCTTGGAAAGCTGTCCATGATGCTCTTCCTATTGCAACTCTGCTGGTCAAAAGGAAAGTGATTACCGACTCTACTTGCTCGGTTTGTAAACAAGCTTGGGAGTCAGTTGGACATGCACTTTTCCATTGTCGGTATGCTCGAGCTGTTTGGCGTAATTCTAGTCTGAGTTTTGATTGGCGTCTTGCTGCTACAATGCAGAAAGGTGATTATATTTTTCACCTTTCATCAATACTTTCAAAGGCTGAGATGGAGCAACTTTTCTGTACACTTTGGACGATATGGAATGAGCGCAATCGTGTTGTTCATGGTCAACAAGCACGACCTGCTGCTGGTTTGGCTTCTTATGCTGCAACTTACCTATCCAATTATCGAAATGCACAACAGAGACACGGTACAGCTGCAACAACTGCTGCAACTGCACATCAGCAAGCACACCAGACCACAGCTACAGCAGCATCACCTCCTAGATCGAATCCTCGGCCCTCATTGCAGGCAGTTCCTGCAACACGGCTTTGGCGACCACCTGATTTCAATCTTTTTAAGTTAAATGTTGATGCTGCAGTAGATTCCAGCAGAGGTGTAATCGGAGTGGGTGCTATTATACGGGATTCAAATGGTGTTGTTGTTGCTACTCTTTCAAAGCAGCTGATTGGCAATTTTCGCTCTCATGAAATGGAAGCTTCTGCTCTCTTTCATAGCTTAAATTGGGCGATTCAACAACAACTACCCTTCTCGATTGCTGAATCTGATGCTTTAATGGTGGTTAATGCCCTTCGAGCTCCCTTCAATTCAATCTCTTCTTTTAGTGACTTAATTTTAGATATCTCGTGTCTCTTATCCTTTCTCCCTAATGTAGCTATCTCACATGTCAAACGTTCGGCCAATATGGCTGCTCACGGTTTGGCAAAGTTTGCTTTAAGGGTGGATGAGGCTTGTTCTTGGTTTGAGGAAATCCCTCCTCCCATTTACTCTTTTATTGTAAATGAATGCTCTTTTTAATTTATAATAACAAGTAATTTTACTCAAAAAATAAAAAATAAAAAAAATACTCATTATTCTTTTAAAAAAAAATTAGACTCAACATTTTTTTTTTTAAATGACAAATAATTATTTGTTAAAAATAAAAGAAATAATTTTTTTTTTTTTTTTGCTTTATGAGATTTTGCAGCATCAGATTTTTAAGATAAATAAATTCTCTTGTTCTGCTTGGAACCAGTAACAATGTCAAACCCATTGGAGAGATACCAAAAGCTCGGTTTCAGAGACTCATTCCCGAGAATGCATCGCTACCCAATTATCTGTAAAGAGCTTAGCCTCATTATCAGAGGCGCTTACTCTAAATTCCCCAAAAATTTACAAGCCCTAATCATCCAAGACACCCTCACCGCTTTTCGTCTCCTTCCTGGGTCTGTCTCTCTGTAATCCCTATATAGTAATTGATTCAATTTGAGGATTGCAAATTTGCCTTAAATTTTAGGTTAATTTAGTATAGTTTGCAGTGATCTTACATGTTTTGATTTCTAGAATGCAGACGCGTACGGCCGTTTCTGGAGCTCATCTCCTCTTTCAGAGCGCCGAGGCTTCTTTACCAAAGCAGAAGAAGAATTTGGCTGTGACTGAATTTAAACATGCCATGGTTTCTCATAGGAGGCGCTGTAAAACCCGCCAAGAAGAAAAAGGTAACTTTTTTATTACAAACCTTCTTTGATTTTTTATTAGGAAGATAGCCCATTTAATGTTTTTAATGATTTTGTTCATATTATGATTGTAGCAATAAGAATCCCATTATTTATTTATGATTTGAAACTCTGGTCTATACATAGTTTCAGGTTCTGCCCAGCTGCCAGAAGATGTTCTTGTTCATGTCTTCAGTTTCCTTGATATGCCATCTTTAATTGCTGTTTCTCAAGTTTGCTGGTAACTCTTAGTTCTTTCAAATTTGTGCATATTCTTTAGTTTATATGCCATGGTGAACAAAATTTCGTTTACACAAAAAATAAATGATGTATTTGTGTGGTTGTAATATGTGGTTTCAATTTTTGGTGGGATTTACTTAATGTACTGTCATGTGAATTGCATAGCAATAGGGTAGAATATATCTCGTGGAACCTCGTTGTAGGGTTCAAGTGGGAATGAAAACAAATCCAAGAAGAGCCTTGATTTGAAAGTTAGTGACTTAACTTTTCGAGATCGAATTTAACTCGGTTGCTCGTTTAGGTTGTGGAATATGGCAGCAAGTGATGACCAGCTTTGGCATGCCCAATATGTTACATTTTTTGGGAATGCTCATAATAATAGATTGGAGATTAGTGGGAAAAAAGGATTAGATGTTGGAGTCAAGAAAAAGGCTTCATTACAGAGAGACATGGTTGCTGGATCAAGCATTCACTGGAAGGAAGCCTTTAGAACAACATATAGAGGTAAGGTAATGTCACATGCACAACTGTGAACACAGATCATATCCACAAATTTTTGGGGTATAAAATTCATTTATTGCAGTAGTTCATTGTGGTTTTTGCTCATTCGTCTCGCTATCACATTGTGTTTGGGGATTTTTACAGTTGCTACTTATCTTTGCTTTGATTTCAGGCTCGTTAACGAAATTAACTTCTAATAGGGGATACTGTGGGAACTGTACAACTATAGTTTGGCTTGAAAACATGAAATGTTCAAATGAACATTGTCGATTATCATCTGAAAATCAACGAGTCAAGCCTGTGTCCTCTTACCAGGTTATGTATCAGTTTCCATTTATTCTTGTTGTTGATGAATATGATCAATTAATAAAACTATTGCTTATTCATTCCCAGGTTGTTGAGTACATTTTAGATGATTCAATAACGATGTTATCCTCTTCGGATAGCGACAGTGATCCAGAGGAAGAAGCTTCGGGGTCAATGTGTAGGTTATGGGCTTATCCAAAACTCAGGTATGGCAAGCCAACAACCTTCAGCATAGAAGCAAATCAGCACTAGATTGTTTCTCAGATTAATATAGCATGCTTTTTTCCTACTGCAACTTTGGTTTGTATCAGCAAAAACAATGTATCATTTTTAGAAATTGTGCAAAAAAAATATATATGTATAGATTAGTCCTTGACTAAGTTGAAAACTAATATGGAGGGTTCACCTTCAAGATGCTTTATACAAACAACAAAATCAATTACTTCCAACATCTTATTTGTACAAAAACATCTTTGTATTTTGCAATTACTGTAATTTTTTATTCACCTCCGAACACTCACATCAGTTTTATTTATTTGTCTTTCGAAATATCTCATCAAAAAACTCTACCATAAATAGCATTCTAAGATCATCTCCAATGAAAGATCTAAAATTTGTGCTAAATTTGCATAATAAATGAGTTTATGTTATATTTAGCCCACTATTTATAATTGTGTTTTAATGCACTAGATGTAAAATAAAGAAAAAACAATTGATTATATTGAAGGTCATTTCATATTTTATTGAGAATATACAAAATTTATTATTTTTTATCTTTTATTATTCAAATAATGGTAATATGGTAATAAAGTAAATAAAGTTTAGTAAAAGTCAATGAATCACAATAATTAGTGGCATTATAGTAAATAAAAAAGTAACTGGGTTAAATCTAGCACAATACCATATATTGTGCTAAATTTGACAACTTTTAGCATGTGCCAAATTTAACACACTTTTTAAAACACCATTGAAGTATAATTTTTTTTAAGTATGTTAAAATATGACAATACACCATATTTTTGGCACTCCATTGGATATACTCGTTAAAATTCATCACTCTAAAAATAAAAATAAAAAACAAATAACCTACTTGATGGAAGTGGTATTCTTTACACACAAATGTCAAGTTTGTTTGTACCATACACAAACACAAGTTTTTTTATTTTTTTTTCAAAGGAAATCCTTTATATACTAAAGGAAATTAAACCTCACAAAAGCCCACTAAATCACATTGTGAATAACAAAACTAAAACATCAAGAAATCTTAGAAAAATTACACAAGCACAAACCTAGTGATGCGAGCTTAAGCTTATTTCATTCCAACCTCAAAAGGTGCATCAAGCCTCTTCATTTTAGGACCACAATAGCAACTTGCTTGACTAATCTGTTTTAAATATATTTATTTTGGGGGAATGGTAATAACGTAATGAGCACGTGAAAACCACTTTAAAAAAATTGAGACTCCCAAATGAATGACTGCCATAATGTGTTTTTTTCATTTTTCTCCATTAAATAGTTCAATTCTTGATATGAAATAAAAGAAGCTGTTACAAGGCTAGTTCTACAATTTCCTCCCCGCTCTTCCATATTGCAAGAAAGAGAAGAGAGTTCAAATTTAAAATGTAAAATAACTAATGGAATACATATTATATTAAACTGTGTGCACCCAACCAATTATGAAGAGAAAAGCAGAAACAAAGGAACCTAATTGGGAAAACAGGAACATAACTACCCACTGTCAACAACATCAACCTAGTTAATACTACCTCTTATGATGCTTTCTAATCGATCTTCTTTTCTTTCAATGGACCTTTCGGGATTTTACTCAATACCTTGGCATCAAAAACTGCATATTGCTTCTTAAACTCGATTAATGCCTTCTCTCCAAATGAGTCCACATGGTCTTCATACTTCTCGTAGAGCACTGGCACCGTGTGCAGCAAGACAAATACTGTTTTTTGGATGACAAAATGGTATCATAGACTGATAAAATTTAAGTAGGAAGATAACAGAAAGTGGTAAGAAAATTCTTACATATGTAGAACAGAGTCATGAAATTGCACCAAGTCCCAACAACTGAGAGAACCCACAAGCCGGCAACGACCTATTAATAAAGGGAAAAAGAATACAAAGGATATTTTCAAGATACAAAATGGTCACTGAATTCAGAAAGAGCGATGAGAACTTCGGCAATTGTGTCTGGCTTAAGAGTCAATACTAATATATGTCATAATG
The DNA here is from genome assembly GCF_029168945.1 of Cannabis sativa. NCBI lineage: Eukaryota > Viridiplantae > Streptophyta > Magnoliopsida > Rosales > Cannabaceae > Cannabis > Cannabis sativa. The sequence goes on from NC_083605.1 coordinate 7,507,904, forward strand.
TAGGAAAAGGTTAAGAATCAACATACACCAAGAAACGTTTTGAAGTCTTTCCCAGATGCAATATCCCTCAAGATAGACAATCCATAATTTAGCTCAGCTCTCAGCCCTGAAGCAACCTCAAGGACACATTTCTCAGGAATTCGAACTTCTGGGATTTGTGGCGAAGACCTAGTTGAGAAAGGAAAAAAGAGGTTAGGTCTTGGTTTTTATTTGTATTATTTAGAGAAAAAAACTTTAAATATTTAAATGATAACTTTACTTGTTGATGAAGGTAGAGGCATTGGACCACAGGAAAAGAAGAGCCACAGAAAGTATCATTATATGGCAAACCAAAGTGATTAAATGATATTCAAGAACCTCGAAGAGGACCCACAATGCGGTGGCACCACCAAGGACACCTGCAGACAATTTCTTGTTCCTCCATAGGAAGACATCAGCAGCTGCAACCAACAATTTAACACAAGTCAATGACAAACATTGAGGGCCACACAGAGAGAAAACACTGTGCAGGTCGAACTTCTGCTACTGCTTGAAGCATTGAAATTTTCGGAAGTTCAATGAGAAAAACAAAGGGAAATTTGACATTTATGCTAAAAGGTTACACATGGTTTTAAAATATTCCCCCTCACTACACATTTTTTAACTATACTTTTAATTCTTTTTTAACCCTAAAATACCCTTCCATCAAAACCAAAAAACCTCACCTTCATTTCTCTCTCTCTCTCTCTCATTCTCTCGTTTTCCCTCAGCCACCACCACCCACCACCCACCAAAACCAGCCGGACCACCACCCACGACGACCTCAAATTTCCCATGTGTAATCTTTTAGCATTAATTGTCAAATTTCCCAAAACAAATCAATGAATTTAAACATAGAAGGATTACGAAAAAAACTTCTCAAATTTTTTAATAGCATATTCAAATAACTAGCTCTTAAATACCACAAAACTTACAACAGGAAACAATGAATAGGCCTTGCCCATTAGTGCATCTTCGCTAAATAAAAACGAATGCTTAGTACAATAATTCAAAGGACTACCAAACAAATACTTCTATTCCCTAAACTTTAAAAAGCACAAGCTAAAATCATCAAGAACGTGACAACAATTTCCCTTGATTGTCTTGCGAGGGACATTTCGTGACGTTCTCATAATTCAAACAAAAATGCAATAATAAAGAATTTAGAGACAACAAATCCACAATTACAAACAAAGCATAAAAGATATCTTATAAAACCAGACTCCACTGCAACACATGCTGCGTTCTAAATTTCATATGTCGATCTAAAATAGCTGATGGAAAAACAGTGCAGCTAATTATAATTTTAATCGATTATTTTCCTAAACAAATTTTCCTTTTCAAATTAAGAATCCAGTTATATACATACATTCCTGTAAAATGATATCACATAGAATTAATTAAACGGATCAATCCACCCCGATCGATCAAAACAATATAAAATAGATAAATTGTATAGTTTTGAGTCATTTTATTCGGTCAGATCCAAAAATAAAATGTAAAAAAATCTGATTTAATTCACCTCATTACTTTCCCCGATCAACAAAACAACACACATACAAATTCAAATCGATTCATACACAAACTTAATAAATAGTTAAATAGAAATGCGTGTATTTAAATTCAGACAGGAAATGAGAGAACAGAGAGAGAGAGAGAGAAAGAGTACGTTTTCCACCACCGAAGACCTTGTGGACAGGTTTTTCTCTACCGAAGAGCCTGAAAATCTTAGCTTGAACTGCTTCGACCTTGGATGACTTGTCATCATCGGAATCCGAAGACGATGACGAATGGTGGCCGTGGATCTTCTCGGTGATCTTCTCAATGAGTGAGTCGGGCTCGTGCTCCGCCATTGATCTCCCACCAAAGAAAAAAATGAGAGAGAGAATGAAGAATTTTTTAGAGAGAAAGAGAGAAAAAAGTGAAAGTGAGTATGAGAAGGTTGGGGTTTAAAGCATGAATTATGGAAAGATTAAATCAGAACCGTTAAAAATGGTGATGTCCCCGAGGCTCAGGTTCGGATTCCGAACGTACTACGAACCAAGTGGTTCGGTTTCAAAACGGAAACCGAGGAGAGGGCGCGGCTGTCTGGAGAATTGTGAAAATTAAAATTAAAAAATAAAAAAAAAAAATCACAGTGCTTATGCTTTGTAATTGATGTGAGTGTGACCAATTAATTACCTCATTTTAATCAATTTTAACTTAAATTAAATATATATTTCGATTGAATTTCTTTACTATAAATAACCATCTGAACTGTTTTTAATAAATAAATAACATAACCATCTGAACTAGGCCATTAAGAACACATTGAAGAAACCCCATTATTGTATTTAAAAGCTTTTTCTAAAGGCAATTGAAGAAACCCCATTAGGCCATTAAGAACACATTAATGTGTTTGGATTAAAGCAAAATATTAAAGAAAAAAAAACTTACAGAAAGTGTGAAATTTCAACAAAGTATCCGATAAACAATATAAACTGACAAACTATTAAATGGAAGGGATATTTGCTTATTTTCTCTTTTTTCTTTTTTTCTTTTTTTAAATGGAAAGTTCATTTTCTTTTTTTTTTTCTTTGATAAGTAAACTTATTTATTGGAAGCTTAAACCAAACTAGTGACCACAAAGGGGGCCACTTCCCTTAAACAACCATATGACTTGATTCTAGCATCTCGAGCCCAATGGGCAAGACAATCAGCCACGGTATTACAAGAACAAGAAAGAAAAGTAACTTCCACATACAAAAACTTCTTGTAAAAAAGAAGACATTCCACAAAAACCGGATAAGCTCCCCAACCAAATGGTAGAGAGCCCAAATGGAGACACTTAACAGCCGTTGCAGAGTCTAATTCGATGATTACACCTTGCAACCTCAGCTTCTTAGCCAATTGTAGAGCGAGGAGGATAGCCTGCAACTCCGCTTCCAGTACAGAGTGTACCATATCAAATCCAACCACAGCTTGTGCTTCCTCCCAGCTGTGAGACAGTTTTTCAATGGCAGCCATGCCCGCTTCCCCATCGACCACTCATGCGTCCACTTGGAAGGAACCAATAGACTCTCCCACACGATCCAGGCAACCCCAGACAGGCTTATAAGAGGGATTCAGGTCACTATATAAAGCCATAGGAACTTCGAAAGTGTGAACCGAGTTGAATTCGACAAACCGCTTCGTTACGTCATTGTGAATCTGAACCGCATCCCATTGTATCTGATTGTGGAGAATGTTATTCCTCCAGAGCCAAATGGTATCAATAGTGCAGACTACATATAGCTTCAACTCCTTATCATGGAGATTCAACCACCAATTGTTAGACATTTATATGTATAAACTGAAATATACGTATATGTATATAAAATACAGAATAAATGAACATATATACTATATGAATATAGGATCGAAATACCTCCAGCTATTGAATCTTTGAGCTTTAGACCCACATAAGCATGATCTGCAAAAGAAACCGATTGATGTGGGTAATCGGGCTTCCTCGCTCTCTCAACTCTCTTTAGATGGAATTTGCTGAATGAAATCAGAATGAGGGAGGAGCTCGGGGACCGAGACCCTATATTTATAGGTGAGATACTCCATCAGTATCTGTGCCACATTAATTGTCAGAATATTTTGACAATTAATTCAGGAAATCAAATCGGGTAATGAATATCGAAATCTGACCATATATAGAATATTACATAATTGATTCTGTCCAGATTCAATGAATATAAAATATTCATTTATCAGAAAATCAATTATTTATTTACTTCCTTAAATAGAAATTTATTTCCTTTAATATAAAAATATTCTTATATTCTCCCACTTGGTCAGCATTTAGACTAAAACATTTAAACCCAAACGTTCCTATTCATAGCGTTGACCGACGTAAATAGTACTCAAATAATTGACCCGTCACTTTAAAAATGACACTAATAATATGTTATTTGCGTCGTTTATTAAATGTCAGTAAAAAGTAAACTGACGCGAATAAAGCAAAAATTTTAAAAATTACTTTTTATTTTGCGTCGGTTATTAACACTCGAGTATTGTGTTAAGTGAGCTTTTAAAAACGAGGCAAAATAGTTAGCAACCGACGCCAAAAAATAAAAAAATCCCTAAAACCTAATCAGGTGCCTACTGTTCACTACCTCAACCTCACCCAATTCATCCCTTTGAATTTTCTCTGGCTAAAGAGGCGGCTCCTCCGTCCTCTTCGAAACCTTACCTACCGGTACAGACTTTATGTGGTTCTTGGCGTCCACTACCGCCATAACAATACCCTCACTGCTTTTTGTTCGTTCGGTAATTATATTTCATTTTTTATATATATTACGATTGTTCTTTTTTATTTTTTATTGATAATTAATTAGAGTGCGAATTTTTGCTATTGTAGAGCAAGTATTTTGAGTGGTTATCTTGACAGAATTATTAAGAGTTTATACGAGAATGAATCATTGTGTGCCCGATTTCAAAATGGATGATGATTACTCAACTCGTCCTCCCAGAAAATCTTTTCTGTATGTTCTTAATTACTTTTTTTGTTGTTGTTAATGGTGAGATTTGAAGCAAAGTTTGATCCGAACAGAGAACGATTTTGTGAAAATTTTTAGTCCAGAGAATGATTTTGAAGCAAAGCCAGAACCAGACATCATCATCGGCGATGAGAAAATCATCACCTCCGTTTAAATACGATGTTGTACCGCCTGTCGACATGGGAATCAGGTTAGCGCTAAAACTGGGATTTGCTCATTAGTATTTATTTTAGGATCTTGAACTTGGGTAGTATTTATTTTTTCATAAAAATCTCATCTTTACAAAGTTCATTAGTTTTTAGGAGTAAGTTTTGGGTAATGAATTCTTTTGTGTCTTCTTTGGTAGAAGGAAATTGAGTGACCTTGCCGAGTTTCTGCTTTTGTTTTTGACATCTGGGGTTCTTATTGTACTCTGCGAGGCATTTGTACACAAAGAAGGTATGTATTTCTGTGCTAGCATTTCTTTCCCAGATCTCAAATTCTGTAAATCCTGTTTGGTTACTGGGAAAATTTAGGGAAAGAAAGTCAATATTCATTCAGCTTGATGTAGCTTTATGACCCAAAAATTAGTCAAAAGAATTTAAGAATTGCGTATTGGGCGGTGAATATTTATTGATTGAGTTTCTAATTTGTTTGCTTTTCGTGCACTATTAATCTCTTTTGAAAGTTTTTACTTTCTAAATTAATACAGTTTTTGACTGGTGTAATATATATCACTGCCTCTTTCAGCTTTCAGTCTTGACTCACACATTTTCGTTTATGCATAGTAATTGGCGCATATTTTGTCAAATTCGTTTGTTTCATTAACTATGCTTGGAAAAAAAAAACCAAACAAATTATATTATAGTTTTCTCAAATCACTTGAAAAGATTAGTCTAGTCTAATAAATAATTGAAATACACAATGTAAACCACCATCTTTCGAGTCCTATCTTTTCTTTTAATATCAGTTACTAAGTTTATTCAAAAAAAAAAGTTATCAGTTACCAACTTACCACTTGCACCTTCATTTTCAATAGTTATAAATTAGCTTCTGCAATATATTGAAGGTGTGATCGTATACGGTATATGTGTATGTGCAAAGAATAAAGCAATTTTCGTGTAAAAGGGTACTCATCTTTTTCTTCAATTTCTCTGTATTTATATATATGTATTGTAACGCCCTAATGCTAAGGCACGCTACAGTGCTTTTTCAATTACAGTGCAATCTTCGCTAATCGAAGAGTTTTCTTGAAAAACGTGTCAATTTAAAACTTTTATATTAATTAATAAACTTTGTAATATAATATAATATTTACAAATCCCGGGATCCCGATTTCAAACTTCGTAAAATTTACTTTTTAAACTTTACATTTCAAAATTACATAATTTTCAGGTCGCACAGCGACTTTCAAAATACAATTCCCAGATGTCCCGAGACCGAACACTCCAGGTCGCGCTGCTTGACATGTACAATCCCATCTGAGCTCGGGTTCACTCCCCGTTCGGCTCATAGCCTTTCCTTTACCTACACATAGAAGTAGAAACTGTGAGTCAACAGACTCAGTAAGAAATGCATATAACACATCATATAATTTCCGACCTGTAAATAGGCGCCCATACACCTATTTACAGAGCTTAACAGATGAGTATGAACGTTCTAACTAGGATACGACCATGTACCATGTACCTCATGCACTCAGTATACCATCGTACTAGTGTAGGTAGGGTATGGACCGCACCTTGAGTACCGTTAAGTGTTGTACCACGGACACCTCGTACCTTTCCGTACAAGTGCTGGTAACACCATGATGTACTTCCAAACATCATACACCTTACCAATGCACTCTGTACCACAACCGTACAAGTGTTGGTAGTGTATGAATCACAACAAATAAGCATGTATATATATTAACACATACATACATTCGAATATTCATATCACACATTATACACAGTTCTTACCTGTTTTCCGAATTCAAGTGTCGCCGACCTGAACGGAATTCACGTGCTAGATGGATGCCCTAATCACAATAATAGTAATACAGATGAGTGACTCGCTAAATCACTTTCCGGGACTTAAAACTTGAAACTAAAAGTTTCCCTATTGATAAACCTCATGGCAATACCCTAAATATCTCAAAATTGGCCAAAACTAGGGTTCTGGAAATTCCCCCAACAGGCAGACCGGTTCCCAACCGGCATCCCGGTTCTGGGTCACCAACCGGTCGACCGGTTGGTACAGACCACCCAGAACCGGAATTCCGGTTCTACTGCTGGGAACCAAAAATTATCCCCCTTAATTCAATTCAATCCCAAACCTCACCAAACTTTCTAGTATACCTGAACAATGTATAAACAACTATTTCCAACCAGAATTTCACAGAAAAACCCAAAGAAACTCAACTTGCCATTAAAGACCAAAGTTAAAGGTTTTATGCTCAAATTAACACAAAACCTAAATCAACCAACCAAACTAGCTGCTATAACCTTTAATCAATTCAAACTAAGCCTAGAATTCACTCCCTAAACATTTCTAACCTTAACAGCTCCTATTTCACAAAAATCACATATTCAAATTAAAGAAAAAGCTTGAAAATACATGAAATAATAGTTCTAGGGTTACCTTTGCTTAACACCACAAGAATTCAGCTAACACTTCCTCAAATACTCTAGAAAACCCCAGGTCTTGGCTGGTTCTTGCTAGGCTCGAAGAGGATGGAAAGAGAGAGATAATTGGGTTTTTTCCTTCTTCTTTTTCTTTTAATTAAAGGGTTCTAATTTAATTTCTCTACAACTAAATCATATTCAGCTGAATATTAATAAATGGACAGCTGCCAACTCTAAAAAGAAGCCACCTAATCACTTCTTTAAAATGACCAAAATGCCCTCATGCTTAAAACTAAAGCCCATTTAAACCTAGGGGTAAAATGGTCAAAACCATAACCCCGATAAAGCCCGATATTCTATTTTCTCCAATATATATCCCACTATGAAATAGGGTTCTAAACTTACCCATGTGATTAATCTAGCCATCCATCGCATTTTCCGTTGTCGCCGAGCAAAAATTACAAAAATTGCATATTTTACATATTAATCAAACAATACCCCTAGAGTTTAATAAAATCTCCGAAATTGAGAAATTACAACTCTAATATTTATTTCTAAATATTGGGATCTAAAATAACTAAATTCATAAATAATAATAAAATAATAAAAATTAGCGCTAATTGCCTTTTCTAATCCACATTACTAGAGCGGTCATTACAATTATCCCCCCGTTAATAGGATTTCGTCCTCGAAATCTAACCTGAATAGCTCTGGATGCTGAGTCCTCATATCCGACTCCAACTCCCAGGTGGCTTCTTCCACCTTACTGTTCCTCTAGAGCACCTTAACCAATGCAATAGTGGGATATGAAGAACTCTTTTTTTTTTTTTTTTCTATCCAAAATCTGAACAGGTTGTTCTTCATAGGATAAGTCTGGTTGTAGTTCAAGGGCTTCATAACTCAAGACATGAGTCGGGTCTGACACGTATTTTCTTAACATAGAGATGTGAAATACGTCATGAACAACTAATAATGCTGGTGGTAAGGCTAGCCGATACGCTACCTGCCCGACCTTCTCGAGTATCTGAAATGGCCCAATGAACCTAGGGCTTAACTTACCCTTCTTCCCGAAGCGCCTAATACCCTTCATGGGTGAAACTCGCAGGAAAACATGTTCCCCTGCCTGAAATGTGACATCTCTGCGCTTCGGATCAGCATAACTTTTCTGCCTGCTTTGAGAAGCAAGCATCTGAGCCTTAATCTTATCAATAGCTTCATTGGTCTTTTGTACCAACTCTAGACCCAGGTACTTCCTTTCTCCTGTCTCGTTCCAATGAATAGGAGAACGATATTTTCTACCGTATAACATCTCATAGGGAGCCATCCCTATTGTACTTTGGTAGCTGTTGTTGTAGGAGAATTCAATTAAAGGCAAGTACTTACTCCATGAACCCTCAAAGTCCATGACACAGGCTCGCAGTAAATCTTCTAAAATCTGGATAGTTCTTTCTGACTGACCATCAGTCTGAGGGTGAAAGGCTGTGCTAAACTTTAACTTGGTACCCATAGCCTTCTGAAGACTCACCCAAAACTTTGATGTGAACTTTGGATTCCTGTCTGACACAATAAATTTAGGGGCTTTATGGAAATAAACGATCCCCTTGCATACAACTCAGCCTACTAATCCACTGATTATGTAGCTTTCACTAGTAGAAAGTGAGCTGATTCTGCAAATCCGTCCACTATGCCCCTTACTGAATCATACATTCCCGTAGTTCTAGGTATTCCAATTATAAAATCCATTGCAATGTCCTCCCACTTCCACTCAGGAAGGACTAAAGATTGCAATAACCCTGCCGGCCTCAGGTGTTCAGCTTTAGTTGCTGGCAGGTTAAACACTTGAACACATAATCCACCACTTTTCTTTTCATCTCATGCCACCAAAAATAGGATTTTAAATCCTGACACATTTTGGTGGTTCCTGGATGCAATGGATAAGGTGTGGCATGAACTTCTTCAAGCACCTTCTTCTTGACCTCTTCAACATTAGAAGCACAAACTCAAACTTTAAATATCAACATTCCACTGTTCGAAACTAAAAAGTCTTTAAGTCAACCGACCATTACATGGTCTCGAACTTCAACTAGCTCAGAGTATTCCAATTGCGCTTTTTTTTGATCCTTTCTAATCGATCATATTGATATATTAAATTGTGTAACTTTCCAACTATGAATTCAATCCATGCGTTAACCATTTCAGAGGCTAGTTAAGGGCTATTAAAATAGTAGTACAAACTTGCCTGCAATTCTTTCTACTCAACGCATCGGCCCCATCGTTGGCCTTCCCGGGGTAATACAAAATCTCGCTATTGTAGTCTTTAACCAAAACCAGCCATCTTCTCCACCTCATGTTTAAATTTTTCTGGATGACAAAGTATTTGAAACTCTTATGATCAATATAAATCTCACACTTTTACCATAAAGATGATGTCATCATATTTTAAAAACAAAACCACCGCAGCATGACCTAACTCATGAGTTGAATAGCGCTGCCCATAATCTTTCAGTTGACGAACAGCTTAAGCTATAACTCTGTTGGCTTGCATCAGAACACATCCCAGACCTTGTCTGGATGCATCACAAAACTACAAATTTCTCTTGATCTGATGGAAAAGCTAACACCGGAGCTGTTATCAAACGTTGTTTTAACTCCTGAAAACTTGTTTCACATTTATCTGACCACACAAATCTCTTATTTTTTCTTGGTCAATTCGGTTAGGGCATAAAAATTTTAAAGAATCCTTCAACGAAACATCGATAATACCCTGCTAAACCGAGAAAACTTCAAATTTCTATCACAGACTTGGGCCTCGGCCAATTCTTCACCGACTCCACCTTGTTTGGATCAACCATAATCCATTCTCCTCAACAATATGACCCAGAAAGGACACCCCGAACAACCAGAATTTGCACTTTAAAGCTCCGCATACAACTTGTGGTCCCTAATTCACTGTAATACCACCTGAAGATGACGCTCGTGCTTTCTTTCTGGTTGAAAGTATACAAGAATATCATCGATAAACACTACAACGTAGTTATCGAGAAAATTCTCAAATACTCTATTCAAAAGATCCGTAAAGACCGCAGGAGCATTAATCAATCCGAATGACATTACCAGAATCTCATAGAGCCCATATCTGGTTCTAAAAGCAGTCTTTGGTATGTCCTTCTCCCGAATTCTAAGTTGATGATAACCAGACGGTAAATCAATCTTCGAAAACACTGCCTTTTCCTGAAGCTGATCGAACAAATCATCAATCCTGGGCAACGGGTACTTGTTCTTAATCGTCAGCTTGTTTAGTTCCCGATAATCAATACACATTCTGAGGGAACCATCTTTCTTTTTCACAAAAAGAACCGGAGCTCCCCAGGGCGACGCACTGGGTCGAATAAACCCAATGTCAAGCATCCCCTGAAGTTGTAACTGAAGCTCGTTGAGTTCTGCTGGAGCCATCCTATATGGAGCTTTAGAAACAGGTTCAACTCCAGGTGCCAAATCGATTACAAAATCAATCTCTCGCTGTGACGGTAATCCCGGTAACTCCTCAGGCCCAAATGTTTCAGGTCTGCTGGAGTCAAACACCACCGCTAGAAATCCTACACAACCATCGCATAGTAAATCTCTAGCCCTCAGCACAGAAATAACTGGGATTCGAGATCCCTGAACTGACCCAACATAAACAAATGGATCTTCACCTTCCGGTTGAAAAGTCACCATTTTACGCCTACAATCTATACTGGTCGAATACTTGGATAAGAAATCCATTCCCAGTATAATATCAAACTCCGTTAATTTCAATTCTATAAGGTCAATACTCAATTCCCCATCTTCAATCCTAATTGGCATAGACCTAAAACGCCTATTAGAGATAACCAATTCCCCGCTAGGCATTAGGGTTCCAAACCCTCTTACAAGAAAATCATAAAGTCTATCCAAAAGATTAAATACTCTCGATACTGCATACGAGTATATAGTCCCATAGTCAAATAATACATTAAAATGGGAGTTGCTGATAAGAAGCTAACCTTTCACCATAGAAGGACTGGATGCAACATCAGCCTGAGTAATAACAAATGTCTGAGCAAGTACAGGCTTTACTTCCAGCTTCTGCTTATCTTTCTTTGCCTGAGGGAAATTTCTCTTAAAGTGCCCAACCATGCCACACAGGAAGCATGCTTTTCGGTTGCACTCTCCGGGATGATGTTTCTTGCATCGCGGGCACTCAGGGTAAGAATAATCCTTGTGTACACCCTTGCCTTGATTTCCTCGGAATCGCTTGTTCCGTTTTAAACGCACCACTGACGACGTAGGTTTACTCTTCTGCTCAACCATGGAGCCCCAACCACCTCTGCCATAACTAGAAATATGGCAAGCGGTATCCCAATTTCGTGGCATAATCTCTTGAGGTCTTAAAATACATTCTTTAGGGCTTCCAGTCCAGAGGGCATTCTTCATATCTGAATCTCCCTGAAGGACTGTAGGTTCATCTATCCAAATTTTCTCATGCAATGATCCCACTTGATTATCAGCCATACTATGCTTTGCTGGTAATACCGAATTGAGAATGCCTGGTATATGAGGTAAAGATAGTACAGGAAACCTTTGTTGTTTCAACCTCTGAATCTCCTCATCGTGTCGTTGAATCATAGCTTCCATTTCTGCGAATCTTTGCTCCAATCCCCACGGAGCCTGTGACGAACAACCATCACTCCCATCAGAAGCCATCCAAAGGCTTTCACCTTGGTTACGGGGAGAACTCAAACTCCATTCTCTCCAACCGTTACTAGCCCTGACCACACTATCCAGACTCCCCACATTGCACCAGGTGTCCATACTATAGGACAAACCTGCCAATTAGTAAGTCAGTCTGGTCAGGCAACGATCCCATTACAAACTTTCTACCGCACTTATGGATTCTAAGGCAACGCACTTTAAAATAATTAATTAAAATCTAATATGATTCCTAACATGCTCTCACATTCAAAATTATTTAAAATACTAAACAAGTACGGGCTTACTGAACCGTGAACCGAGCTTTCTCTGATGAAGATTGTACATGTCATAGCAAGCTTCGGTAGACAAACCTGGCGGCTCTGATACCAAAATTGTAACGCCCTAATGCTAAGGCACGCTACAGTGCTTTTTCAATTACAGTGCAATCTTCGCTAATCGAAGAGTTTTCTTGAAAAACGTGTCAATTTAAAACTTTTATATTAATTAATAAACTTTGTAATATAATATAATATTTACAAATCCCGGGATCCCGATTTCAAACTTCGTAAAATTTACTTTTTAAACTTTACATTTCAAAATTACATAATTTTCAGGTCGCACAGCGACTTTCAAAATACAATTCCCAGATGTCCCGAGACCGAACACTCCAGGTCGCGCTGCTTGACATGTACAATCCCATCTGAGCTCGGGTTCACTCCTGTTCAGTCATAGCCTTTCCTTTACCTACACATAGAAGTAGAAACTGTGAGTCAACAGACTCAGTAAGAAATGCATATAACACATCATATAATTTCCGACCTGTAAATAGGCGCCCATACACCTATTTACAGAGCTTAACAGATGAGTATGAACGTTCTAACTAGGATACGACCATGTACCATGTACCTCATGCACTCAGTATACCATCGTACTAGTGTAGGTAGGGTATGGACCGCACCTTGAGTACCGTTAAGTGTTGTACCACGGACACCTCGTACCTTTCCGTACAAGTGCTGGTAACACCATGATGTACTTCCAAACATCATACACCTTACCAATGCACTCTGTACCACAACCGTACAAGTGTTGGTAGTGTATGAATCACAACAAATAAGCATGTATATATATTAACACATACATACATTCGAATATTCATATCACACATTATACACAGTTCTTACCTGTTTTCCGAATTCAAGTGTGCTGGCCGACCTGAACGGAATTCACGTGCTAGATGGATGCCCTAATCACAATAATAGTAATACAGATGAGTGACTCGCTAAATCACTTTCCGGGACTTAAAACTTGAAACTAAAAGTTTCCCTATTGATAAACCTCATGGCAATACCCTAAATATCTCAAAATTGGCCAAAACTAGGGTTCTGGAAATTCCCCCAACAGTGCATCGGTTCCCAACCGCATCCCGGCTGGGTCACCAACCGGCCGACCGGTTGGTACAGACCACCCGTAACCGAATTCCGGTTCTACTGCTGGGAACCAAAAATTATCCCCCTTAATTCAATTCAATCCCAAACCTCACCAAACTTTCCAGTATACCTGAACAATGTATAAACAACTATTTCCAACCAGAATTTCACAGAAAAACCCAAAGAAACTCAACTTGCCATTAAAGACCAAAGTTAAAGGTTTTATGCTCAAATTAACACAAAACCTAAATCAACCAACCAAACTAGCTGCTATAACCTTTAATCAATTCAAACTAAGCCTAGAATTCACTCCCTAAACATTTCTAACCTTAACAGCTCCTATTTCACAAAAATCACATATTCAAATTAAAGAAAAAGCTTGAAAATACATGAAATAATAGTTCTAGGGTTACCTTTGCTTAACACCACAAGAATTCAGCTAACACTTCCTCAAATACTCTAGAAAACCCCAGGTCTTGGCTGGTTCTTGCTAGGCTCGAAGAGGATGGAAAGAGAGAGATAATTGGGTTTTTTCCTTCTTCTTTTTCTTTTAATTAAAGGGTTCTAATTTAATTTCTCTACAACTAAATCATATTCAGCTGAATATTAATAAATGGACAGCTGCCAACTCTAAAAAGAAGCCACCTAATCACTTCTTTAAAATGACCAAAATGCCCTCATGCTTAAAACTAAAGCCCATTTAAACCTAGGGGTAAAATGGTCAAAACCATAACCCCGATAAAGCCCGATATTCTATTTTCTCCAATATATATCCCACTATGAAATAGGGTTCTAAACTTACCCATGTGATTAATCTAGCCATCCATCGCATTTTCCGTTGTCGCCGAGCAAAAATTACAAAAATTGCATATTTTACATATTAATCAAACAATACCCCTAGAGTTTAATAAAATCTCCGAAATTGAGAAATTACAACTCTAATATTTATTTCTAAATATTGGGATCTAAAATAACTAAATTCATAAATAATAATAAAATAATAAAAATTAGCGCTAATTGCCTTTTCTAATCCACATTACTAGAGCGGTCATTACATGTATATATGAATCAAGAACATAACTGGGTTTGTTCTTCTCTGCTAAATTTGACATGGATTTGTTTCAAAAACTTAACTTTCATTGTATTTTTCTCACTTTCTTTTTTATTCTGTGAATTATTGACCCCAATTAGTAGTTTTATGATGCGTTTTATTGTTGTTGTTGTTGTTGATTTTGTTATTGGGTTAGACAATTGGATAGGGAGGACAACTTTTTATCACTCTTTTTCTACTCAATTAGTGAATGAATAATTAGTCTGAAAGTCTAGGCCTTTCATTCTCTCATTTATTATATGAATTGTTTGTTTTTTTTAATTACGATGTATAACTTGAAAATTCCTTGGTGGATTCAACCATAAGAAGTAGCTATTTTTGACATACTGTTATTCATTTTATGACATTATTGTTATGATTCTCAAAGAACCATACTGTTATTCATTTTATGACATTATTGTTATTCCTATTTTTGTCATGGATGGACATCCAACATTAGAATGGAATATTATTAAAAGAAGGAATGAGGAAGTGTCAAAACCTGTAGAAAGCCAAGACCTGCTTCTAAAGGCAAAACTAGATCACCTTAGGCTACTAGTGATGATGAAGTGTAATGAGCAGTCTAGTTTCTTCTTATTTATTTCCCCATACACTTATGTATAGCTAAACATTTGCAGCATTGTTGTTAATTGATGTGAACCATATTCTGAAGATTTATGTGCATTATGTGTGATGATTTTAATTGTGATTCTTTTTGTGTTGCTTGCAAATAATACATACATATATATATATATATATTATATTACATAAAGAGTTTACTAATTAAATGAATAAACAAAAATAAGAGCTGCATGAGAAACCCACTAGACTACGCGACAGAAATTATAATTGATTGGTATTGCTTTGATTTCAGGTGATTTTGGACTAAGCGATTACAAAATAAGAGCTGCATGAGAAACCCACTAGATGCTCCCTATATTAACGAGGAAATCAATGTCGTACGGGATGAGTGGACCGAATTTGTGAAGCCTTTGATTATAGATTAAGTACTTAAGGTTACTACACTTTTGTTATAATACATGAGTAACAAGTTTTATGATTATTGTTATCTTTTGCATATATTATTAGTTTATATTTAGTTTACGATATACATAGAATTTAAGTTTTAGAATCGATTTTATTAACAATTTTGGTATTGTGTGATTAGTTAATAGAATCGATTACTAATTTTATATAAGTTTTCGAAATGTTATTTTAATTTTTTTTATATTATGTATTTACTATATTATATAGAGTTATTCTAAAATTTGATAATGCAGGTGGGGAAATTGCATGAAAAATTTGTAATTTTCCCTTACTTATATTTGTGCTTCATTTTATAAGTGACGCAATAAGTAAAAAAAAAAAAAGTATCTTTGTAATAGATATGACATTTTTAAACCGACGGAATAAGTTTTTTGTGACAGTTTTAAAATGCCATGAAACATTTAGCGTCATTTTTCAACCGACGCTGAAAATAAAATAGAAAAGTAATTATTTAGCGTCGGTTTATAAATGTCGAAAATTGTTTTTTGCGTCGTTTTGAAAATGACGCTAATAAAAACTATTTGCGACTACGGTATATACGTCGGTTTAGAAAACCGACGTAAATTCTTTAAGTGTCACTTAAAAACAGACGTGAATAGTAAATTTTGTAGTAGTGTATACGTATGTGTATATAAAATACAGAATAAATGAACATATACACTATATGAATATAGGATCGAAATACCTCCATCTATTGAATCTTTGAGCTTTAGACCCACATAAGCATGATCTGCAAAAGAAACCGATTGATGTGGGTAATCGGGCTTCCTCGCTCTCTCAACTCTCTTTAGATGGAATTTGCTGAATGAAATCAGAATGAGGGAGGAGCTCGGGGACCGAGACCCTATATTTATAGGTGAGATACTCCATCAGTATCTGTGCCACATTAATTGTCAGAATATTTTGACAATTAATTCAGGAAATCAAATCGGGTAATGAATATCGAAATCTGACCATATATAGAATATTACATAATTGATTCTGTCCAGATTCGATGAATATAAAATATTCATTTATCAGAAAATCAATTATTTATTTACTTCCTTAAATAGAAATTTATTTCCTTTAATATAAAAATATTCTTATATTCTCCCACTCGGTCAGCATTTAGACTAAAACATTTAAACCCAAACGTTCCTCATTATATAATAAACATACGAATCATAGCGACATGTCCTCATTATAAGTCGAGTATTATCTTCCATGTATTACGATATATTTATTATATAACAATGTACTTTATGTGGCAATGTACTTAAGTGAATAAACCCTAACCCTTATGTTTATTCAGGTCCTCTTACGATAATTTTCTCAGATGAAATTAAGGTGCACATAAATATGAGAAAATATCGAAATTAGAGTTTCATTAAATAATTTTTGGTTGTACAAATAAAAAACTGCATATGGGTTAATTGAATCCCATATTTACTTTATGATCCTTGAATTTGTGTTGCGGCATGCCTTTAGTCAAGGATATTGCGATCACCCAATTCAGTTTGCGTGATTAATGACCACTTATCACACCTTTTTATGGCTAAATACTTAATGTCGATATGCTAGCTTCGACTAGTACTCTTATAGTTATTAGCCATAAATATTGTAGCTGAATTTATCGCAAAATTTTCTTAATGGCCTAATGAAACTGTAATTCTGAACTCTAGGCCTACTATGAAACTCTATAATATATCATACGAGATGTATCCTCAAAACAATAAATGAATCTGACTTCTATAGTGAAAATAGCAATCAAGATTCTCTACAATATAACTTACTGGTAATCTTAAGGTCGTAATAAAATATTGATTTACGTGAATCAATACAACCAGTGAAGTACGTTAGAATCTAATTGCATGTTAACTATATTTCCAGATGGTCAATTCATCTTAACAAAATATGTATGAATATAATTTCAGTATCTTAAAGACACCCCATCACTTTGTATGAAGAATAAAGTGGTCTTAACTTTAGTTATTCTGATACTACTTAACGATCCTGAAACAAATGTAATGCAAAGTCTTATTCAGACTCATAGGCATACATTACTTAAAGATAAAAGTTATATCAGATTAATAATACATAATTTTATTTAATCAGAGATGCTGTGGCTACTCTCTAATTAATTAAAATTATATATGTTATTTATATGCATTATCTCAAAATAATAATTTGATATATGAATTATTTCAACTTATATAGAAAACTTTTATTATTGTCTACGTATAAAACAAATATTACTCCCACTAACCTTCTGGTATATAATTATTTCTATAATTCTCTTTTCAAACCTAAAGGAAAAGATGATTTAATACCAATTTGTGAGATGTTGGTTTTAATCTACAGGTAGACACCTTAAGCTTGCATATGTTCACCACTATTAGAGGGAAAATTTTATGGCAGTCTGTATACCTTCTCCTCTAGTTCACGGTTTGGAATTTATAAAAAATTGAAACGAGCAACAAATGTCAAGGTCTATAATAGAATCATTTCAAAATGAACTTCTTAGCAATGAATATTCTTTTATATCTTTATGTTTCTCAATATTGCCTAATGAATATTATTGGTGAAAAAACTTATGCTTAATTAATGTTCTCCACCCCATTAGGCAACTTTACTAAAGATAAACTTTATTGCTCTTTAAGATATTCATTTCTTTATTCATGGCATGTTGTACTACAACTTCAATTATTTATCATCCTATAATTTAATTTGTGTCTCAAATTAATATTGTAGTTGAACTCTTATTGTACAAAATGTAATCACTAGAAAACATTGATCTTATCGTTCTAATAAGTCATCTTAAGGATGGACCAACAAACTCTTAAAAGAGCAAATGGTTCAATATGCATGTTATTTTAGAAATTATAAGCAATTACTAAATAATATAACTTATTAGAATTTTATCAATGACTTGTAGATTATTAATGATTAGTTATGAATTCTCAATAACCATTAACCTTAAGGGTTGTTGTGAATCATAATTAATCTTACACTTGAGGTGGAAGTTTGAGAAAATATGAATGATCTTTCTCTGAAACTAGGTTCCTAAATTGATCACTCCCACTGATCAAATCAATTCTTAATTCCACAGTTCTAGTGTTATGAGATGGATAATAAAATATGTAACCCTTAAACCTTATAGCTTTTCAAAAGAAATATGCTCACTTATGGTATTTGGGCCCAGATCTTTTTTTTTTTTTTTTTTTGACAATTGTACTCTAACTGTATATGGGTATTTATAAAATGTGTACATGTCATCAAGTCGGTTTTCAACCTTATCACAACTCAAAATATGTTTGAGAAATAACTTTGGTTAGAACACGATTCGATATGTACACCCCATTGAAGAGTATCAATAGAGAAAGATTTAGGAAAGTTCGGAGTTTGCTATGTAGGCTCCACCCCATGTCCAAAAAATGCTTAGTTTCTTAAATCTGTCACACACTATGACTTAGGTGTACCAGGCATATGTATCGGACAATGAACCCATGCTTTTAAAGAAACTTTGCAAATGGACTAAGAGTTTATCCATACTCACAAATTTTAATGTAGTATTCTTCATTTTATATTTGATCTCACTATCTTAATATGCAAAATGCACTATTTCTCTACTTAAGATTTAAATGTCTTTGAAACATATAAATCTATACTTTTGTAGAAATATAATTTATGTGAGTAATCATTAAAAAAGAGATGCAAAATTTGAGTCCATGTCTTCAAAATTAATTGACTTGTATGATTTCTAATATGATAGGATTCTAATATGCACCGATCTTGACTTGTTGGAATACATATTCTTAATGAATTTCACACAAATTCTAAATAAAGTTAGTAAAATCAAGTGTGATGAATATCCCCACCATTTACTAACATTTATTCGATTTATGGAGATATGTTCCATAATCTTTGGTGCTATAATGTAGAAGAATTCTTATTGATAACACATTTCTTATTGTCAGATTGAACTTGCATATCTTTATGGGTGACATCATTTTGTAGTAAATACCTCTAAATGTGTCTAAATCAAGTTTCAATAGAATCTTGGAACATAAAGGTCTTTGCCAATTTTAAAACAAAGTCACTACTATATTTCTTGTTCCTCAAACTTCTAAATGTGAGAACTTATCTTGTATGTGGATAAGATTTGCTCACAGTTACTGACTTTCTCAGGTTTATTTGTAAACCTTGCAAGAAATTATGAATGTGAAATAACAATCTAAAATAATCCATTGTGTGTTAATGATAATCACATCAACTATATTAGAATGAATTCATACACAATAAATTAAAATTTATTGGTGATAATAGAGTGTGATTTGTTTTTCTTAATTATACAGTGAAAACTGTACATTTTAGATGAAGTTATCAGAATAAATTTTGGAAATTTGTACTGGTATGGAAGAAATTTATGAATAGTGATGTAATAATTACATATATAGTTTTGAGGTTTAAATGAATCATGTTTTTACCAATGAATAAACATGCTTAAATATGAAATCTTATTAAACAAAAATTGCCTGTGGGCTAAATTTTTAATTTAATAAGATTAAATTTAGATGTAGATTATGATAGATTTACAGAATTTATGAAAAAACTTAAAGTTTAATATTTCTATCTCAATGAAAGGTATGAAACACTTATAAATGTTTCAAAATTTTATACTTTATGATAAAATTATTAAATTAAATTTACATAATTCCCTGTGGGATAAATTAAGAGAATTTAATTTAATATATTAATTATGTAAATATAATAAAATCCCTGTAGGGTAAGATTATTATGTTCACATAATTTATGTCCATTATGTGATCTTGATCCACTTAATATATACAATTTTATATAATTAAGGATGCTGTGGCTACTCCTTAATTATTTAAAATTATGTGGTTCACTAGACACCAAAGTATAAACTCAAGATTAAAATTTTACTAAATCTAAAATTGCCTGTGGGCTAAATTTTAAATTTAATAAAATTAGATGAATCTTATGATAGATTTAATTAAACAATTAGTTTAGGAAAATGAAGGTTTATTATCTATCTTTAATTAAATTTGTGATAACACTATTAAATTAAATCCCCATAACTCCCTGTGGGGTAAATTAAGAGAACTTAATTTAACATATTATCCTAATTAATTATACAAATATAATAAAATCCCTGTGGAGTAAAAGTATTATACTTATATAATAAATTACAAGTTATGTCCATTAAGGTAAATTTGAATTAATATATAATTTTATATAATTAAAGATGCTGTGGCTACTCCCTAATTATATAAAATTATATTATCACTTTGACATTAGGTATTGGGCTCTACCTAAAAGTAATTTCGTTATTACATAATAGACAATCACTGAGATTAGTGCTCCTAGTGTGGTCGTCCGAAGATCATTAAAAACCGTTCTAGATATGAGCATTTGTCCCAAGTTCATGTTTTCTTATGTCAAACCACAAAATTACTTACATTTTATTCATATTTTATTCATTTTAGGAAGTTTTATGAATATTTTATGAATAATTTTATGAAGTTTTATGAAACTTAATGTGCTATATAAAATATTCAACCTATCTTAATGTTTGAATATTTCTAAATATATCTAGCACTATAAAAGGAATTTATGTATAACATTTAAATCATACAAATCAAAATTAATTGTATTAAAAATAAATTTGCCAAATAAATACAAATTAATACAATATTGTATGATAATAAATTAAATGCTTAATTCCATAATATATAATTAATATGCATTTATGACCATATAATATCTTAAATATTTGCACTAATAATTAATTTGTATAAATAAGGTAAATATATAAATTAGTACAATTAATTATATGAAATGAATTAAATGCAAAATTAAAAAATATACTTAATGGCAGATTATCAATTAATTTAATCAATAAATTACTTAATTGGTAAATAAATATAATAATTGCGCACTTAATTGTAGAATAATTAAATATTCACATTCTTAAAATATCACAATTATTGTAATTACATGTAAAAATAAAGCATGTAATTAATTTACCAAATTAAAAACTTTCCATAATAATTTATTACTAAATAACATATAATATATGAAGATATATATTAAATAAGAATGGAAAGTTTAAACAAATGTAATTTAATTGACTAAATAAACAAAATAAGTAAATAAAATAAAATTCCAAAAATAAATCAAAATAATAAAATTTCAGAATTTTCTTAAATTTTTCTTAATTTTCCTTTTTTTTTTTGAAAAATCTGCCTTGAAAAACGACATAATAAATTTTCCTTAAACTTCCAAAAATCATGAAATCAATTCCAAAATAATCTAAATGAAAAAATTAAGAGATCTATATTGATTTCAAGCATTGAAAACACGCAAAATGTATACTTTAATTTCAAAAGGTGTTCTCGGGTCCGAATGGATTTTTCCAGTAAAGTTTTCAGATTTTAAGGTATTAAAATTATTTTGATGCACAAAATCGATCTATAATATCTTATGAATATAGTAATGCATATAGAATTCAAAATAAATACCAAAAATGAAAACGGAAAAAATACGGACCGAAGCATAAAATTTTCATGTATACATATATACTCGTATACAATATATACTGCATAAAATCATCATTAATGTATGGAAGAGAGTATTACATATAATTTCATGCAATAAAAGTATATATAATATATATACGTATATATATACAATAATACTTACGTATATATATATAATATATATAAACAAAATTAAAATATGAATATATATATGTATATACGTAGATTGAATTAAAATGTATATATATGATCGGAATCATATGAATATGAATATGTATATAAAATATATATAAATTAAGAACCGATCATATACGTATATATATTTATATATGAAGATGTATATGAATATAAATATATATATGTATATATATATATGAAGATGAATAAGAATATGAATATATATATGTATAAAAAAGAATTGAGTATGAATGTATATATATAATCGGGATTATATAATATGAAAGTATATATATATATAAAATATATATAATTTATATTATAAATGAAGAACCCCGTAAAAGTATATGTATATATATATATATAAAACTCAAAATAAATTAAGGCAGAGATATATAATCCCCTCTTATACCAACTGTTAGACATTTATATGTATAAACTGAAATATACGTATGTGTATATAAAATACAGAATAAATGAACATATACACTATATGAATATAGGATCGAAATACCTCCAGCCATTGAATCTTTGAGCTTTAGACCCACATAAGCATGATCTGCAAAAGAAACCGATTGATGTGGGTAATCGGGCTTCCTCACTCTCTCAACTCTCTTTAGATGGAATTTGCTGAATGAAATCAGAATGAGTGAGGAGCTCGGGGACCGAGACCCTATATTTATAGGTGAGATACTCCATCAGTATTTGTGCCACATTAATTGTCAGAATATTTTGACAATTAATTCAGGAAATCAAATCGGGTAATGAATATCGAAATCTGACCATATATAGAATATTACATAATTGATTCTGTCCAGATTCAATAAATATAAAATATTCATTTATCAGAAAATCAATTATTTATTTACTTCCTTAAATAGAAATTTATTTCCTTTAATATAAAAATATTCTTATACCAATTTCCAAAATCCCTGGGGTTAGTCCAAGGCAGGATCTCGGTTCGAAGCCCCCACCTACTCATGGAAACTTCATTTAAGGTTAATTAAAAGGTAAGAGCCCTACCAGTCTAGTGAAAAAACAGCAATCTCATAGCAAGAAGACAATTGTCAGCTAACCACACTGATTCAAAAAGAGCAAAAAGCTCAAGGTTTATGCAGGAGCATAAAGAGGGATAAAAAAATCTAAAAAAGGCATACCGCCAATGCTACTAAGGACAAAAGGTGCACATCACGAGTAGAGCTAACAAAGCTAATAAAACAAACCAAGCATAAACATAAAAAAAAAAAAAAGCTTCAGTGGTCACCCCCTAATGCAAAGGAAGCGATACGAAAGACCAAAACAAGTCCAACAAAAGCAGAGGAGCACTGCCATCTTCCGACGAGAAAAGTCCACTCTCATTCTCCCAAAGTGGTTCTGAACGGTGAAGGTGTTGGGACAAGGGATGCACATCCCTTTGGGTAAAACCCGAATTCCCCCTTATACATCAACAACACTCTGAAAGCTAACTAAAAGTCAATGTGCATCAGAGGTAGAACGCCTGAATGAAAACCCACGAGCACCCACTGAGATCGAAAAAAAAAAAAAAAAAAAGAAAGACACAACTCCAAAGCCCAAGTTCACACCTGAAAAGGGCTAACACAAAACGACATCTCCAAAATTGAAAGGAAGAGAGCTAAGAGAAACCCACCACCATCGCCACCCTGCAACCCACGAGAATAAAGCCATTTGCGAACCCCAACCAGAGGTATGAGGCCTTTAAATAAAGATGCCCAGCCACAAAGATCAGCGGCCACTCGCCTGATAAAACAAGCACCATGGATCTGGTCCCAAAGAATGAGGTTCGATGCCTTCAACACCTACAACCGCCAAGACCTGTCAGAGGAACATCCCTCTTCGCTCGGAAAGGATAGGAAGCAAAGCTCTCGGGCCCCACCAGCCCAGATCTAACCGGCGGCGCCCAAGGGAGTAAAAGAACCCTAAAATAGACTAAAAGCTAAAAGGGAAAGAAACCCTAATCTGAGAGAGAGAAAACGAGTTTGGTTTTGCTTCTTTTTTTTTTTAACCGGAGGATATTTGCTTCTAACCCACCTAAATTTTACTTTAGGTAATTAATAAGCAATAATTACATAATATATTATTTTTTTAAAAAAAATTACATTTTAATGTTCAAATATTTTTTTTTATATTTTTTACGGTTTTTTGTAAAAACAATACTAAAACAACAAGAAAACTATATAAAAGTAACAAGAAATAACATCAAAACAACAAACAAATAACAAAAAATCAACAAAAAAATTAATAAGAGCACAACATAAAAATACATCAAAAATCGTAAAAATATCTTCCGTACAACCGTATTTTTGTAATTTTTTTATTGTTTTGTGTATTTGTGAAACAATCTCAATTAATAACCTTTTAATTTTTTTTTTTTTGGGTTAGTTTAGCCTCTCAAACTTCTATATTGTTAACAAATTTGAGTATCTGTTATAAGACTCGTTAAATACTTATATGGCGTCATGGTGACTTTGCCTACTCTTGTGACGTCAATTTTCTCATGCCATGTCACAATGACATGGCAAACTTACATTGGTACTACTGCAAACGCCACTACTATTGTAACCTATTTTAGATTTAAAATCAACTCAAAATAAATCCAAATTTTATATAATATCCTACTAGTTTAGGCACGCTATTATGTTGTCATTTGTTAATCAAATAATTTAATACAAAATCGTATTTAATTAAAATTTTATAATAATTAAATATTTTCATAGATAAACATCGTAAATGTAAACTTTTTACAAAAATCAAGATTCTAAAATCTATTTTTCAAAAGTGAACAAAATAAAAGTGTCGCTCAGCGATTAACAAATCTGAGCCCATATTATTCCGAAGATCCAAACACTCCAAGTCTAACGATCTAGATATGTACAATATTCACTAAGCTCCATTACTCAGTGTTGTTCTGCCCTAGCCTTTATCTACACATGAAACATAAATTTGTGAGTCGACAGACACAGTAAGAAAAATATAAAACATAAACATACAACCTAAATTGTAATATAGGCGCCCATACACCTCTTCACAAGCCTGAACCGCATCAAATGTGTATGATTTTTAAATGTTCTGGACATGAGTACAACTAGCCATAATACTATATGCACTCAGTACCGCGAAAGTACTAGTGTAAACGATCATCCAACCCAAGAACTATCGTTGAAGAATTCACAATGTAATCTTTCAAGCCAGCCTCAACACTCAGGAATAGAATGGGCTATTAGATCTTATAGGATGAACAAATTTATGTATTACAGTGTATTCTCAATTCATGAGACAATGTAATGGAGATAGGGTTGATCACAAACTCATACCACCTTGAATGGTGTATGCGTGTGAGATGAGGAGTGTGTGTGTGTGTGTGTGAGAGAGAGAGAGAGAGAGAGAGAGAGAGAGAGAGAGAGAGAGAGAGAGTGAGACACACAAGAGAGAGAAAATGAGAGTGAAAAATCAATTCTTATTTTTCTCTTGTTACCGTATTTAAGTTGTGTTGTTTCTTATTTTTATTTATGATGTTATAGATTATATATAATATTATAAATAAATTCTTTCAATTCTTTATTAAAACAAAAAAAAATATCAATTTAATTTGAATTCAGAATTTAAATTCAAATGTAAATATCTAATACCTGATTAACAGAAATCAGTTAAACGTTTTATTTTATTATTATCTTTTTAATTAAATACATTATCTAATAATACATTTAATTTAATAATTAATTAATTTAATTTAAATTATTTTATCCAATAATATAATCAAATAAAATTAACTTGGGCCTTTATATGTCACCCTACACATGTGGGCTAGGCCCACACGTGTGGGCCGTATTTTAAGGTTTGAAATTGATTTCTCAATTTTATCATAAATAAAATTTATTACTTATTTTGCCAATAAATAATAATTGATTAATTTTCATTAATCTGTTATTTCACAAGGATTAAAAATAAATATTATTTTCTCTAAAATAAAATATTTCTCTCTTTAATATTATTTAAGAATAATATTACAATTAACTAAGTAATATAGTTTTATCTAATAAAACTAAATAGTTAAATAATATTAATTATACAATTCATAATTATCAAAATAATAATTTCTTAAATTACTATTTTGCCATTAAGAATTTATTTTCCATAGAAATTAATTCTCACTCTAATTTATTCATCAAATAAAATCTTCCCCTGTACAGTGTTGTATAGAGGTGACTCGGGGACCATGGACCTCTATTTTGAAGCTCCAATAAATAATTATTATCGATCTGATCAATAGAATAATCCAATTTATTAATTCTTTTATTACTCCACTATAAATATAGAATTACATTTGGGGGTACTACGAGCCCTCTGCCCCACGCATCTAACCAGCTTGCGTGGTTCACTAGTTCCACCGACTAGACTCTTAGAGTGATTCAGTCGATACAGAGATGCGCTTGAAGTGGGGGGTGTGCTGTCCCTATTAGGCTGGGCCCTTCCCCATAAGGCCCTACCGTCGGGGCATAAGCGCCCTCTTGCTACGCATATGCGAGGCGCCGTCTTAGCCTTCCCTGACCAGGATTGCTCCCACACCCGTAGTGTTCGTGATCGGCCTACTCAACTCTGTATCGATCGAAAGGCAGGGCGGCATAGCCCCCAACCAAGGGAGTAGTTACATTTAGTATGTCCCTCCTTATTCCCGACATGCTATAGTTAGAATTATATTTACAAAATTCTTACTTGTAGTCCATTTATATAATCAATATAAGAAATTTGTCCTTCAATTATATTTGATGTATAAATAGATAAGATTATAGTCTTATTAAGTTAATTAAATAATAATTAGAGAATTTAATGCAAGTGAATAAATAAGCGTACTTTATTAATAACAAAGATTTTATTAGACTATGTGGGTAAAATAAATGATATTTGTGAATGAGAATATTTTTAGGTTCACCAACCATAGAAACTCGATTGATCGGCCAGAAATATCACGACAGTAATAGTTTGAGATTTTCTTATATCGAAAAGTTTCAATTAGTATTGTTTTTTATTGGGGTGTTTCGGGGTAGTTGGTTATGACCATCTTACCCCTAAATCTAGAAATCTCTTAAAAACTAGTAAGGGTAAAATAGTCTTTTACTTAAGTTTTATGGGTTTTGTCCTAGATGAATTTCTAGAAATCCTTAGCTGGTTTTGGATACAGTTAGTGATTAACTAAGCCGTTAATAAAATAAAAGGAAAGACATATATCCAAAGCTATCAACCTTCTCATTTTCCTTCTCTCTTTCTACCTTCAGCCCTAGAAGAGACCAAGAACAAAGTTGAAGTTTTCGTCTTTTTGCAGCAATTCACCAAGGAAAACAGCTAAGAATCAAATCGAAGTTGATGGAAACAGATTAAGGTGACCCTAGAATCTTACTGTTTTTGAATTTAGTAGGAAGTGTTGGGTTTAAGTGTAGTTTTCTTTAATTATTTTTAGTATAGTATGTGAGGTGTTAGATTTCATTCTTGAGCTTTATTTTCTATAGTTTGAAGTTAATTTAGTGATCATAGTAGTTGTTTATAGTGGGAATGCCAAGTTTGAGTTTTGAAACTCAAGCTTGAGCTTCCATGATGGTTCCTTGTCTTTAGTGTAACTTTGAGTTATGGGTGTTTGGTTATGTTCTATTCATGGTATTGGACTAATTTGTGAAGTTTGGTTAAGTTTGGATAGGTTTAGAAGGAGTTAGGTTTGAAAACCCCAAATTTGGGTGTTTCTATAGAGAAAATGGTAAGCCGTTTTTACAGGGTACTGCAAAAACGGTGGACCATTTTTCCCAGGCAAAACCATATAAAATGGTGAGTTGCATGGGGTGATTTTTCCAGCACCTAGATTTTGTGTTTTATCGATATTTAGGGTATTATCATGCTATTTATCGATAGGAAAACTTATAGTTTCAAGTTTAAGCCTTAGAACGGTTAAAGAAATAAGTTGTTTATCGAATTATCGTTGTTGTGACATAAGGCCCGAGATCATCTAGCATTTTCCACTTAAGTTAACTGGCACGAGTGTATTTGGACTAGAGGTAAGAAAAATTAATTCGTACCACATAGCATGTCAAGATATGATACTATTATTATCATTTGTGAATCAATTATTATTGAGAATAAGATACGGTAATTACCGTTTATAAGAGAATAGTTATTACTCTATTGGGTTGTCTCATTAGGCAACAATGTGAAAGAGAGTACTACTCTAATTAAAACTGTTGTTAGGTTACTCACTTGTCGGTTATCTCATCAGGTAACGACAATGACATTTGGAAGTTGGATTAAGTATCATGGTTGTCTTACTAAAAAAATAATAAGAATGAGGTAACGACTATGGTTTGTCTTATTAGACAAGAACTTGAATATTAATGGATGTTTAATTACTTGAGATTGTATAATTTGTGTTATACTGTAATTCCTTACTTTGAATTAGTATTGATTACATAGCTAGTTATAAGAATATTGTTGATTATTGCTACATGTTATTTATAAGTTTGTTTTTCCTACTTTTCTTGTTGAGTATTTGTGACTCGCGGGTGCTTTATGGTGCAAGTAAGAAAAACTAGATTGGGACAGCCATGAGTTAGAGGTCTTCCCCAGCAAATGTACATATCAGCTTATCCGATCAGCGGTGTCGAGTAGTCAAGTTTTTCGTTTATGTCAACTCTGAAGAGTATAAGTGTTAGTTGTAAAATTTTAATAGAATCTTTGTAAATAGTTTATTTTAAAATGGGATTCCCAATCGTAATTATTGTATAATGCCAAAGTTTTTTTATATATATTTAAAATAATTACATAAATTTTTTAATTAAATCACAATTTTCTTTATAATTGTTAGTTTATAATTATAAACTAAATTGTAAAAGCACACACGTGGCGTCCCTACAAGTTAGGGTGTTACAATTAGAGCTGGTCAAAATTACCATTTTACCCTTCTACTTATCTCTTGATTCCTTATATACCATCAATTCAATGTGAACAGTTAATCTATAACTTATTATAGATTTGGATCCAACTGTTAATACTCCTAGAATTAATACTATAAGGGAACTAATATTCAATCTGATTCCACTATTGTATAACATGTTTCCAGCCACTCATGGTATCAAGCTCACAAAATAGAAGTTGTAAGAATCATCTTTTTTGAGAAACTTTAACAAGTGAATCAAAGAACTTAAAGTTCATGTATACTTAGGATTCAGGCTAATCTATTAATAATCATCATTATGATATGAATAACTCTTTCATAGTAAACGACCCATTAATGAAAAATATTTATTACATATCGGTGCAGTCATGGATCGATAATCTAATTATACACAACACCTTTACTACATGTCTATCCACATATGTGATCTGAATCAAAATCAAACACACTAGAAGTATAGTGTATAGTAAACCGTACTTAGTAGTTCCATATTAAAGATTCCTATTACTTTAATAAACTACTCACTTATTTTATTCATATAGTATAATCTTAATTTTCTTGTACGTCCTCACAAGATTATACATTCTCCACGAATAAAGAATTTTTAGATATACTATTATAATTAATATATCATTTATCTTATAATTTTATTTCTTATATTCTCTAATATAATATTATTTAATTACTTACTTTTAGGGCATAAATTCTAACAAGATCAACCTTGACAACAACGGTATAGATATTTACCTTCCTTAGGGAGATAAAATCTAAGTCGTCTTGAGGTCAGTCTATACTCTTTCGGTGTTGACCAATAATGGAGGTCGTAAGTTACATTAACATATACTCCTTCTTCCACTCACTATTTTAGGTTAATGTGTTTGTTTTATTAATTCTCAGAACTAATACAATATGATTAATTTATTTATAATAAAAGCTACTACTAGAAAAAATACAATTAGCAACACTTTTTTTTAACTAAGGAAAATTAAAAGACAACACTTATAAAAGTGTTGCCTCCTAGAGTGTTGCCAAAAATATTAGCATTAAGCAACACTTAAAAAAGTGTTACCATATCTTATTACTTGAAAAACACATATAACAACATTTCCTTTAAAAGTGTTGCCATACATAATTTTTAAAATTTAATCAAATGAAATTAATTATTATTTTCTAATTAAATTTATAATATAATTTTTTTTATATAGAAAATTATGTTATTTAACTATTTCAAATGATTTTATGGAATTCAATCTTTTTTTCTGTATATTCAAAAACAAACAAAAAAATATTTTGTTTACATTAAAATCATGAAAGTTTACAATTATGCTTTAACATTACAACAATTTAAACATATTCTTAGTCTATTAAATACATAGCACTCCAAAACAAAAAATAATCTACTAAACTATTATTTTCTCTGAAAGCCTCCATTAATTTCATGTTGTTCTACGGTAGAGCACTGGAGTTCTCCATTCCATGATGTATACATATGTTTGTGCGAGAAACACTACAATAAGAAGGAAAAAAATATTAGTATAAATTATCAATGATAATTTATTTTTCTTTATTACATGAGTGTCATATATAATTGAGCAGTTCTTAAATACTTAGGCAACAATACTTACAATATTCTTTTAAGAATTCTTCGAGCAAGACTTATGCAAACATAAATTAATAGTTAGAAAAATCAAAATCATTGTACAGTTAACAACTAAAGCAAAAAAAATCTTAAAATAAAAGCTCACTGATTTAAATGTATAAGCTTCAAGAATTCAATAAACATACATATATATATAAAATTCCAAACAAATTAATAATAAAACTCAAAAGATATATTAACTAATTAGAATAATGTATATACATAGTTTTACCTAATTTTAGTCATTCTCATACTATCCAAGTATAAGTGACGAAGAACCTAGCACACACAAAGGTAATTTTAGAAGTATTTGATTAAAATTATCATGATAGATATATCATAAATAAATAGAAACTAAAAATTAAGAAGAAACATTAGGCAAAAAGATAACCATTATAGATAGAGTTAAGTTCTAATGGTCTCCATTAAACTTTTTCGATGATACCTTCATATATGTATGGTTATTTTATCTTGTACAAAGTGGGATAGTTTTTTTTTCATGGTACTTAGCTGGTACATATAAGAAGAAGAAGTTACAATCCACCAGTTCAACTTAAATTAGTTAGTTTTAGAATCAAATATGGCATTTATTTATTTATTTTATATACATAAAATAGTATTTGACAACACTTATCTATGAGTGTTACTATTGTTTATTATTAATTGATTTTAAAATACAAATTTAAAAATGTATGAATTATTTAGCAACACTTTAATTTTAAGTGTGTTCAACTATATAAAGAAATAAATTCACAACACTTTTTTATTAACTGTTGTTGATTAGGTGTTGCCAAATATAATTTTTGTAGTTATAAATAAATTTCCAGTCATAATCATTAAATCTGAATTAACTTTTTAATTCATAATTTAAAATTATTTTAAATAAATAAGTTAATTTTAAATCACCAAGTTAATTCTAAATTAATCTTGGCCAATTTACATATTTTCGGTTTTAAAAAATAGTAAACACATAAATACATATGACAATCCTAATATATCATGTTTCTACTATGAGATGCGTGATAATATAATTGTGTGGAATTTCTATGTATGACATGTTATTTGCATGAGTATGTTATTAATCAACTATTAATGAATATTTATTTAAAATAACAATAAAAAATAATGATGATAAACCGAGTAATAAATGGATATTTCTAATTTTACAATCTTTGGAAAAATTAGAAAATAAATTATAAAACTAATCTCTACCACTGCAAGGATATTTTTATAATTTTGTAGGATCATCGTAAGCCTACAAATTAATTAAAAAAAATAATTAATCATTCTTAAATGAACCTTTTATTTAAGACATCTTTTAAACTCTTTTAATTAATTAAAATAATTTTAATTAAGTTATTCTTAATTAAATGCTTTATTTAAGACAACATTATTATCATTTAACTTTTATCTTAACATAATAACATTTCTTATTTATTTTAGATTAAGATAATTTTTATCTTAATTTGGTGTTATATTTTAATTTGAATTTCAACCCTAAAATCAATTATATTTATTTAATTCAAAATTAAATTTTTTGAAGAAAAAAATATCCCTTAAACTCTATTATTTTGTCTTAATTATATAAAATAATAAAATTATTTAATCATTTATTATTATATATTTAAAATAGTTATTATTTTAAATTTAAATTCAAATAAATAACTATGGAATCCAAATAAATATCCCAAAATAATGCTTAATTATTTACAATAAATAATTAATTGATAATTTATAGTATATATACTATATATACACTATATTATATACTATTGTTTTCTGTATTCCCAGATGCCCGGTACGTGGTAGTCACGAAAGTATACCACGTTAGATTAGGCATGGTTAATATATTATGTTGAGATTTTATGCCCTAAATAAAATTCATTTCAATATAATCAGATTTACTAATTAATAAAAGATCAGAAATCATTTTATATTTCATGGTTCACATGATTACTTTCATGATTATATGTTTAATGTATAAATTCTATCAAATTCTGAACAAATAGTTATTCATGATTATAATATTGTCTATACAGTGGAAAATAATAATGATTACATATTTCAAAGTTTTATTCTCATGATTTATCAATACACTGGATTTACACTGACGTGATAATCTGCGATAAAATTTACTTACACATTGATATGTGGTATGTCCTTTCCAGGGTATTGGCAAAGTATGGCAAAGTATGCTAGTATCGGATGTATAGAGTATACAGACTGGACCGATATTGACATTAGATAAGATATTATAAACTTACTGATATATCTTTCTAAGTCAATATCACTTAGTTGATCTTAGGTCAATAGATCTTAATCTTGAGATTGTTAGGTTCTGGCTTAAATGTATTATTCATGTTCTTTGACTTGTTCGTTAAAGTTGGCCAAGTGGATCTCCCAAATACTTACATCTTGGGAACATGGTAGTGCAATTTAGTGGGAGCGCTAATCATAAATATGAAATCTATAGCTTCTATAACTATTAGAAGTGAAAAGATGATTACCTTCAAGCTTAGCTTAACTTGATAAATAATTGAGCGCTCATTTCAGTTATTATATTGGTTTATTGAAATATTATTTACAAGTAGCTAAGTATTTTAAGGATAAAATACATTGAAGGTGATGTCGTCCAATTTGTTACACTGTAGTCGCGTTAGTAAATGGGCTATGTTGTATCCACATAGAGGTAAATTACCACTAAAAATTAGTATAGAATATGGTAGAAAATGAAAATAATAAAATGATAGATGAGAGATTGTGATCAGATAAAGAGCTTGGTGAGATAGAAATGTAATTATGCAAATCCGATTCTAATACCGATATTAATTTAAAACACAGTTGTTGTAAAGACCGCCTATGGATAATACTTTGAATTATTAATTATTTAAGAATTATGTATTAATAATTATGGAATGCATATTTTAGAAATATATTTTAAATATTATATGTGTTTTTATGCTATTTTATACCTAATTACCTAATTTCTCTGATTGTGTTCGGAAGCTGTGGAAAGCGACGTTGGGCCTAGAGAGTTGCATTTTATAATTTAGAATATTATCGGGGTATTATAGTTAGGTTTTAGAGGTGTTGATAATTGGTTGGGAATAGTAATGTCTAAAATGCCCTTAGTAGTATTTAACTTTTAGTTTGAGAAAAAAGGGCAAATTAGTAAATTGCCAAGGAAGGTTTGTTTTTGTCTTATTTGGTTTTTATTTAAATCTGAATTTAAACTTTTCCTTTAAGAAGAAAAGAAGAGAAAGTCTAAGTCAAGTGTTCTTGGTGTGAAAAGAAAAACCTAGAAACAAAATTCACTTCTCTCTTTCCTCTCTCTCTCGAATTGATAGGAACCAGCACTAAGCTGGGATTTTTCTTGTTTAATTCACCTAATTGATGTTGTAATTGATGCTCTAATCCAAGGTAACCCTTCTTGCTTGCTTCCTTTGTTATTCTCTAGTTTTATTTTAAGTTATGTTGGTAGTCTTGGGTTTTAAGGGGGCTGTGGGTGTGCTTTTGGTTTATTCTCTTTTCTGGAGTTAGGTAGTGATGGTTTTTAGTGTTTAAAGCTTAGTTAGTTAGTTATTTTGAAGTTGGTTTGGAGATTTAGTTAAAGAGCTCAAGATGGAGCTCTAATGGTGATTTGAGAAATTGTGTGAATTGTGGTGTTTTGCTGCTTGAAATTGGTTTAAAATATTGTATACAGGTATTCTGGAAAGTATTGGAAAATTTGGGGATGAATTGAGATTGTAGGGTTGGAATTTTGGTTCCCTGCACTGAGCCGAATTCCGGTTCCGGAGCTGTGTCAACCTGGCCGACCTGGTTGGTCCCAGGAACCGGACTTCCGGTTGGGGAACCGGCCTGCCGGTTGGGGTTTTTCCCGAACCCTAATTTTTCCCGTTTTTAAGTATTTTAGGATATTGGCACCCTTTTCATCGATAGGGTTAAGCTTAGTTGTATTTTAAATCCCCGATAAGTATTTAGCGAGTCTCTCATCAAATTTTGAATATTATGGTTTAGGGCCCTGTAAAACGTCGAGCTGCACTTCCACTCAGGCTGACCGGCACACTTGAGCAAGGAACGAGGTAAGATAGCGTAAGAATATTTATATATATGAATGTTTATGCTTGTTTTGAATGTTATTATAAGTACGGTGTTACCAACACGAGTACCCAGGGTACGTCGTGTTCGTGGTACAACACTTAGTAATTCTCGGGAGTACAATCAGGGTTCTACCAACACAAGTATGGAGTTGATACTTTAGTGCATTTGGTATAGTAGTCGTACTACCCTTAAGAACGTTCTTAATCATTTGGTGAGCTTCGTTGTTAAGCTCAGGGCAGCTTGATCATAAAGCTGGCATCGTGCTACTTTTATATTTCTTGCATATCTTACTGAGTCTGTTGACTCATCAGTTTGCTACCTTGTGTAGGTAAAGGAAAAGCAAAGCTGGAGGAACAGTGAGGTGGAACTCGGCATGATTGTACATATTGCGGCAGTGCAACCTGGAGGGTTTCGGTTTATAAATATCTTGGAGTCTGTATTTTGAAGATGCATGTCCGCAAAGCTTTAAAAAAAAATATATATATGTATATGTAATAGTAAAATACTTTTAATCCAAATTTTGATACTCGGGATCCCGATCCATATGGTTATTAATATATAAATTATTAAAGTTATTTTCCGAGTTTATTATTATTAAAATACGGACGTTACAGTTTGGTATCAGAGGCACTGGGTTGTCCACTGAAGACCGTCAAGATATGTACAATCAAGGCCAGTGTCGAGTTCAACTCACGGTTCCGTAAGCTTTATTTCTTTTTGCAAACTGTTTTAAGATATGTGGTGTTGTATATATGATTAAATAAATATTAATTGCGGTTCTGAAATATTTGACCACTGTCTAACCTACGTGCCTTGTGGGTTCGCAGGCTAAGTCCTAAATAATGGACGACCAGCGAAACGTTAGAAGGCAGGGTGAATTGGTTGAGACCGGAGGTGGTCGGGATGGTAGAAATCCCCAAAACCCCCGTGGACGCGGTAGAGGCCGCGGTCGAGTCCCGAGAGGTGGACAAGAGAATCCACCTCAGGCCCCTGTTGATTGGGAACAAAGGTTTGCTGAGATGCAAACTAGAATTGAGCAACAAGAAGAAGAGATCCGGCGACTCAGGCAACGGGATGCCCCTGTTGAGCCTCCCCTGCAACCGGCTGTTGCAGTTCCTGCAGCCCCTGCGGTGCCAGCTGAGCAACATGTTGCTGGTAACCGCATGGAGCCTTTGTATGAAAGATTCAGAAAGCAAGCGCCTCCAGTATTTCTGGGAGGCCCTGATGTGTTAAAAGCTGAGCAGTGGTTGACTGTGATCGAAAGAATACTGAATTTTATGGGAATAGCTGGAAATGATAGGGTGGCATGTGCCACGTTCCAATTTCAGGAGGATGCCCTGATTTGGTGGGAAATGGTATCCCTTACCAGGGATGTAACCGGAATGACTTGGGAGGAGTTCCGGGACTTGTTCAATGCCAAGTATTACAACGAGGCGGTCCGCAGTGCAAAGCGGAAGGAATTCATTGAGTTGGTACAAAGTGAGGGTATGTCAGTAACTGAGTATACCACCAAGTTTGATCGCTTGGCTAAATTAGCCTCCGGAATTGTACCAACAGATTTCAGCAAGAAAGAAAAATATTTGGCTGGGCTGAATGCCAAAATCAGACATGACTTGGTTATTACAACAAGTGATACCACAACCTATGCAGAAATGGTTGATAAGGCTCTTCGAGCTGAAGGAGCAGTTAAATTTTTACAAGAAACCCGAGAGTCTTCTGGTGTTGGTAGGGCTACTACTCTCCCTATATCGGGTCCTGAGAAAGAGAGTGGGGGTTCCACTTTTGAACAGAAGAAAAGAACTTTTCCCTCTTCGGGGAGTTCAGGGCAAGATAAAAGGTTTCGAGGAAACCAGAATAGAGGAGGACGTCAGACTTATTCTTATCCTGAGTGCCCGCGTTGCAAGAAGCATCATCCCGGGGCTTGTAACCGGAGAGCCTGTTTTCAGTGTGGTTCGGTGGGACATCTCAGGAAAGACTGCCCTCAGTTGAAGAAAGAGGAACCGAAGCCCGAGGTCAAACCTGTATCTGCTCCTGCTCGTGTTTTTGCTATAACTCAGGCAGATGCTGCTGCCAGTCCTTCTGTGGTTGCAGGTCAGCTTCTAATCAATGGTTTTGCTTATATTGTTTTATTTGATTCGGGTGCTACTCGGTCTTATGTGTCGTCAAGACTTCTTGATCAGTTTGATAGACCTAGTGATATTCTCGAGACGGGGTTTGGAACCCTGTTGCCTAATGGGGAATTAATTATTTCAAGAAGGTGGATTAGGTCAGTAATAATTAGAATTGAGGATAGAGAATTGAGTGCCGATCTCGTGGAGTTGCCATTGGCCGAATTTGACATTATACTTGGTATGGACTTTTTGTCTAAATACTCTGCTAGTATTGATTGTAAACGGAAAATGGTGACTTTTGAACCGGAAAATGAGGAACCTTTTGTTTTTGTTGGTTCGGTTCAAGGTTCTCGTGTCCCTAGAATTTCAGCATTGAAAGCTAGGGATTTATTACGAGAAGGATGTGTTGGATTTCTCGCAGTGGTAGTGGATTCCAGTAAACCTGTGTTATTTGGCCCAGAAGAGGTTAATGTGGTTAAGGAATTCCTGGATGTGTTTCCAGAGGAATTGCCGGGATTACCACCTCAGCGGGAGATAGATTTCATTATTGATTTAATTCCTGGAGCAGAACCTGTTTCAAAGGCACCCTACCGAATGGCACCTGCTGAATTAAAAGAACTAAAGATACAACTCCAAGGGATGTTGGATCTAGGGTTTACTCGGCCTAGTGTGTCACCTTGGGGAGCCCCTGTGCTATTTGTGAAGAAGAAGGATGGAACTCTTCGAATGTGTATCGATTACCGGGAGCTGAATAAGTTAACCATTAAGAATAAATACCCTCTGCCCAGAATTGACGATTTGTTTGACCAACTCCAGGGGAAGACTGTATTCTCTAAAATTGACTTGAGGTCTGGGTATCATCAATTGAGAATTCGAGAAGAGGATATCCCGAAGACAGCTTTCCGAACCAGGTATGGTCACTATGAATTCCTGGTTATGTCTTTTGGGTTAACAAATGCGCCGGCAGCTTTTATGGATCTCATGAATAGGGTATTCAAGGATTTCCTCGATAATTTTGTAATTGTATTTATCGATGATATTCTTGTGTACTCTCGATCAGAAGCAGAGCATGAGCAACACCTTCGAATGGTTCTGCAGCGACTTAGAGATCATAAACTCTATGCAAAGTTCAAAAAGTGTGAGTTTTGGCTATCACAAGTGTCTTTTCTGGGGCATATTGTTGGAAAAGACGGAATTATGGTTGATCCAGGAAAGATTGAAGCAGTGAAGAATTGGCCTAGACCTAAAACAGTCACTGAAATTCGAAGTTTTCTCGGTTTAGCGGGTTATTATCGGCGTTTTGTGGAAGGATTTTCCAAAATTGCCATGCCGTTATCTGAGTTAACTAGGAAGAATCAGCGATTTAGATGGTCAGATAAGTGTGAAAAGAGCTTTCAAGAGCTGAAGCAACGATTGATTACAGCTCCTGTTCTAGCCTTGCCTTCTGATCAAGAAAAGTTTGTGGTGTATTGTGATGCTTCTAGGCAGGGTTTAGGCTGTGTGTTAATGCAAGAAGATAAAGTCATAGCTTATGCTTCTCGGCAACTGAAAGATTATGAGCAGCGTTACCCAACTCACGACCTAGAACTTGCAGCAGTGGTGTTCGCCTTGAAAATTTGGCGACATTACTTGTATGGTGAAAGGTGTGAGATTTACACTGATCACAAGAGTCTCAAGTATTTCTTCACTCAGAAGGATTTGAATATGAGACAGAGAAGGTGGTTAGAATTGGTAAAAGACTATGACTGCGAAATCCTGTATCATCCTGGAAAGGCAAATGTTGTGGCTGATGCCTTAAGCAGAAAAGGACCTGATCAGATATTTAATATGGTTATGATTTCCTCTCAGCTAGCCACGGAAATGACTAGAGCAAACATTGAGTTGGTGACTGAGGAATTATTTAATCTGACACTTCAGTCAGATTTGTTGGAAAGAATCAGAATGGCTCAGTTAGAAGATTCAGAATTGACTAAGATTCGAGAAGATGTCTTAGCGGGCAAAGCTAAGGACTTCTCCACTGCTGACAATGGAATGCTGTTGTTTAAGGCACGGGTGTGTGTCCCTGATTTCATTGAGCTTAAGAAAGAAATTTTAGAAGAAGCTCATACTACCCCTTACTCATTACATCCAGGAACCACCAAAATGTATCAAGATTTGAAGCCTTATTTCTGGTGGTACGGGATGAAGAAGGATGTAGTGGACTATGTCACTAAATGCCTAACCTGTCAGCAAATCAAAGCCGAGCATCAGCGACCGGCAGGGTTACTTCAACCGTTAACACTTCCGGAATGGAAGTGGGAAGACATTGCAATGGACTTTGTGGTTGGATTGCCTAGAACCACAGGGATGTACGACTCAATTTGGGTCGTGGTGGATCGTTTTACAAAGTCAGCACATTTCTTACCTGTTAAGGTAACCTATTCAGTGGATCAGTATGCTGATTTGTATGTGAAAGAAATTGTTCGTCTTCATGGGGTACCGAAGTCAATCGTTTCAGATAGGGATCCTAAATTTACCTCAAAGTTTTGGATGAGTTTGCAAAAGGCTATGGGAACTAATTTGAAGTTCAGCACAGCCTTTCATCCTCAAACAGATGGTCAATCTGAACGAATCATCCAGATACTTGAAGACTTGTTACGAGCTTGTGTTATGGACTTTGGAGGGTCATGGAGTAAATATTTGCCTCTGATTGAATTCTCCTATAATAATAGCTATCAAAGTACCATAGGAATGGCTCCCTATGAGCTGCTCTATGGAAGAAAGTGTCGTTCCCCAATTCATTGGGACGAAACAGGAGAACGAAAATACTTAGGCCCTGAATTAGTCCAGAAAACGAATGAAGCAATAGACAAGATCAAAGCTCGAATGCTTGCTTCTCAAAGCAGGCAGAAAAGTTATGCTGACCCCAAGCGACGGGATGTTACATTCCAACCTGGTGATCATGTCTTTTTGCGTGTATCCCCGATGAAGGGAGTCAGACGTTTTGGAAAGAAAGGTAAACTGAGCCCTAGGTTTATTGGACCTTTTGAAATTCTGGAAAAAGTTGGACAAGTTGCTTATAGGTTAGCTTTACCTCCTTCCTTATCAGCAGTGCATAGCGTGTTTCATGTTTCCATGCTGAGAAAGTATGTGTCTGATCCAATGCATGTTTTGAGTTATGAAGCACTGGAATTGCAACCTGATCTATCATATGACGAACAACCAGTGCAAATTCTGGATAAAAAGGAAAAGGTTCTCCGAACAAAAACCATATCATTGGTCAAGGTACTTTGGAGAAACAGTAAAGTAGAAGAAGCCACTTGGGAATTGGAATCTGATATGAGGGCCCAGTATCCTGAGTTATTCAGGTAGATTTCGAGGGCGAAATCCTTTTAACGGGGGGATAATTGTAAAGACCGCCTATGGATAATACTTTGAATTATTAATTATTTAAGAATTATGTATTAATAATTATGGAATGCATATTTTAGAAATATATTTTAAATATTATATGTGTTTTTATGCTATTTTATACCTAATTACCTAATTTCTCTGATTGTGTTCGGAAGCTGTGGAAAGCGACGTTGGGCCTAGAGAGTTGCATTTTATAATTTAGAATATTATCGGGGTATTATAGTTAGGTTTTAGAGGTGTTGATAATTGGTTGGGAATAGTA
Organism: Cannabis sativa; assembly: GCF_029168945.1. Lineage (NCBI taxonomy): Eukaryota > Viridiplantae > Streptophyta > Magnoliopsida > Rosales > Cannabaceae > Cannabis > Cannabis sativa. The sequence continues at coordinate 7,548,490 of NC_083605.1, forward strand.
ATGTCTAAAATGCCCTTAGTAGTATTTAACTTTTAGTTTGAGAAAAAAGGGCAAATTAGTAAATTGCCAAGGAAGGTTTGTTTTTGTCTTATTTGGTTTTTATTTAAATCTGAATTTAAACTTTTCCTTTAAGAAGAAAAGAAGAGAAAGTCTAAGTCAAGTGTTCTTGGTGTGAAAAGAAAAACCTAGAAACAAAATTCACTTCTCTCTTTCCTCTCTCTCTCGAATTGATAGGAACCAGCACTAAGCTGGGATTTTTCTTGTTTAATTCACCTAATTGATGTTGTAATTGATGCTCTAATCCAAGGTAACCCTTCTTGCTTGCTTCCTTTGTTATTCTCTAGTTTTATTTTAAGTTATGTTGGTAGTCTTGGGTTTTAAGGGGGCTGTGGGTGTGCTTTTGGTTTATTCTCTTTTCTGGAGTTAGGTAGTGATGGTTTTTAGTGTTTAAAGCTTAGTTAGTTAGTTATTTTGAAGTTGGTTTGGAGATTTAGTTAAAGAGCTCAAGATGGAGCTCTAATGGTGATTTGAGAAATTGTGTGAATTGTGGTGTTTTGCTGCTTGAAATTGGTTTAAAATATTGTATACAGGTATTCTGGAAAGTATTGGAAAATTTGGGGATGAATTGAGATTGTAGGGTTGGAATTTTGGTTCCCAGACGTAACCGAATTCCGGTTCCTGGGAGCCTGTGTCAACCGGTCGACCGGTTGGTCCCAGGAACCGGACTTCCGGTTGGGGAACCGGCCTGCCGGTTGGGGTTTTTCCCGAACCCTAATTTTTCCCGTTTTTAAGTATTTTAGGATATTGGCACCCTTTTCATCGATAGGGTTAAGCTTAGTTGTATTTTAAATCCCCGATAAGTATTTAGCGAGTCTCTCATCAAATTTTGAATATTATGGTTTAGGGCCCTGTAAAACGTCGAGCTGCACTTCCACTCAGGCTGACCGGCACACTTGAGCAAGGAACGAGGTAAGATAGCGTAAGAATATTTATATATATGAATGTTTATGCTTGTTTTGAATGTTATTATAAGTACGGTGTTACCAACACGAGTACCCAGGGTACGTCGTGTTCGTGGTACAACACTTAGTAATTCTCGGGAGTACAATCAGGGTTCTACCAACACAAGTATGGAGTTGATACTTTAGTGCATTTGGTATAGTAGTCGTACTACCCTTAAGAACGTTCTTAATCATTTGGTGAGCTTCGTTGTTAAGCTCAGGGCAGCTTGATCATAAAGCTGGCATCGTGCTACTTTTATATTTCTTGCATATCTTACTGAGTCTGTTGACTCATCAGTTTGCTACCTTGTGTAGGTAAAGGAAAAGCAAAGCTGGAGGAACAGTGAGGTGGAACTCGGCATGATTGTACATATTGCGGCAGTGCAACCTGGAGGGTTTCGGTTTATAAATATCTTGGAGTCTGTATTTTGAAGATGCATGTCCGCAAAGCTTTAAAAAAAAATATATATATGTATATGTAATAGTAAAATACTTTTAATCCAAATTTTGATACTCGGGATCCCGATCCATATGGTTATTAATATATAAATTATTAAAGTTATTTTCCGAGTTTATTATTATTAAAATACGGACGTTACAGTTGTAATTCTACGCCATTAATTACAACTGAAAGATGTATATGTTAAAAGCACATATTTATTAATCTTGAATAAATTGAATCTCACTTCTAATTTGATAACATATCATATTATATGTATAAATCGACAAAATACCACTATTGACAAAATGTAGTAAACGACATGCAATACAATAAATATACCAAAACAATTAATAGCCTAACTTACATAAGAAAAATATGACTTGACTTATATAAAAAATACTATTAAATTTAGAAGAAAAATTAGAAGATGAAGAACAATTTAATAAATGAGATATGTAGATGAAACACAAAAGAATCAATATCAATATTGAGAATAAAAAGTACAATAGCTACACTCTAACCCCACCAATATGACTATTTTAATTTACTCATTTTTTTCACTAAAATAAGTAAATATAAAATAATAATAAGAAACAATAAAATGACAAAGTGTCTTTTCGCTACTTTAAAATTTGATGCCATTTTCATTGTATTTAGTTCCTATTTATAGAAAGAATTTACTTACTCCCAACGTAGCTATGTAATGGAAAGAGCGGCTCCAATCCTTGATGAAAGTGGCCGCATGGTACATGAAAGATCGTTCAACGATAATGATAGTAATGAAAAAATTATACTACATACCTCTTTGAACTTGATAACTTTAATTTTTACTCTCTTTTAAAATTTATTACGTTTACTTTTTTTTTTTTTAACTATTCTATCAATTTTACTCTTATCACTTCACGATAATTATTATTCTTCTCTAATCAAAATTTTGTCCCAACTTTCTCACAAACCTACACATCCATCTATAAAGAAAACAAATCTATTATGTTTGAAATTATATCTTAATTATGTGAGTGTGTGACAGTGTGTGAAGATAATCTAGGTGCAATACTCATAAAAAAAGTGAATTAAATTTTATTTGGAGGTAAATTTGATTAATATATAAAAAAAAAATTAGTATTTTTCAACTTCTCCTGATAGTAATGGTGGGGTGAAGCTATCAACTGTGTTGGTGGGATGATGGTTCCGTATGAGACCTTGGAATTGATTGGGTAAAATGGCAATCATTCATGGCTGCAAAATTGAAGTGGCTCAAAACTTTGAAGCTTGATCAAACTATATCATTGGCCCATAATATAACCAAGATACCCAAAATGTGATTGAATCCTTTTATACCATTTTTTGTGGGCTTAGAAATAATTGGTTTAGTAATTAGAGAGTTAAGTAGGAGGGTGAAGCATGTGTTGGGCTGGGCCATTATGCAATTTGATCAACATTTTAAGTTGGACTTTAAAGCTTCAAAAACGCCAGTTTGTTTATCTCTATTCCAACTCCTTTCTATCCAACAAATCTATGAAAAATGCATTTTATTTCTGCAAAATAAACATAAACTAAGTTAAAATCAAATACAAAATATTTTACATTAATTGCATAAATATAATAATTTATACTTAATTTATTTAGCATTTAAGAAAGAATAAAAACGTATTTTTCACTACGAATCAAAAGAGTAGAACAATAAATTTATTATTACTGGATGTAGATCATATATAGAAGATCTTTGACTATTTAGATTGAAATAATGAATAATTCAAAGCGCATCTATTTTTGGTATATAGAGCGTTCTATGTAATCAGGAGTGCAATTTTAAATCTATAGTGGAGTCATGAGGAATTAATAAGTTACTAGATCTACTTATTGAGAACTTGATTACATAGGACCAACACTAACTAGGATAATATTATTTTGTAGTCTCAATAAATTTGTTTTAATTAATCAATTAGAATTCTAAATAACGCCATGTCTTGTTTGTGAATTTTTTTCACTAAGTAATGGCTTATTTGAGAAGAAAAGATGATTTAAAGTTTATTTATTAATTAAGATACTTTATAAGGTCTAATTAATAAATAAGTCAAATGACAATTTTATTAAATAAATAGAATTGACATTTATAGAGTTAGAATTAAATTATGGTATTTGTGAAAGAAAAAGATAAGTTTTAAATAAAATGGCAAAATTAAAATCCGGTAGGATCCACTAAGGGTTCGGCCATATGGGTTAATTAAAAATAATTTTATCTCTCTCTTTTTTTTTTTTTTTTTTTTTTAATTCCATTCAATTCTAAACCTAGCCCTAGAAGGAATCCTATAAATAGAATAAGATGACTCTTATTTTCTAGATTGACTTCAGACTACTTTGTCAGACAAAAATAGAAAATAAAGAAAGCCTTTTGTAATTCGAAATTTCTTCTTCTTCTTCTAAAAATTTTCGAAGCCTGTGGTGAATTGAGAGTATACTCATACATGTCAAAACAATACAGCATAGTGAGGAAGACTGTGTCTAACCAAATCGAAGGAGAGAAGATCCAAGTGTTGTGGTATTTTTAACACGCAAGTGTACGTATCGTAAACAAGTATTAGACTCACAAAGAGTGAGGTTGATCCCACAAGGATTGTAGTTAAGTACTTTACAATTAAATCTTTACTTCTATTTGGTTATGTCAAAATTAAGAGAAAATTAAATTTAGAAACACTAAAGGAACGGTGAAATTAAGAAGCAAATAAATAAAAAAAAAATAACAATGATTAAAGTTAGGGCTTCGATTTCAATTGTATCTATTGATTATAGCCTAATATGATTACCTTTTTGTTACCAATTTCTATGCAATAGCAGGTTTACTATGGTAATTTATAGTCTTCTCAGATATATTAATTTCAATTACATGCAAATTTTCTACTCTCGTGATAAATTAAACATGCAACAGGCATTAAATACATAAACCCTATAAGCTATCTAAACCATACAGGTACTCTCGTCCTATATCGAAATTCAGTTCTATCTCACTATAGCATAATTGACACTCACTTCTTAGATCTCACATCAAAATCATAGTCAGTTAATTGGTGATCAGACAATTAAAAGTAATTAAGTACGAATGAAATAGAATACATTTTTATAGTAAGTGTAGCAGTCTTCTATCATTTTCCTTTAAAACTAAAGTTATATCCATCACTCTAAGTACATACAGAACATTTTTAAAATTGAGAAATAAAATAGGAAATTTACGCTTTAAAATATGACAAGAGAACACATATACTTAAAACCAGAAAAACATCCATGACTTATGTTCTTGAAATAAAGACACAACATAACATTATAAAACACCCAATAATAGTCTACTTTATCTAGAAAACAGCCCACACATTTATTGAAATACTTAGCAATAGCAATCCTATCTCATTTGTCAATGAGTCTTTATGCCTTTGAATTTTTAGTCTTCCCTTTTGATCCAGAGTTAGCCCCCACTTCAATTGTTTTCCCCTTTGATAGCTCTGAATTTCTTGTTTTCTCAGCTGCATTACCACTCTCTATGAAGGCAATATTAGTATTATCACTCTTATTTTAGTCAATCAGTTTCTGATTCAGCAAAGAAACTTCTTCCTTACTTATAGCTCTCTGAGTGTAAGTTGCCCCTTGCTCTTGATCTAAAATTCCATTTAAAGTAAAGCAAAATTAGAAAAGAAACCTAGAACATTATGAAATTATTTTTTCAATTTAAATGAGATTAAAATGGTATTTACCAGATATGAAGATTTTCTGCCTCTTAGTAGTTAATCCCAACACTGCATTACTAGCCTTCTTTAGGGCAACATCCTTAACCATTTGAGTCACTGATTTATGTATAGGTCCTCCAGTAGTTGAGGAGCGAACCGGAGAAAACATGTGATCTAAACCAGTTGTTTTGATTTTATCATCGTACTGTAAGATTGGTCGAGTTCCTGCCTCAATCTCCTCCAAAAGTGCTACACACTCGGTATGAACATGATCCAATAGACCACAAAACTTGCAAAAAGTATTTAGCCTTTCATACTTAAAAGAGATCTACATATTAGATAGTTGGTCCTCCCCCTCAAATAACATTCCCCATAATAAAGGACGATTTATATCCCACAGTACTCTAATTCGCATAAAAGTTCTTGAGTTTTCAGCATCGTATTCAGCAAAAACTCCTATTATCATTCCAATTTTTGACCCCAAAGTTTCATTAATGTTATTTATAGGAATACCATGAACTTGGATCCAAAACGAAATATTCTTAAAATCCTCCACTACAACCTGATTAATCCCAGATGACTCAACAAGCGACAGATAATGACCCAAAAAATGTTATGGTTGACCTCTAATAATCCTTTGTTTAACAAATTCTGATTGAAAAGTTATGAGAGACATACCATCAGTAGCTTCCTCCATCGTTATTCCTGGTTGTTTCCTCCACAATCCTGAAAAGAAGTTTCTGCATGATTGAGGATTAAAAGGTTTGTCAGTTAGGAGTTTTCCATACACAATATTGGGTAACACTACAGGACCAGATTCAGTTGCACTATTTGTGGCAGATATGAAAACCAACTCTTGAGGATGGAGCCTGATGGTTTCAGAAAAGTCATCATAATGAGGCTCCATTTTGATTTAGAGAGTGAAAAAATAATTGAGAAATAAAAGAAGAGTTCTCTATTTTAAAAATCATGCAAACACTTTCTAATATAAACTGACACACCAACCATAAGGCTTTTAAAACACAGCTCATTTGAGTCATGGTAGGAATTAACATTAATTTGCTATGTGAATTACAATTAATGTAGATACTAAAGACTTTCCTAATATAATATAGATATTTTTAGTAATAAAATTTATAATCAATGTAGATTCTATTGACTATTATCTGATATGATATATATTGATATTAATGAGCCCTTTCACACAACAGCTCATGTGACAGATTAGTAGCAATTCTATGAACTACAATTAAAGTAAATTATGATCAATTCGCCAATGTGTATTTCAAAATAGTGTAGATATCTTAGGTTTTCCTTATACAATATAAAACATAATTAGTAATAAATATTTATAATTAATGTTGATTATATAGCCTATTACCTAATATGGTTTACATTGCCATTTATGAGCCCTATGATACAGCTCATTTGAAAATTAGTTATCAATTAAAAGCATTTGCACAGTAAAATTACAATTAAAATAATAACTCTTAAATTTCTATGTGAATTGCAATTAATATAAAACGTAAAACGTAAAGAAATTTATAATTTATGCTGATTACACAGCTATTACTTGATAAGATATATACAGTTATGCATGAGCCCTTTTAGGCACAGCTCATCTGAGAATCCAGTTACAAAATAATACAATTTATGGATAAGTCAGCCATCAAAATAGTAACTGCAATAAATTAAAATTTATAACTCTAAAATTATATTCAATCAATAGATATCCAAGGAAATCTTAAGACACTTAGTGAAAATTAACCTCTTACTCATGTATGAAGAATTTCATCATATTTGAAAACATTGCAAAATTGAATTTCCATTTTTCCAATTTTTAGTTTTCCTAATAAAACTAGCAACAAAATAAAACAAATTATAATTATTTTATGTCTCCAACAACACATTAAAATAAATAAAATAACAAATAACAAATTTAAAAGAAGAAAAAAAAAGTATGTATAAAGAAATGTTTACTTTTGTTTTAAATTGTATTTAAAAAAAAAATTATATATAAGAATAAAATATACATTTGATTTATCAAGTTTTGAAATATAATTGTATTATATGCATTAGACTTTTAAATTATTATTTTCTTTACATTAAAATACTATATATATATAATTTTTTAATTATTTTTTTATAAAAATGTGTGGATTGTATTGGATCGGTTACTTTTACATGTCAATAAACATCCAATCCGCACAAGTGCGGATTTTGAATTTTCCAATCCAATGCAATCCACACAAGTGCGGATATTCGCACTTGTGCGGATTGGATTGAATTGGATCGTGCGGATTGGATTAGATCGCCTATTTTATGAAATCCCCTACTATTCACCACAGCTAAGCACGTGAGTATTTTGCACAGTTATCTTTTACGTGATCTTTTTATCTTTTTTTTCATCTTTTTCCATTGATATTTTTTTAATCTTCTTCTATTTTAAATCTGCTAAAATAAAAGATAATAAGCGTAAAATTTCTCCAAACACGAGTAAAACTAAATTAAATATACACTAAATTAATCTAAAAAATAATACTAAAAATAACTTAACAAAGTCCCCTAAAGTAAATATTTACTCGACCTCGAGTAAAATACTAAAACGAAAAATAAAAGTTAAACAAGTCAATCTCCAAAACATGAGTAATTTTTAAGTAAACTCAATAACATGATTATGAAAAATTTTACTTATGCATAACAATCCAAAATTTCATTTCAATTACGCCATTGACACACTTCAATTTATTTTCATTCAGCTCATGAAACCATGGAACGCAATTAACTAACAATTGAACCACTTTATGCATGCCAATAACAATGATCAATCCACTAACCCAAAATTCCATATGCTTGCAGTACTTACTATTCTCCACTAATATAAATTAATGCACAACAAAGAATTAGAAGGTTTTTCTAGGCTTGTAGTGTTAAGCTTAGGTAAGGGTAGTTGAAATGGTCATTTAGGCTTGCCTACACCATAAGCTTCTCCAATCATGTCACCACAAAAACATTTTTCACACAATCCCAATACCTTTTTTTTTTCTAATTACATGAGAGAATATTTTTTTTTTTTTTTCAACAAGATTGCAACAACTTTATATTTATTTTTTTCTAAATTTGACACTGGTTGTCAGATTTTTTTTTTCAAGGTGTTGCCAGTCAATTTTTTCATCTTCTCTTAATTTTCACACTTATAGGGATGGCTTGAAAAGCACAATCGATTCAAAGAATGCCTAAATCACTTTCCTAATTATGCATAATTTATTATTTTGCCTCAACTAGCAAGCAAATAAGTTCTAGAATTTTCCAAACAACTTTGCACATATCAAATTTAGCAAACATAAACTAATTCAATTGCTAAAAAATTACATATTATGATTCCATGTTCTTTTAAATCACAAAATTGAAATTAGTCAAAAATGTAATATCACCAAGCACACGGATTTTTCGAAAAAAAAAAATAAACTTTCCAAACCCTGCTATTAACCTACTTTCGAATTGACTCGCATTAAGCAAATTGACTCAAAATAAAGAAACCACTAAAAACTAAAACTAAAACTAAAAATTTAAGTTCACCCCCAAACTAAAGTGACACATTGTCCCCAATGTCACATTAAAGAGAGAGAAAAGGAAACTTACCTGAGGGCCACATCAGTATGGCGGCGACGGTGGTGGTTGCAAAATTCAACTGGGATACAGTCTACCCCTTGCATCCATAAGGGCCCTTGTACCAAATGAAGAGAACTGTCCTCCAACACTGCAAATTTCAAAGCTATCCATAGATTGAGAGTCACATTCACAATTCTCACACATCAGTCTTTTCATACGTCGTCGAAAAGTTCGAAATCATACTTTGGAATTCCCTTTCTTCTTGTTAGTAGTTACTTCTCGACTATCATTAACAACTTCCACTCAACAACAGGTAGGAATTTCAGTTGCGGCAAAGACATTGAGAGTGTCTTCTTCTTTTTGAACGCGCAACTTTAACTCCCCCTTTTGCACATCAATTAACGCTCTCCCCATGGTTAAGAATGGTCTTCCCAAAATAATGGAAATATTCTCATCTTCCTCCATGTCAAGTATTAAGAAATCAACAGGCAAGATAAACTTACCAACTTTTACCAAAATATCTTAAATTATACCCCAAGGATGAGCCAAAGAACGGCCTATCATTTGTAAAGTCACTGTTGTGGGTTCGACTTCTCCTAATTTTAGTCATTTAAACACAGATATGGGCATTCAGTTAATACTCGCTCCTAGATCACATAGAGCTTTTATTTCCATTGCACCCCTATTAAGCATGGAATATTGAAACTACCCGGATCTTTACGCTTGGGTGGTAGTTTCTTTTGCAGGAATGCACTGCACTCCTCAGTAAGTGCCACCATTTCAAATTCTTCCAACTTCCTTTTCTTGGATAGAATGTCTTTCATGAACTTCAGGTAAGTTGGCATTTGTTCCAAAACGTCTATGAATGAAATGTTGATGTGCAGTTTCTTGAATATTTCAAGGAATTTTGAAAATTGCTTATCCAGCTTATTCTTGTGAAGTCTTTGAGGATAGGGAATTTTGATATGATGATCAATGCTGATAGGAGATGGAGTTTCTTTTTGTTGAAGACCGTCAGTAGTCTTCTTCTCCTTTTGTGTTGGTACTGGTTCTTCATCATCTTCATCCTCTAGCTTGTCTTGGTTTGGCCTTGCATAGTTCTTACCACTTCTCAAGGTAATTGCCTTATAGTTTTCTTTTGGATTGACTTTAGTAGTGCTAGGCAAGTTACCTTGAGCCCTATTAGTGTTTTGAGAAGCCAACTGCCCCACCTGAGTTTTCAATACCTTAATGGAAGACTTAATCTCCGTGATAAATTGCAGTAACGTGTCTAATTGAGAATTAGACCCTCCACTAGACTCTTGATGTTGTTGATACTGTTGTCTTTACTGAGATTGATTTTTCTTTGGATAAAATCCTTGTTGTTGCTGATTAGGAAACTGTTTTTAGAAGTTCTGTTGACGACTCCCTTGGTTGAAACCATAATTATTTTGATAGTTTCCAATGGCTTGGGCTTGCTCCATTGGGAAATTGTCTATATCTATAGGGCAAGTGTCAGTAGTATGAGATCCTCCACATAGCTCACAGACAACTTGAGCTTGTTTGGCTTGTGCAGTCACCAGCTTCGTTAATGCCTCCACCTGGGTTGTCAACTTGGTTATGACATCGATTTCATGCATACCTGCAACCTTTTTAGATTGGCCTCTCTCTGTTGACCATTATTGATTAGTTATCGCCATCTCTTCAAGTAATTCAAAGGCCTCATTAGCACTTTTCCTCATAAAAGCCCCACCAGCTACGACGTCTATGAGTGTTCGGGTGTTGCTCACCAATCCATTGTAAAAGTTATTCACTTGTAACCACTTTTCAATCCCATAGTTCGGGCACTTCCTCAATAAGTCCTTGAATCTCTCTTAGGCTTCATAAAGAGTTTCGTTGTCATGGTGGGTGAAGTTGTTGATTTCAGCTCTCAACTTGACAGTCTTCACAGGAGGAAAGAATTTGGAAAGGAATTTCAGGGCCAATTCCTCCTAAGTGTTGATAGAATTGGGTGGCAAAGATACAAACCAACTCTTGGCTCACTCCCTTAGTGAGAATGGGAACCACTTCAGTCTGATGGCGTCATCGCTAACTCCATTCAACTTGAATGTCTGACAAAGCTCTTTGAAGTTAGCTAGATGCATGTTTGGGTCTTCTAATGGAAGCCCCCCAAACTGGACTGAAGATTGGACCATCTGTAGTATGGCCGGCTTAATCTCAAAATTGTTGGATCAACGGAAGGTGGCCTTATACAGGATCTGGCCCATGTCAAGTTTGGCAGCAAATAGTCCCTCAAGCTACTGTCATTGTTGTTGCGACCATTAGCCTGGTCTTCTACAACTCCTCCATCCTTGCCATTGTTGGTGTTGTCAATCATGACTACGTTGTGCTCAATCTCTATTGCAACCTTTTCTAATCTTTTCCTTCTTCTGTTCTGTCTATAAGTCTTCTCTATTTCAGGATCAACATGTAATCTGGCAGTTGCACATTGACATCTCATAAACTAGTGAACCTGAACCCATGGAAAATTATGCAAGGAATCACAAAGCTTATGTTTTATTTATTCAACAAAAATCCAAGGTGAATTGGATCAAAGATGGAGACTCAAATACAATATTCTTTCATTCAAGCATCAGAGAAAGGAGAATTTAGAATAAATTTTTTTCTATTATTGATGCTAGCGGGGAGAGAATCGATGATCCAAAAGAGGTAACATAAGCTTTTTTAGATTACTACAAGGCATTGCTGGGAACAAATATGCAGGGTAGGCAACATGTAAAGGCTATGGTTATAGAAGAGGGGCCTGTGTTAATAAAGGTTCAAGCTGAGATGTTGATGGCTGATTTGTCTAGAGATGAAGTCAAGCAAGCAGTATTCAACATACCTGGAATCAAGAGTCCTGGGCCAGATGGGTTTGGAAGTTTCTTCTTCCAAGAAAACTGGGAATTGCTTGGGAATGATGTCTATGAAGCCATACCTCTTTCCTTCATTCAGGGAACTTGCTAAAAGAAATCAATTCAACAGTAATTACACTCATTCCCAAGATCAAATGCCCTAACAAAGTAAGTGACTATAGACCAATATCATGTTGTAATGTGCTTTACAAAATAGCAACCAAACTTATTTATTCTAGACTTAAAAATATCCTTCCTGATCTAGTATCACTAAATCAATGAGGATTTATCAAAGGTCGATTCATTGCACATAATATAATGATATGCCAAGATTTGATCAAGAATTATGGAAGAAAAACATCCAAAGCCAATTGCATGATCAAGCTTGACTTGTTAAAGGCTTATGATACAATAGAATGGGGTTTTTTAAAAGAGATGTTAAAAGCCTTTAAGTTCACAGATAAGTTCATTAAACTGATTATGAGTTGTGTAACAACTCCAAGATTTTTTCTCATGTTCAATGGAACCATGCATGGTTTCTTTGAAGAACAAAGAGGATTGAGGCAAGGAGATCCTATGTTCCCATTGCTCTTTGTCTATCTAAGTATAATCATGCTTAAAGTAGGAAAGAAGAAAGAGTTTGGATATCATGAAAGATGTGAAGAACTGAAGCTAAATCATCTTAGTTTTACAGATTATGTTTTGCTATTCTGCAGGGGATTTTAAGAGTATATATTTGTTGTTTTTGGGTCTAAACTCTTTTCAAACACACTTGGTTTGCAGCTAAATAGAGCAAAATCTATTGTGTTTTGTAGTGGAATGAATGAGAGGGGAGTTAGAAGAGTGCTTATCAAATCAAGATTCAAAAGACAAAATGAGCCTTTCAAGTACCTTGGTGTGCCTATTTGTGCTACAAGAATATCAGCTGCTGATTGTGGTATTCTGGTGCAAAAAATAACAGCAAAGATTAGAATATGGAGCAATAGAAAAATATCATTTGCTGGTAGATTAGTGCTGATTAATTCTTTGTTATTAACAATGCACACCTATTGGAGTCAAATCATGATTCTACTTAATAAAATCATTAATGAAATAGAAGCCATTTGTAGAAGTTTTCTCTAGAAATGGAGAAATATGATGGCAGGGACAAGATGCATAGCTTGGGAGAGCCTGTGCAAGCCTAAAAAAGTTAAGGGCCTAGGCTTGATAAACACTTCTATTTGGACTGTTGCAACCATGGTTAAACATGTTTGGGCAGCTACAAATAAAAAAGACAACTTATGGGTTGAATGGGTACATATTGTGTACATAAAACAACACAACTGGTGGGAGTATAATGCTCCTTCCGATAACAGCTAGTATTGGAGCAAAATGGTAGAGTTTAAGGATAAGGTTAAGCAACTGGTGCAAACAGATGTGTTTACTGTTAATGAATATAAAATTGCAGTAGGTTATTGCTTGTTTGATCATGTTCAAGAAAGAGTTAATTGGTGTAATGAAGTCTGGTCCTGGCTTAATACACCAAATCATAGTGTCATGATATGGCTTGCTATGCTAAATAGATTAAAAATTCGAGATAGGATGTTCAGATTCAAGGTTACAGATTCATCTTCCTGCATTTTTTGCAATAATGCAAAGGAGACAGGAGAGCATCTCTTCTTTACTTGTCCTTTCTCTCAGGATCGCTTATTGCACGTCAAAGCATGGTTCAAGTGGAATACCACTGCTGGTACTCTACAGGTCTGTTGAAGTGGATAAGGAGAGCGAAGTAGTCCAGGTTTAAGAAATGTGTAAAATAGGTTGGAATAGCAGCCTTAGTATACCTGATTTGGGCTGTTATAAATGACCTGATGGGGAATTCAAATAGGATGCATTCTTCTGAGCTGATGTAGCAGCTGAAATGGATTGTCAAAAATAGAGTAATTCTTGTAATGCCAAAGAAAGTAAGTCATGAGGATATAATTAATTGGTTTCATCTTTTGTAAATATCAATTGTATAGATAAAATTAAGGCCTTCTATTTAAAAGTGCTTATAGGATGTACAAAAATTGTTAATGGAGTAATGAATATACAATCTAGTTCATAAAAAAATATTTAGATATGCAGTTTAAAGATCATTTAAATGAACTTGGAATTATATCTCAATTAATCTCCTCTGGAACTCCACAACAAAAGAGTGTTCTAAAGTGATGAAATTGAACTTTGATAAAAATAGTGAGGTCAATGATTAGCTACTCAACTCTTCCAAGGCATTAAATGTTGTTCAATCTAATTCTCTTTCTAAGACACCTTACTTGATACTATAAATGACATTTTAAATGTTGTTCTACTTAAATCTGTTCCCAAGACACCTATAAAAAATTGAAATGATAAACAACCTAGTTTACAACATTATCTGAAAAACGATATGTGTGAAAAATTAAACAGGTATGGAACACCACATTAGTAGTTTAGTGGTGGGAGCTCATGCTTTTTGTAACCTGAGTTTGAGGTGGAATATATCATTGGTCCACAGTAGTAGAGGTAATTGTCCTCCTCCATGGGTGTACGTACCTGTAGTCATAGGGCGTATTAGATTGGAGATTGTATTCATCTTTGTAAATATAACAAAATCCAAAAATAAATATAAAAAAAAAAAAAGAGAAAAGGTAATAGATGTGGGTCAACTTTAATTATGTCACTAAATCACTAATTTGACTTACTAATTAATCATACTTAAATTCTTCTTCCTTTTCTCAGACAAACGACAAGGTCGGTGAGTCACCACTTAAATATAAAATCAATAGATAAATAAAACCTACATTCATTTTTTTTGTCAATCACAATCACTTTCAACTATTTAATTTAATTTGAAAAACACAAATAGAGAAATGGTAAGTAAGTAGCATGAACCACCAATATTTTGGTAGGAAGCAAACACTAAGACCCCACTAGTAACAAAATTCTTTTGAGGAATCATTTGATTAGCCAACCGTTTATGAAATTCTCATAAACAACTTAAATGGCACACATGTAAGGTCAACAATACAATTACCAATATAGATCAAGTGAACAAAAAAAAAGAGGTGTAGGACTTTAGTAGAGTACGAATTTGGATGAGACTTGTTATAGCAAATGAGATCACAAAATATGAGTGCATTTACTTCTTTTTTTTTTAAAAAAAAAAAATTAGAACGTATTTCATTATGTTGGTGCATATTGATAAATTCTGGATTTGATTTTCATATACAATAATTAATAACATCTCTCTAATTAATGTAACTATCTAACAATTATAAATAATCAAGTATATATATATATATATAACAATTATAAATAATCAAGTATATATATATATACTCGTACCCCAAGTTAATGGTGTTGATTATGTCCCTATACTATTCTAAAGAGCTTACTTCTGTGAGCTACTATCATGGATTTTGTTTTTTTTTTGTCAGAGAGCTCTTATTAAGCATTGGACTACCATCGAACCTAAATCAAACCACTATCAGACCTTCTCTATCAACCTCAAAAATTTAAATTTTAGAACCTACTATTGAACATATATCAGATACCATCGGACCGACTTGAAAAAACAAAAAAAGTTGTAGAGAATGCCAGATTGCTGTGGGCTTGTGGTCTACGATTGTGGTCTCTATTCATGGGGATCGTCTCTCCATTCGCAGTTGAGGATGGAGATTGGCAAGAGCTTGGAAGGATTGAAATGGAGTCGAGAGGGTCAATTTGATTGGGCTTTTAGTGGGTCGAGTGGTATTAGATGGTGGCAGTGGTGTTCGATGGTGGCAGTAGTCGTGGCAGTTTGGTTCTCTTGAAGAGAGCAAGCGAGATTAGAGGGAGAGAGAGAGAGAGACAGAAGTAAGTTGAAAAATGGGAGGGTTAATTTTGGATTTAATGAAAAATTGATCTAATTTAATAATATTGATTCACTAATGAATAAGGAATAAATTTTGACCTAATAATTCAATAGCTTGTAAATTAAGATAATTTATTTGAGTTAATATTTTAAATTAGGTTAAATAAATAATCTAATTGAATGAATACAATAAACATCTTATATTCAATATGGGTTTTGTAATATGTAAAACCCAATAGTAAACTTAATTAGGATTTATGTGACTCTAATTAGTTTTTTTTTTTTAACATGAAATATCAACTTCATTGAAATAAAACATTCAAATTATAAAATTGGCATTATAATCTGCTAGGACATTAACATCATGAATGCTACGATCAGAATAGAAACAAGAGTGTCTAGCCACAGAGTGGGCAACTTTGTTTTCTGACCGTTTAACAAAACGAAGACTAACATTAGGTAGAGAGGATAAAAGAGTTTTACAGTCACGAGTAATCAAACCAAAAATAGAAGTCATATGTTGGTGACTGAAAACTGCTTAGACAGTAAGTAATGTATCAGTTTCGACCTCTACCGCATTCCAACCCTTGTCTTTGAGCCAACTTAGTGCTTCCTTAACTCCCAAAGCCTCAACAACCTCTGCAGAGAAGGACCCGTGGAAGTATTTAGCCACAAAATCAATGACATTAATTACCTTCCGAATCACATGCAACAATGTTGTACCCTTATGCATTTTCAGTCTCAAAAGTAGGACTCTAATTAGTTTGTTATATAAAGAATGGATAATTTCATAAATATATAAAAACAAAAAAAAAAGATTACAAAAATACGGTCGTACACAATTTTAAATATTTTACAGTTTCAAGATTTTATTTACATAAAATATTGTATTTTTATATATTTTTATGTTGTACTCTTGTTATTTTGTTGCTGATTTTTTGTTATTTGTATATTATTTTTTATGTTGTTTTGATGTTATTTTGTTGTTATTTTTTTGTTACTTTTATGTAGTTTTCTTGTATTTTAATAAAATACCGTAAAAATGTATAAAAAAAATTGAACATAAAAGTACGTGTAAAATTTACCAAAATTAATATGTAATTATTTCTATAAAGAACATGTTTGGTCCCAAGGCTAATCTTTAATCACTCTTCTTAATTCCCATTAATTGAGTGAGAAATCAGAGAAAGAAAAGGTTAGTATGTGGAAATTCATGTAGCCATAATCTCATCTTGGATTTAACATCATGGAGTCAGATATATTAAAAAAAAAAATTCTGTGCCATTTTATATTATTCTAATAATTAAGTATAAGTATATAAATGATACTGCTGTGTTGGTATATTGGAAAATTATGTACATGTTACTTTTAATTACATATTTATATGTGCATTTTAGATATAGATTTGGTGCTTAACATTTAATTTTTTTTTTTTTTATTTATCTCAAGTGTAATAAAAGTAAAGATAAATTATTTATGCACCAAATTTTAGAATGAACACTTGTTTAATTTTATATATTCTATTTTAAAATAATTAAATTGAAGTAAAATATTGCCAAAGTAATTTTTTTTTATGTAGATTTATTTTTTTTGAGATAATAGAATGTATATGTTTCTTGTTTATGGGCTTAATAATCAGCCTAAAGAAAGGTTATTGATTGGATAAACAATAAATGAACATGCAAAATTGAATGGATAATAATTATAAGATTAATTTGCGGTATAAATACTTAAATTTTACTCTGAATAGCAAATAAGTACTTAAGTCGTATTTTTGGCAGTAAAAATACTTTCTGTCACTAGTGTTAAACTTTTGTAAGTACCTTTCTATTTTTTGCCATATATGTGTCAGATAGCGTGGCATATCATTAAAATAAATGCCACATCACTCTTACCATTAACAATAAACATTGCCACATTATATATCTAAAAGAGAAATGCAAAAAGAACCAATGGTGTCTAGCACCTCCTCAGTGTCATATTATTATTAGTGTAATTAAGTATTAGGTCTCATATAACTTAAGAAAATAGCTTTTAAAAATAATAATTACTTCTTCTTTCAAAAAAATGATTACTTCTGGAATACAACGTCAACGTCTTTTTTTGTGAGGGGTTCAAGAGCAGTCGTTTGAGTGGTTCGGTTCGGCTCAACGACGTCTTCTATTTCAGATTTTTGTTTTCATTTATTAATTTACTATTATTAGTTTAATTCCAATTAATGTCTTTACGTGGTTAGAATTATAAGGAGTTCATTCCTTAGTTAATTTTAATGTTGTGATCGTGTTTATGTGTTGAAACTAATTTAGTTTTTCCATTAGTCTTGTTTTTTGACATGGTTCTTTAGTCTTTTTCTTTTAGTTTTTCCCATTAGTCTTGTCTTTGACATGGTTTTTTAGTCTTTTCCTCTGGTTCGAGTCTTGTCTTTTAGCATGGGTTGTGTAGCTCAAAATCATCATGGTGCTATGGTAGAAGCATTCAAGAAGGGAAAGTTTGGATATGTTCAACCCGAAATTGCTGAGATAATAGGTATTAAAGAAGCATTGAGTTGGATTGTAACTCATTCGTGGGATAGAGTCATGTTGAAAACAGACAGCTTGGTGTGTGTCCAAGCGATTCAGAGCGGTATTTTTATGCCTTCACAGTTTGGTCTTATTGTTCAAGATGTTCAAAATTTGCTTTTGGCTTTATCTTTTGTTGATTTGTGTTTTGTAAAACGATCTGCAAATAAGTTGGCTCATTGCTTGGCAAGAGACTCTTGTTTCTTTACAGGTCGTGTGCTTCAGTTGGAGGACTCTTCCTCTGAAGTGCGTTCTACTGTTTTGATCGAATTTATTAATTAATAGATCTTATGATTTTTATTAAAAAAAAATAGTTTTTAAGGAATATCGCTAACCAATTGTAAGACGTCACATATAAAAGCTGTTGGGCACCACTGGTGCCCAATAACAATGCTCTATTTAAAAAATACTAATAAAAGTTAAAAACTATTTTTGTAGTGTTAATTCATAGAGTAATCTTAATAATCTCACATGAGTTTGTAATATTCATGTATATTTTTAGATCTAATTTTTATCAGTGTAGAGTAGTACATCTTCCTAAGGGAATATTTTGATAGATCCTTTATTTATTTTGTCCTCTAGAACAATTTTTTTTGTATGATCATATATATTGTAGTTATTTATGATTATTTATAAATTTTCATAAAATTTCGAATAATCTATAATGTCGAAAATAAGATTCAATATTTTGTTGTATGAGTAATAAATAACCATTTGAATTTTATAGTAAGACTATAAATTATTGGGAATTTTTTAAAAAAATTAGATAAATATTTTTATATATAGTTCTAAATAAAGTACACAATCATAAAACAAAATTAAAAGTTAAAAAAAATTTCTAAATGCTTAACCAAAGTTAAAAAAAATTTCTAAATGCTTAACCAAATAAAGGGTCCACCAAAACACTTTGAGTGTACTAGATATCTTTCCAAATGATTATAATTACCCTCTAAAATGTTATTTATTTATTATTGCTTAAAAAAATAATTGAAGAAAGGCATTTTAAATGTGTAATTATCAATCAAATATGATATCATGTTGTTGTATCTTATACAAGTTAGGACAAGAAGCAACAGAGAGCATTCATGAGACTATTAAAGAATTCCCTCTACCAAATGTACCGTACAAGATGTGTCATATACTATTTCTAGCTACTGTCAATTTTTTAATTTCCTTATTTGTATTTTCTTTATACACATGATTAAAAAAGATATTTCAATATGCAAAAATGACTACTATAGAGTGATGAGCCAGCTATTATCTTTACTTTAACCCTAAAGAATTAACAAAAGAAAAAGGGGGAAAAAAAATTAAGAAATAAGTCAGCTTTTTTTATTTTTAAAATAAAGTCTCTAAAATTAATATCGTGCATGTCATTAGCAGTGGAATATGAATATATTCTTTTCTTGTTAGAAAGAAAATGAATGAAACCCTATATAGCTAGTTTTGTATATATATATATTAAGCAGTATGTAATAATGGTCAGGTTCAGGGGTTTGGGAGATCTGAAAGCTAAATAAAAGGACTGATCATAAGGGTTAGAGTAGTTTTGTTTAGGACCACAACAACAGCATTGTCTTTGTATATTTATATGATAAGATAGCATATATATGATTTGGCTTGTTTTACAGTCTAGAATAGATTTCATAGATATATAAAGGTATGTAGTTGAACATCAATGTAAGCAAATTTGCAGTGATTAATGAAGCCCTCTATACAAGACAAAAATACTCAGAATTATGACAAGTTATTTTCATTATTTCCTTTAATCTTTTTTAATTTTAATTTCCATTCTGGGCAAACAGATAGCCAAGACAGTGATAAGAGAACCCAGAATTGATTTGGACTATTTAATGTATAAAGGGTTTTGGATATTAATTATCTTTCAGATAATACAATGTATTACACTACAAATAATAATGAGAAAAATAGTTAATTTTAATTATGATATATTTAATTTTTTAAAATATTAAAGTGGTACAATTAAGTATTGAATTTCATATAATTTTATAAAATAACTTTTATAAATATCACTAACTAATCGTAATACACTATTTATATCATAGTGTTAGACATCACTGATACCTTATAGTAATATTATTGTTTTTTTTTTATGTTGAGGAAGGCGGACTCGAATTTAAGATCTTCTCTTTGTGAATAAATTATGAAACTACTAAAATAAGTTCATGGTAAATTAATTATAATATAAATTAGAGAAATTATCTCATATATTATTCTTTTTTTCAAATTTACGATTTGGATTTTTAAAGTAGTTTCTCGGTAGTTTCTATATGGGTTGTTATACAATTTTTAGTTGCAATTTAAGTTGTTCCATTGATTGCAATAAGAATTTTTATATAGAATTTTGTAAAAATAATAATAATAAAATAACTGTTTTGAATTATAAAAATAAAAAAAAAATCCTATAAATTATGTTATATGTAAATACTTATTATTTTTCTCCATTTTATTTTTCTTAGAAAACCGAGTCTCTATATTAGACAAATTTGAATGTATAAATTATAGTGCAAAATTAACAAAAACAAAAAAAATAGACTTATCAAGCTGTTTACAATAAAATAAAAAAAAATTCAAACAATAACTTAAACTAAAAAAGTCTAATAAACCATTAGCAATTAAATAATGAAAAATACAAATTTAGTATAATACAATATTAATTATACTTATTAATATGTAACTAAAAATTGTATATATTTCATACTTTGATCTCGAATTTTATAAGCATAGCCACACAGCACTAAGATATATAATTAATTAAATTTTAATTTAAACTACATAACTATGAATTTTTTTTTTATTATATTGATAAAATTTTATTTAAGTAAGTACAATATTAAAGTATAGAATACCAAATAAACACTGTTAAAAATATATCAGATACAAAATCTGTATTTTTAATAAAATATAAAGTACCGAATTGAGTATTTAACCTTTAAGTTAAGAAAATATTCGATTCAAAAATTTAGATTTAATTGAAGAGGAGCATATTATTTTTATAAAATCCAAAAGTGAATTTTTCTTGTTAAAAACATAAAGAAGGTTTTTGCTACTATCCCTTAAGCCAAAAATTTTTTCTATCATTGTAATGTATAAAGGTATTTTAAGATACCTTATCATCTCCACATATTTTTCTATATACAAAAGTATATATTCCTCCAAAGTTTAATAAAAATAAAATGAAAAGGAGAAAAAAAGGAAAAGAAAAAGAAAAAGAAAAAAAGAAAGAAAGAATGGGAAAAATAAAAAATAAAAAAGGAGACCTTTCTCTATTGACTAATATAGCCTTGTAGGTAGGCACTATAGAATTGGGAGGTATCTCTATCTATCTTTATCTTATATAGAGCCCCATTCAACGCTCAAACCCCATGTTTCCAGGTCAAACCTTTTCTGTGTACATTAAATATAGCATAGCCAAAGCCAAATAAGAGTCATCACAAGGGTTGGACTATTTTATTTTTTGTAAATTTTTTTATTTGAGAAAAGAAAAACAAAGAGTTGGAATGAACCCTTTAAAAGAGAGAAGAGGGGGACCCAAAAGTTGAATGAGCGTGCCCAGCTTCACCCAATTCCTTGCCTTGTAAAGAACCCAATTCTCTGACTTAGCCAGATCTTTTTAAAGCCTCTCTGTAAAAGTAAAAGCCTCTCTCTCTTTCCCCTTCTTTCTCACAACACCTCATCTACTCATGTGTGTGTATGTATAATAATAAATATTAGATATAAATATTTAGTTTGGTTTGGTTTGCTTTGTTCACTTTCTCTTTTTAGTGTTCTCTTTCTTTTTGGCTCTTTTTATTTCTTATTTTTCAAATCTTCTTTCTTTCTTTCTTTTTGGAAGTTTCTCATCACCATCCTATCCCCTACGGTCTTTCTGTACCCATAACCCAAAGACTTTTTGTTTTTTCCCTTAAGAACTATACATGTACATAAAGAAGTAGAATGACTAAACCCTATTTCCACTTTCAGGCCCTCCATGAACTTATATTTATTCTTAAAAAAGAGGCCAAAACTAAACATTAATAAAGTTATGATTTTGTGAGAAAAATTGTTGTGGTGTTTGTTTGACTTAGAAAGAGGGGAAATGTTTAAAACCCAATTGGGTCTAGTTTTAGTTGAATATTATTAGTCAACACGTCCAATGAGAACTTGGGTTTTAGTTGTAGTTACATATATGATTTATGTATATTTGTTGTGGTTGGTAATAAATATAAAAACACAAATAAAAATTTAAAATTTAATAATAATAATATGAACAAAAGAAAATTCCAAGTGATGGTCATATAGTTTTTAAAGGGGACCACAAGTGGGGTTGGATTACTGAGATTGATGTATAATATAAAGTCTGCAGCTCTGAAATCTGGCATTATTTGTAAGAGAGTATCTGAATTCGTAGACTATACAGTTTTGAAGCTTTTCAATATTAGTAATCCTCCATTGACAGTGTCTATACATTAATGTACTTTCTTTCTCACTTATTTGAAATCACGTAATGTTAATAAATTCAATTCCATCTAATCCTAATCCTAAAACAAAAACAAACCCTCTCTCTCTCTCTTAAAAGCAAAAGAAAAGCTTTGGGCTTTAGCCTCTTCTCTCTTTTCTTTTTGCTTACCCAAATCACCATTTTCTATGTTGGCAAACACAACCATAAAACGAAGTGCAATTTGAGTAAAGCACTCTTTATCTCAACTAACCCACGTTACCCTTCTCTCTCACTCTCTTATATAAAACCCCACTTTAAACCCTAGATCAAGTACACCCCATCTCTCTCTCTCTCTCTTTCTCACTCTCTAATTCATATTCTTACCAATATGGAAGCTCTTAACTTCCTCAAGTTCTGGAAACCAACAACCACATTTACTACTACCCTTGTTGATGACGAAGTAGAAGAAGAAGAAGACTCATTCTTCGACTTGGAGCTCACTGCACCAGATTTTGACAACAACAACAAAAACCCAGATGAAAAATCAACCATAGAGACTAAAAGTTTTGATCTTGATCAAGAAATGGTTAGAAATAGTTGTAGTAGTAGAGAACCAGCTAAAACTCTCAGCAGTAGAGAGCTCTGTTATCCCAAACCTTCTTTCTCTTTGTCCCCTCCTATTGATTCCATCTCCAAAAGAAAAGTCCTTCCACTTGGACCAACCATTAATCCAAAGCCTCAATCTCCAATCGCTCTACTCAAATCTGCTCCAACCTTTCGAGTGTTCACCTTCAAAAAGTCTAAATCCAGAGGAACAGAGAAGAAGAAAACTGAAACAGAAGATATCCATTGTAAGACCCAAAAGCAAGAAGGAAAGCTTTTCACGGTGAGATTCAACGTTAATGAACCTCCAAACGTTTCGAAATTATGTAGAGATAACAGCAGCAGTTCTAGAAGTACAAAACGACATGAACAGAGCTTAAACGACACCAAAACTGAGCAGAGATTCTCTAAAGACGTTATACAGAAATATCTAAAGCTCGTTAAGCCTCTTTACGTAAAGGTTTCGAAAAAATACAATGAAAAAGGAAACCCATCTACCGTCGCTGACTTTTTCATGTCGTCACCGGCGTCTTCTCCGGCAACGACGGCTTCCATTGCTTCGCCGAAAGATAGGCCCGGGAATCTTCCGGCTGGGATTCGAACGGTGTGTAAGCATCTGGGAAAGAGCAAATCTTCGTCTTCTTCGGCGGTCACCGGAGCCCAACCGCCGGTTAATCGGAGAGATGACTCTCTGTTGCAACAACATGATGGAATCCAAAGCGCTATTATGCATTGCAAGAGATCATTCCACTCGTCTAGAGGTATTTATTAAACTAAATTTGAAAGCTCGAAATCATTACAATTTATTCATTAATTATTAAAAGTTTCCTTCTTTTTTGTTGGGTTTCAGATTCTTTTTCATTATCTCGATCGACCAGTGATTCTTCGTCCATGAAATCTTGTTCTAGCGGTAAATAAATTCATACAACTCTTTCTTTTTTATATTCGATATAATCATGACCAAAGTTCTAACATTTTTTATTTCATTTTTTTTCTCAGACTCGTACCGATTATCCAACTCTGCTAGTGAGACTTCTCATGATTTTTCAGCAAGAAGCTCCATTGAAGACGGTCATCGTTGTCATAATAACAATTGAAATCATTTTCTGGGTTTTTAAGAATAACAACTACAACCCATAGCTTACATAGAAAAAGAGAGATAATATATAAGTAGAAGAAGAGTGACTCTGTTTTTCTTTTTTATATTTTGTTTTGTGTGTTCTGTTGTAAAAAGAAAAAAAAAATGAAACAAGAATTTAGAGAGGAAAAAAAAAACAGAAGAATTCTTTATTGATATTTTTGTTTGTTTAGTTATAATTACTGGTGAATACCTTAGAGGATCTCTTTGTTGTTTTCTGTAAAGTGATGGTTCATTGTGAAAAATATTGATTCGAATCTTTTTGGTTATTTTATTATATTTTTTTTTACTATGGGCATCAGTATTATAATTATGTCACTTTTTGAAATTATGTGATGTATTCATATTATGAAATGACTCAACTTGTTCACCAAAGTGTCACAAGACTCACAACTAATATTTCAAAGTATTGTTTCATTTTATTGGGAATTACGTTTTCTATTATCAAATTTTTTAAACCTTATGAAATTCAACAAAAAATGTCTTCTTCCAATTAGAGTTCATTATGGTTGTGATGACTAAAATTTTACTTTTGGAGACAAATAAATAAATAATTGGGCTGTGTAAATTTTGATTTGAAATGACATCAAATAGTGTGGTTAAATTGATGATAACCTGCAGATATCAGGGTGATTTCATACTGACAGCATATCTTTTCTTTTTGAAAAGTACTTTTGAATATGTGAAAAAGAGTATTTTATTATAAAAAAAATAAAAATAAAAAATTGCATTCAAATGGTGTATGTAGTCTCTCTTACCTTACCCATAGTAGTTTGTCAAATCCATCCCATCTGTTGATAATTTGTTGGATATTCAAATTTGACTGCTTCTTTAAGCTTAGAATATATCACAAAGTTCTTACATCTTTACTCACCTTATTACATTGATTGGCCTCCTCCCTCTGCCACTCCCATTTTTGCTGTAACCTCCTTTCAAGTCTTCTAAATTGTATTTCTGATCATAGATTTTTTTTGTGGCCATGTTACAACCCAAAAGGAAAAAATTCTAAAAATAAAATAAATATGTTACAGCATGTTTACTAATAAGGAATAAGAATCAATGGTAAGGTAATAATTCTTTTACATTTGTTTATTTGCATTATTAAAATTAAGAAATAGAAAACTTGATTAAATAAGATAGAAAAGAAAAGGAGAACTTCCCCCACCAATTTTTTAAGAAATGCCATTAAGGGTAATGGATTTTAATTATTTTTATTTTATTTTTTAATATTAAATATATAATGACAATTTTGTCCTTTAAAATATGTCTTACAAAATAACTACCATACAATATAGTTTAACTCAAAAGGGCAATTTAGTCAAGCATTCCGATTACGTTTCCTAATAAAGTAAACAAGATAAATCACAATTATTCCATTTCCAAAAAAATTTAGTAAACAACATCTTACAAATATTGATTCCGATTATTTTTCATATATTCCGTTACATTTCTCCATTAATTTATTCCGATTCTGAATATTGTATAGTAAAAGAATCATTATTGGCTAAAAATAATATTGACTAATACAATGAAGATGTTAACACTATAAACAAACGATAAAAATCATAAAATATATTTCGCAAACAAATGATCGGGTCCAGGTTATACGCATTTGTATTTCAGATGGACCTAAGTTTTGGTATTATGGAAGTACTGGGTTCGGGTACCTGACATAATATAATTTTTCTTTTTTTTTTTTAAAGAAAAAAAATATTTTACACACAAAAATATGCACATTCAGATCTCACAATTCTCACTCAAATCAAAATAAAACCCTAGAGCTAAAACTCTCAACTCACCCTTGATCACTCTCTCACTCTAGTCCTCTTGGTGTCGACAGTAGCCATCCGCAGTCAGCCTTCTCATCCCACACCAACATTATTGGCATTGATACCACCGCAATGTTATGGTTTATGCCCTAAAAAGTCTGTAAAGACATTTTTAATTATAAATATTTGTTGAATATTTTGATATATGCTTGAAGTTAAATTTTTAATATTTTATTTTGAATACTTTATATATATATCGAAAAATTTCTTATTTATATACGAGGATGTTACTTGTATTGTACGGAGAAATAGGATCACTAGTCATGAATAAAATAATCAGCAACATATTAAAATTATGGAATCATTAATCAACATTTGCTAGTACGGTTCATTGATGTTTATTATTCGATGCAAGAAATCTCGATTCGGATTGTTGTAGTATGTTATCTAAGTGAAGGAGCTGTACATAATAGAAATTATATTGACATGGACCGATATGTAATTAAGTTATCTTTGTCAAACATGTCATTTACTATAAAGACCTAATTCATATCACAATGATGATCAATAGTAGATTGGCCTGAATCCTGAGTAATCATGAACTCATGTTCATGTTATTAGTTTCTTTGATGGGGTTTTTTCATAAATGTACAACAAAAACAAAATAATTACAAAAAATGTGCAAAAAAAAATTATTTCAAAAATTTATACATTTTGAAAACTTATTACATGAAACCATACATTTTTAATATGTTTATTAAACCTCAAAATAAACAATTTCGTAAAATTAATTAAACAGATTTATAAAAATAAACAAGTTAAATATTTTTTTATTAAAAGATAAATGTTTATTATCTATTTTAGTATGAATTATTATAATTTAATAAGATTTTTTTTTAATAAAATACAATATCAAAATTATAAACATTAATGTATATAAATATAAATCAATACTTAAAATTACTAAAAATAAACATGACACGTAGAGTGATATAATAAACATATGTGAATATTATTATTTTGTTTATTAAAGTAGTATGTTTAATAAATAGAAAACAAAATAAACATATATATATATACAAAGGATTTTATATTATTAGTATGTTTATTATAATTGTAAACATAAAAATAGACATAGTCAATTTATACTATACTAAAATAAGTATATTTTCTTTCTATTGTTTCTTTATATTGATTATTTTCTAATGAGTTAGTGAACGAGTTTTTTATTGAAGTATAATTCTTACATCAAAAAATAAATAAACAAACATAACTTTATAAATTCTAAAAATTATTTCATTAAAAAAAATAAACACGACACAATTAATAAACAAAGAAAAAGATAAAGATAAACAATTTTTTATATATATTATTTATTTTCTAAAAAATTACTAAAAAAATAAACATAACACACGTAGAGTGATATAATAAAATTATGTGAATATTATTATTTTGTTTATTAAATTAGTATGTTTAATTAATAAAAAATAAAATAAACACGTATATAAAATATTTTATATTATTAGTATGTTTATTATAATTGTAAACATAAAAATAAACATAGCCAATAAACACATATATAAAATGTTTTATATTATTAGTATGTTTATTATAATTGTAAATATATATAAAAAAAAAAAACATAACCAATATTACCATATATATATATTAATCAATAATTATTACCATATATATTATAAAAAAAATTGAAAAAAAGTTTTTAATTATATATAAAAGTGTATGAGAAAATGATAATAAGTTTTTTTGCACATATTTTGTAATTAATTAAAATAATGTATACAAAATTCTAAAATGCCCTTCTTTGATTCACTCGTTAAAGTTTCACAGAGAAGATGATTCTTACAACTTCTATTTTGTGAAGCTAATAATGTGGATGACTTGGAACTTGATTTACAATCATGGAATCTTGACTTTCCAAACGGATCGAATGTTAGTTTTTTTAGTGTTAATTCTATAATTGAAAAGTTTTATGTAACAAATTTATACTGGATCTAAATTATACGTCACTGGTGAATTAACAATATTAAAGGATAAAGAAGTAATTAGAAAGGTAAAAAGATAATTTGATCAAAACTAATTACGAACGACACAAGGAGGGTAATCACTAAAATTGATTATATCAATGGACACTCTAATAAACTCAGTAAATATAATTATATAATTATTAAGAGTTTAGTTCCATATTTATAGTGTAGTAATCATGGATTTAATAAATATAAATACTTGGTTGAAAAGATTCAATAAATAATCTAATTTAATGGAGCTTAGTATTATAGGTCCATGATCTCCGAATTGTCATCTTATAACAATCTCAATGGTATGGATAAAACTAAATAATGATGTTTGAAAAATTTATTTTAAATTAGCAAAATAGTAATTATTTATTATGAAATAAATAATTTATTTTAAATTTATTATTTAAATAAATTAGGGAGACAAATTGTTTTCAGGACAAACACCACCATGTAATTATTATAAGGTAGTGCCTAGCACTGTGTTTCTCCACAATGGTAGGCACCTACTACATATGGTGGGCCCAACTGGATTTATTTTTTGCTTAATTAATTGATTCAAAAGATAAATATTTATATAAATTTGATTTTTTTTTAAAAAAATGTTACAAATGTTCCGACAAGTGCCTTCGCCCTTTACTTCTAATTCAAGCACGAGAAAACCTAGGAGCACCACCCTCAGACCAAACGATTCCTCCTTCAGACCCATCGAGACTGTTGGATTTTCAGGTAGAGATTGATGGACTTATAGCTCGTGCTTGCGAGATTCGGTCTAGAGTTGCTTGCCTCAATTAGATTCTTGTTGTCGTGCCATCGCTACGACCACCACACGATGTTTGAATTCCTTCCCCAAGGTCTTCACCGTCTCCAAATTCATTGTCTTCCCTAAATCCCCCACCTCCATCATGTAAGTATCTTATACTCTTTTGGAATTTTAAAATATATTTGAGATTTAGGGTAGAGCAAACAACTTGGTTGAAAATGTGTCTGGCCGACTTTGATTGCTTGCATGTTTACTGTAAGAGATAGTGAATAGGATTTAGGCTTTCAAGGTTGTCTTGAACACCCTTGAAACTAAAATGTTGATTTTCCTGTATCTTGGTTGAAGACAGTATTAGGTTTTTTGAAACTCTTTCTTTTTAGTGGTTTTTTGCTAAAAACCAAACTTACCAAAAAGATGTTGACCATGGCTGAGTTTAATTCTCTGTTCGGGACCATTATGGTTTTGGGAGTATTCACAAGAATAGAGGACAAGAAAAAAAAAGAGTTGAGGTAAAAAAATGTACAAAGTTCACCGCGACGGGGAATAAGTTTCGTCGCGACGGGACTTGGCAGAAAGTTTTCCAAGTTGAGAGTGCTCGATCGAATCGTCGCAACTGGAAATAAGCTTCGTCGCGACGAAGCCCTCCTGATGAGTTCTTGGGTAATTTTATAATTTCACGAATTTTAAAGAGAAAACTTGGCTCATTTAAAAGGGAGTTCGTGATTTTTGATCATTATTCAGAATTAGAGCCCTAGAAACAAAGGAGAGGACTTCAAGAGCGGCTTGTGGCGACCCGAATCGATTGCTTCAACCAGTTCTTTTCTTCTCTCTTAATTTTTCTATGTTATTTTCTGTTTCAACTTTAAATATGAATTTAATTGTGGAGATTATGAACTAAACTCCTATTTGGGGAGATAATGAATGTTGATTGACATTATTTTTTTTAGGTTAATGATAATTGTTAATTCTCCTTTATTGATTGTGAATTTATCCATATTTGTGCTTAATTACATGCTTAATATTGATCACCTTTTGCATACTTTATGATCCCAATTCAAAATCTGAAAAGTGAGTTTTGGGAATGCTAAAATTGGATAAACTAGGTTTTGATGTGAAACGAAAGTATTTGCATAGCCTTAGTGACATTGAGATTATTGCTTAATGCTGATTATATGTTAGTCTAATTCAGAGATGATTAGATAACATATGATTTAGGGCCTAAAAGATCTGAAAAAAGTTAGGTTAATTTTTATAATATGCCATTCACATTGAGAAAGAGAATAGTAATTAGCATTAATAATTGGGTAATTAAATCAACATGATTCTTTTCCCTAATTTCTCATCCTTGATTAAATACTTTTATTTGCGTAATTTTATTTTCTTGTTAATCTTTATTTTTATTTTCATCAAATGTATTGGTTACCAAATAGAAATATAAGTCTAATTTAGTGTTATTCAATTTAATTCCCTGTGGGATCGACCTCAGCTGTGAGTACTGCTTGATTACGTGCATTTGCATATTTGTATATAATTTTTCGTAACACATATCGAGATTCCTTGATTCGACAATTACGAGCGAAAAACCAAGTGTCTATCGTGCACATGGCCAAGGTCAAAAAATTCGTGCTACATGTGGTGGTTGTGTCGTGGTGCACGGCTGGGACTCCTTAGAACCCGAGCTCACATGCAATTAAGCATTACATCGATGGAAAAAATTACATAAAAATAAATTCCTATGCCCTAATATTGGCTTACTTATTATCTAAAAAAATAATGAGACTTACACCTATTTTTTTACGAAAAATTAACGATCCATCACCTCACATACAATCACAATAAAATACCATCCATTCACAATATATATCACATATATCTAAATATATAAAACTCACACAACATTTAATATATATACATAATGGAACTGATCCGGTACCTATTTTTAGTTTTATGGTACTAAATCAGGTAGGTAGTGGAAGAGTTGTTTATTATTATTATTGTACCATATGTCCAAGATCACCATATATATACATATTAAACTGAAAGTAAATAGATGAAAAGAACAGTTACCTCTCGAAGCCTATCAGGAAGGATATATTCTCGATTCTTTTTGTATGTTGTTTTCTTGAAACAGAGATGACAAATCTCACACCTTATCTTCTAAATCTTTCACCATACACAAAAACTATTGTGAACTAATAGGATAATAGTGTATATATAAATATTACAATACAAGTTAATACAAATAATTTTATAATACAATTTTTGTATTATATTAAAATTTCTGGTACCTAATAATTAATTTAATACAAAATTTTAACCAAACATAATATTTTTCTTATTTAGTACCTCTTATACAACCTACTATTAGTCCGACCTTCTAATAGTAATTCTCAAATGGAATACAACATTTAATAAAAAAAAAAATATCCAATACAACATATTATAATAGAGATACTAGCTTTAGCTTAAGGTGGTCACAAAATTACTTAAAAATATTGATTTTATTCTCCAAAGTTTGACACATTTTGGAGCAACTATTTTTGGTACTACAACGAAATACCACTATATATATGCTGAGTACAGTACCCATGATTATTTTTATATTAATATATCTTATTTGTGCTATATAATATACTTAAAATATATTCTATTTTATTTGGATAATAATAATAATAATAATAATAATAATAATAATAATAATAATAATAATAATAAAGAATATGTGTTTTTTTTTTTTTTGT
Source organism: Cannabis sativa (assembly GCF_029168945.1). Taxonomy (NCBI): domain Eukaryota; kingdom Viridiplantae; phylum Streptophyta; class Magnoliopsida; order Rosales; family Cannabaceae; genus Cannabis; species Cannabis sativa. Next base: position 7,580,036 of record NC_083605.1, read on the forward strand.
TAATTTTTAGTATTGTATCAGAGTTGAATAATAATTGCTAACTAGAATTTTTGTCCCCCGAACTTTGACATGTACCAAATCATGTCCCCTAAACTTTTAAGGTCGTTAAAAATCTTCCTTGAACTATTGAGATCGTTGAATTTAATAACTTTTGTCCAATTTTAGTAAAAAAAGTTTAACATAGATGAAAGTTCAAGGGACGTGATTTAGTATATGTCAAAATTCAAGGGGCATAATTTTGTAGATATTAAAGTTTGGGGAGCATGATTTAGTACATAAACAATCACTGAAGTAGTAAAATTGAATAAAATTGGACAAAGTCCTTAAATTCAACAATCTCAATAGTTTAGGGGGAATTTTTAACTGCGAGAAAAGTTCAAAAAGCATAATTTAATACATATTAAAATTTAAGGGGTAAAAATCCAATTAGCCTAATTATAATGTTGGTGTGTGTTTTCAAATATAATATTGATATTGGAGATGGTGTTAGAGATAAAAGATTTTATGTTATTTTGTTCTTTAATTTGGTTATGTAATTTGATTTATTTTAAATAAATGTAGAGGTCGACCAAATTAAAAACATAAAAGAGAAACAAAACGTGCTTTAAAATAATTGGTAATATTTTTATTTTTAAATTTTTTAATTACAAAAATAATTAAAAGTAAAAATTTTATTTTTGAAAAACAAAAATGTGTCCTATAACCGTTTTTATTTTTCAATTTCAAAAATAAAAAAACAAAAATATTTCTGTAAACTTCATTTTTATTTTTATTTGTTAATTTTATTTAAGTCAATTCTGGGTCCAGGTTCGAGGCCAAGTCCGAGGTCGAGATCGAGGTCGGGACCAGGTTGGGTTCGGGTTCGGGGTTTGAGTCTGGGGTTTGGGTCTGAGGTCGAGCCTGGGGCCAGATCCGGTTCTAGGTGCGGGTGCGGGCCCGGGACTGAGGCCTAGGTTTGGGTCCTATGTTCGGGTTGGGTCCCGAGTCTGATTTTGGGGTCCAATTTCAGTTCAGTGTTTGGGTCTGGAGTCGGGGTCTGGATTCAGGTTTCAAGGTCTAGGTTGAGGTCGGTGTCCAAAATATATCTATTCAGGAAAAAAAATTGTTTAAAAAAATATTAAAAGTGACTTTTTTTTTTAAAATTTTAATTAAAAAATTAAAAAGTGAAAATAATTATATAAAACATAATTTTAAAACAAATTTATACTTTTCTAATTTTAAAAACAAAAAACTAATTATAACACTATTAACAAATTATAACAGTATTAACACACACAAAGTTATAAATATCCATTACTAATATCAAACAAGTGAATGGATGTGGATAAGAATAAAAAAATACACCTTAATGTTTGGTTTGGTAGAATGTAATGATAATGGTAATAGTAATATTTCTTTTCGGAATGGTAATAATAATGTAATACGGAATAAGAATAGTAATGAGAATTAATTAAGATATTTGGTTTATTATTAGAATGAATATTAGAATAAATGATAAATTGACAAAATTATCCTGTACTTTAATTTTTATGTTTATATAAAAAAGATATTAGTCATTTTAATTTTATTTTATTTAAATTTTTGTGATATAATTCTCATTACATAATTTTTTTAATGTAACCGGAATTAATGTAATATAAATACAATATTTTCTCATTATATTATTTTTAAAAGCAAAATAAATATTATAATGGATAATTTAATTTCATTACGATCTCTATTACAATAAACCAAACATAAAATAATGAATGAATGCATTCACAGTGACCATAATTAAAAAAAAAAAAACATAGATAATATAATAATATAAGACAAGACAAGTATGTATGATTTCCTTATCCTCCACTAGTGTTTTGCATGGAATATATATTTGAAAATTTCAAGTTTGAAAAAGAGGGAAGTGAGTGTGTTTAAGTGAGAAGGTCATACTAGGCCATTCAGTGTCAAAAAGACTAATGACCAGCCCTGCTATGCAATGCAATTCAACCAACCAAACCAATTAGTGTCCTACTAGCTAACCAAACCATTATCATACTTCTAACTTAGTGACACATATAATGCCAAATATAAAATAAGACAAACACAAATATAGTGGCCCCCACCCATTTAATTTTATTACAGACACCAATCCAGCCTTCATGCTGAACCACAATTAAAAATCTTCAAAAAAAGAAATCCCATTACTATATATTTTCACCAAATGTCTCTTTAACTACTATTTAGCAGCTCAAGCTCGAGTTGATTCTGATTCTGATTATTATGATTTCACTTTCAAAAGTTCAAAAACAAAACCCAATAAAAAAATATATATAATGGCTGTGTATCAACAAAAGACAAATAATAATAATAATAATAATAATCCCTATAGTAGAGACTTGAGAGAGACTCAAAAGACAAGAGGGTCCCTCTCCTCACAAGATTTGAGGGTCATATGAGAATAAAACTACATGGGCATTTGTTGAACTGAAAGTGACTATATATAATAGATCTGATCCATAATTTTTGCCTTCATTTATTCTATGCTTATATCCAACTAGTATTGTATTGCATGACCCGACATGACATTAAGTTGTTATAATGTAATTATGTGAATTGAACATGGATTGTTTTTGTTCCTTCATCGTTTTTCATAGTCAAACTAATTTCGTTATATATATATACAACTAATTAATAACTACTACACTTATTTCAAGGTCAATCTAGTTCTTTTACTTTTTTCTTTAAAAAAAAATGGCAATGTGATTAAGTTATAATCTAGATTAAGTAATAAATAATTACCTAGATTAGTGAAAGTAATGAGTGTGTAAACCCGTAAAGGGAATGATTCACTGTACCAAGTAGAGTCTAGAGATAGAGAATATAATTAGTAGTAAATGGTTTTAGTATTGAGAAAGTTTTGGAAAGATGAAATAATGCAATGAACCAAAAGAGTAGTTAGACACCAAACAAACAAAGACCCGACACCGTGTTTTAATCCGAGACCCATAGATTTGTTTTGTTTCTTCTGCTGATTATGTGTCTCATTCTGTTTAATTTCTTTTATAATTTATATGCTAATATATTTCATAAATAATAACTATTAGGTAAAATTTTATATACTACAAATATTAAAAGATATCAGTGGTGTTTAGTAATTTTTTACATGTCAATATTGTTATTGGTTCAACTAAATATCGAGTCTCGTATAGTTTAATATAATAACTTTTAAGGAGTATAGCCAATTATAAAGTGATACGTCTTGAAGGTGGCTAGCACTATTTGTGCCCAAAAAACAATCCTCTTTATATATATTTACTTAATTAACACTTAAGTAATTGTACTTTTGGATATAATTGATGGATTTAGTTTCCAATAATAATTGATAAACCATTTGATCAATCCAATATATTATTGCGTGGAGCATTTTTATAAGAGCACTCACAATAATTTTTTTTTTCCTATTATTTAAAGTACATCGTAAGAAAAATCATTTTTCTATTTTACACTACAATATCAATTAACTTTTCTTTATTTTTTTCTATGCCCCATTAAAATAATATTATTTTTTATTTTCTACACCATTAAAATAATAATTTATAATATATATAATTAAATATTATAGGTATATTATTACAATAAGTTAAGAAAATCAACTTACTATTTATTCTCTACAATGCACACCTTAAAATGGGACGACCGATACACTCCTATATCTATTTCGATATCTGAAATAATTATTTCGTCCAACTTTTTTAAGGATATTTATAGTGAAACCCCTTTAGTTTGTTTGCAATTATTACACATATACATAACCTTAATAAAAAATGGTAGAAATATTACTTTATTTTACGATTTTATTGCAGTTGTAGCTTTTTTAAGTTGTTAAGTACCAATTAAACTCGTGAAATGTCAGCTCAAAAATACGTAACAACATATTTCATTAGTTTATTTAATACATATTCAAATAATATGTCGCCACGTGTTTTTGAGTTGACATTTAATGATTAAAAAAAGTATGACGATAACAAAATCATAAGATAAAGTACGTTTGCCACTACTTATTTTTTTTATTAGAGTCATATGCATTGTGAATGTTAAGGGAGTTTCACCATAAATATCTTTATTATTTTTTTTTATAGTCGTCTGCATTGTAGTTATTTAAGATGACTTATAAAATTTGAAAGATTCGGAAAATTTATCACGCCAAAACTAGGGTTCAAATAGTCTGTTGTACGCGAGACTCTTTCACTTTATACGTGTGTGAAATAGACTGTTTAAATCTTATTTTTGACATGTTAAATTTTTTTTGAATTTTTAAAATTTTGTAAAATATTTTAAATAACTATAACATAAATGACCATAAAAAAAATTAAACTATTTTTTTTTTCAAATACCGAAATAGATAAAGATTACAACAGTGATGGAAGTTAATTTTATCACATTTTCTAAAAAAAAATTAATGAATTTCTATTATAAAGAGTTTGTTGTGAGTCTTATAGTCTAAGATACTTCAAAGTGTCTGGTTCAAAAAAAAAATACTTCAAAGTGTTTAATATTTTAGAATATGACATATATATCAATATTGATGTGATTTAGAGATATAATAAGTTATATCAATTATGGTAAGACGCGATATACTGTTATTAATATATTTTAATATCAAGTTTCACACATTTTAATTTAATAAATAATATAAAAATTTGCTGATCAATTATATGTCACCTTGGTATGGTATTTGACACTTTAAGATAACATATATCAATGTAATTTAATATTATAGCTCTCGCACTTATAGTAAAATATTAATGGGTACTAATAACAACATCATAATTTTGGTCCTAAATTGCCTTTTTTATTTTAGCATTTTTCAATGTGTGTGTAATGTTTACAAGTTTCCCAACATTAATATTAGCTTATAGAGTTAATGAAAATAACATTCCTAGGGAAACATTATGATTATTAAAAATGGAGTTGTTTGCTATCGAGTTCACTGGACCTGTCTCAATCATCCGGCAAATGTAAACAACAAATTTATATGTTTACTTATTAAAAGTATCAAATTCTTGTTAGGAACGTGTTTAAATCAATTATGCATGAACTAGAATCACAATATTAACTTAATAATTATATGTTTGTGCAAATTTGTACATATATATACTTATATATATATATATATGATATAAAAGGTTCAAATTGCCTAATCTTGAAGCAAGCTAGCTTTAGGTAGATTACCAAGTATGGAATATAATATTGGAGAAGATGGGTGTCACACTCAACCTTTTATTATAACTTTTTAGTTAGTCTTTGTGTTCGAAAATATGTATCGAAATATTTTTTTTAACAGCGATGTTTGTTATGCTCACAATATCATCCATGTAAATTTTGAAAATTTTCGAATAGTTTACAGTATTAAAGATAGGTTTTGAGTTTTTTGAACATGACCGGTCAACTATAATATCGGGAACTCAAACTGGTACTGTAATTTATTCAAAAATTTACAGAGATAATATTGTAACTATAACGAATATCGCTATAAAAAAATTAAAAAAAAAATATTCCAATATGTGATTTCGGACGTAAAAATTAACAAAGAGGTTATAATAGAAGATTGTAATTAGTACTCCTCTATAAAAAAAAATGAAAGTCTCCAAAATAGACTCCACATACGATCCCTAAATTTTTGTACAGATGTCAGGGTGAGGAACATTCCACAGTCTTACTAAGGGAGATGCTAATCAGTGATTTATTGTTAAATTATATCTTTAAAAAATTTATTCTAATAGTATATTAAAATAAATTTGTCACATAATAAAAATTGATTCAAATATATATCATATGACATAATATAAAATTTAAATCACAATAAATATATTATTTTTATATTTACTTTTATATCATTTTTAATATTTTATTATTAAAATTAATTATTGCAATAAATTATAATTTTTTTACATTTATTTTTTATAGCTTTATATAATAAAATAATAATGAAATCAATAATAAAGTTATTATTACGTTTTATTTTTTAATAAAAAATTAATTAAACATTAAATTTTACATCAAGTTTTATAATTGTACATTAAAGTACAATATTAAAATATAATATAAATATATCACAAAATTATTTTATGTGTCAAATATAATACAAATTTTATATCTTTCAGAAATTATCTAATGTGATGATGTCCGTATAAAAAATTTATTTTTTGAAGAAAAAAACCTACCTCAAAAACTATAAATTATCTCATATTTTTTTTGTTTTGAAAAAAAAATTATTGCAAATATAATATATATTATTGAGAAATTTTTTAAAGAGTATTTTAATAGACCTTTCTTTTGTTTCAGTTTCTTTTTTAGTCTATTTTTTATTTTAAGACTACTTATAGATTTTCAGAAAGCTATAAATATTTTACAATGTCAAAAATAAGGCTTAAACAATTGCTTACAACACGCGTATAAGAAAAGACAGTCATACAGGTAACAAAATATTTGAACTATATTTTTGGCATTATATATAATTTATAATTTTCTGAAAATTTATAGATAACTGCAAATAATTATATAAAAAAAAAGGTAAAAAACTAGGCTAAATTTTTTTCTTGTATGTTAAAACAGATAAGAGGTCTACCAAAACATTCATTATTTTGGATAAATCTTTAATTTAATTTTTCTTTTTATTATTGTGTGTACGTTATAATTATTTCAGATATCCTATAAAGATTTGAGAAATTTATAATATTTTTTTTTGGAAGAAATTTATAATGATTTAAAATATAAAAAAACATTATTTAAATAGTCTATTTCACACGCGTATAAAATATAAGAGACACGTGCAACATACTATTTGAAACTTATTTTCGAGATATTAAATTTTTAAAATTTCTCAAAATTTTACAAAATATCTTAAATAACTACAATGTACACATCTATAATAAAAAAATAGATTAAAAATTTCTCTTGGATGTCCAAACAGATAAAGGTTGCATAATTCTTGTGAAAATACAAGTCATGTTGTGTCGAGCCATAAAATAAATATAAATTATATCGTGTTGTACCAATAGTTGATTTATAGAATAGGTCCGACACGATCCTTGTAGGCTAGATATTTTCATACTGTATATTACTGAGGCTAACTCATTTTTCTTTATACAGACTCAGATTCATGCTTGATAACTGTTAAAAAAATAGAATTATTTAGTTTTTTTTTTTGCATTAATTGCTATTATTTTCAAGTTTTTTTTATTAATTCTCGTGACTTTTAATTAGTTTTCTTCAATTTTGCATTAATATTAATTATAATATTTCTAGATAAGTTTAAATTATTTTTTGTAATTTTTTATTTCTTTTATTATTTTCTCATTTAATAAGTAATTATTCCAAGTATTGTGTATTTTTGTAGGAGCTTAATTCTGGGCTTGATATTTGAGTCAAAATTGACAAAAAAAAATTGTTATCTCATTTATGAACTTACCAAAGCCCAAACTGAATTGAATAGCTAGTGGGCCACATGAGGCTTTATTGGCCAAGGAAATTAAGAGCAAAGAAAAAAAAAAGGGGGGGAATGGGCTTATGTGAACGGCTTTTGAGAATATATAAAGAGAAAATTATACTCTATACTCTTTTTATATTATTCTCTTTTATTTTTACCCTTTTTTTTAAAGTCTATCATTTTTACCTCTTTTTTAAAACATTATACCAATTTTGCCCTTGTCACTTCAAGATACTCTCCATGTGACTCTCTTATGTCAGGATATATTGGGTACAATACATATAAAAAGAGGTATGTTTCAAATAAATATAAAATTAGAGGTAAATTTGATTAATTGATTAATAAAAGAGGTATTTTTCAACTTACCCCATATATAAATGTATCATCTTCTACATACATACATTTTTGATAGAAATTTCACTTTGGTAAATTATAAGAGTTTATTTTTTTTATGGCATAAATAAATAATACCATAAAGTTATGAGTTTTTTTTTTATTATTATTTTTTATATTTATATAGATTTTTTTATGCCATATTTTTATAATAAACGTAGAAATCTCATATTTATAAAACAATAAATAAATTTGATAAAATATAATATTAAGTTTTGCCGAAAAAGTTATCGGTACCAAAAAAGTTATTATCGTTAGAAAAGTCATCGCCGCCAGAAAAATTGCCAGAGTAGTTACCATAAGTAGATGTTTAAGATAATAAAAATAGAACCAACTCTATAACATAATGAATAAAAATAAATAACACAAATAACTCAAACCGGTTATAATTGAAATATAATCAGTTCTGTAACATAATGAATAAAAATAAATAACACAAAATAACTAAAATCAATTATAATTAAAATAGAATTAGTTCTATAACAGTGTTATAATAAATAAAAACAAAAAACACGAAATAATTCAAATCAGTCATAACTAAAATAAAATCGGTTATATAACATAAGAATGAGTATTTTTGGGGTAGATATGGTATGAGTGTAATTATTTGGTGAGTTTGAGCATATTGAATGAGTGTTTTTGTTTGAATTATTTTATTTAACTGGTTTTTGTATATGAGTTTTTATCTTAGTTACTTTACGGAACCAATTTTTTTGTCTTAAATTTTTGACTAGTTGATAAATATAACCAGTTTCTTTATATTATATTTGAGTTCTTGTGTGTCATTATTTTTGTTTATTTATTTTGTTATGGAACCGATTCTTTTCATATTTATGCCTCAATATTTTTTGGAATTGATCCCCACTTTTTTTTTTTAAAAAAAAATTATAACTAATTTTATGAGGTATTTTGTTATGGAACTAGTTTTTTTTTTTTAATTTATGTTTAGTGTTTTAGGAACTAATTTTCTCTTTATTTTTTAATTGTAATCGGCTTGAGTTATTACGCGTTACTTGTTTGTATTTATTATGTTATATAACTGGTTTTATTTTAGTTATAACTAGTTTTGAGTTATTTCGTGTTATTTGTTTTAATTCATTATGTTATAGAACCGGTTATATTTCAACTATACCCGGTTTGAGTTATTTTGTGTTATTTATTTTTATTCATTATGTTTTAGAATCAGTTTCATTTTTACTTATATATGAGACATCTACTTCTTGTGACTTTTCTGGCGATAGTGACTTTTCTAGCGATGATGACTTTTTCGGCAATAATAACTTTTTCAGTAACTTTTCCGGCATTGACAACTTTTCTGGTGAATTTTCCGGGGCAGTTAACTTTTTTGGCAAAACTTATTATTACAAGTTTTTTTAAAATTTATTTATTGTTTTTTCCTCATATTTTAAACTTTAATTATTTTTTAATTCTATATTTTTTTGTATTATTTATTTATACCATATAAAAATAAACTCTACTACATTTTCTCATATTTATGAAAAAACCCCTATATTCTTGAAGTATTGGGAAAAGGGTAGTGGCTCGGACAATACAAAATGACTTTTTCATGTTTACTTAAAAGGAATGGGAATGAATGGTATAGTACTAAATTTTGGAAAGAGAGAAAGTAGTGGGATCCACACAAATTAGGGAGAAAATAAAGGAAAAGGTTCTCCCCCCATTTTTATAGGGAATACCTTTCCCTTTCCTAACTTAATTTATTTCAATTTTAATTTTATTAATTAAAAATAAAAAAGACAAATATGCTTTTTAAAAATCTATTAGCAAAAAATAATTATATTATCTAATAATGGCAATTTTGTCAAATTAAAGCATTCCGATTACCTTTACTAGTTATGTAAACAAAATAATATATGATATTTTGGTTTTCTTTCCAAACAGTTTAGTAAACAACATAATAAAATATTGTTTCCGATTATTTTCTATTTTAAACTGAAACATTTCTCCTATTAATTATTCTGATTCCAATTACAGTTTAATAAACGTGCCATTAAATTAAAAATTAAATGAGTAAATATTTATTTTTTTAGAAAAATTAAATAAAATGGCAAATATAATAAAGAGCAATTTTCACTTTTATATTTATAATTTATTTTTTTTGACAAAAAAAGATAAACTTCATTAAATAATCAAATTGTTCATCAATAAAGAAATGAACTCGGTAGGGAGCATTGCTCACACTCAAACTACGATCAGAAATAAAACAAGTGGATCTCGTTAAATAGTGAGCTCCATTGTTTGTAGACCGTTTAACAAATTTTAAAGAAACAAAACAATCTTTCAACTCATCTAACAACCTTTTGCACTTAGTAATAACTCTACCAAAATAGGAATACATGGTATTGTTAGAGATTTTATAACAATGGAAGAAAATCAAGATTTATTACAACTCTATTGTAAAATAATACAAGGACTAAAATCAGAGATTGATTAAATATATGTTACAATACATATATATACACTATATATATTACATATATATATATATATGAAAGGTAGAAGAGAAGACTACAACACATGTAATATAATATATGTATATATATAACAAGAGAATAATATATATATATATATATATAAACACTCACTCACAACCTTGAGTGTAGATTAGTGGGGATCACCATGACTTGAACAAGGTATTACACCTTTGTCCAAAAGCTTATTTCCTCCTATCTCTAAGCACTAAGGGAACTCTCTAGGAAATAACTTTGGGAATTATCAAGCCTTAAGGTTTTCTAGCAAAGTGCTTTCTTGATAGAAAACTTCATCTCCAAAATGAGCACCTTAGACCTCTTTATATAGTGTTTAGGATATCATCACCATTTGAAATTCAAACTCATAACCCCATAGATGTTATGGACTCAAATGTAACTCCTACACACACCATAACTCCTATAGCATTAAGAATTTCAAATTAAGATGTGTAACATCTTTTTACACTCTTAATGTTGGTGATTATGGTGGAGGTTACTCATAGTAACAAGTAACTCCCAAATGTTACAAAAAGATGACAACTAATATACATTGTCATATGTTACATATTATTAGTTTATTACACATATTTAATCTATATATTATATTATTATAAATAATATAACAATCCCCCACTAGATTAAATATTATCTCTTTAGTAACAAACTTGTAACTTTTGTAACATTTATTTAATCAATCAAAAATATTATATCAAAATATAACATTCCCCCACTTTGATTGACTAAATACACACTTTTAAGAAGTCTTGCTTAGGTGCATTAGATAAAATGTCTTTCGACTTGAATTTTATTTTAGTGTAATTACCACAAAGTTTGATGAAATTTTGGTTGCCGTAGCATTGAACCATTATTCCTTTAATACAAACCGGTGATAACACACACACCCTCGCTAATGCTCACTTGAGACCGCATGTCTCGCTCTTGCACCGTTAATGGCCATGTGCAAAATTCCAATTCATGGACTCTCTAGAGAATACTCCCAATTCTCATAAGAGGCGGCACCACCTCTAGTCCATATAGGTGGAGTTTTAGTGTCTCACCACTCGTTAGACACTTCTTAAGCTTAAGTGAGTTTTCTTAAGCTTAAGCTCCATTAAAAAACCTTTTGGTTTTAACCCTCAATTTTACAACATGTACTCATCCATAGATGGGACAATTGAGTACCACATTCACTCTATTGACTTGTTATTACCTATTGAACTTAAGACTAGATTTTTACTAGTGTTAAGATAGGTTACCATCAATGAGCAAAACGCTAAGGGAGTTTAGGTCCCATCCCTCGAAAATTCATGCTTTAATCTTGTACGGAGATTAAGCGATTTGTTATAACCTCTCACTATTGATTCCATGTGAATCATGCATGCCAAAAAATATAGTGTTCACTTTGTGACCACTTTTCTCCTTAAGTACTTAAGCTTTGAAAATTCAATCATAAAAGATTAATTTTCACTCAACTCAAATTCTCAATAATTTTGATACCAAGCATATCAAAAATACACTAATTTAGACACCAAATATGTCTAAATTCTCATATTTTAATTTTAGACACCAAGTATGTCTAAACTTTCTCATATTGGAGTATGCACCCCCACATTTTCACATTTCATTATCAAGACAATATCTTGATTTTAAAATATAGAAGACTACTTTGTCTCTATATTTTTTTTTTTTTTTTTTTTAAAAAAAAAAAATTTCCTTCTTGAAATTATTTTTACCAAAACTTTGACACCAAATATGCCAATATTTTCACTTATGCACATAGCTAACTTGATTTAGAATTTGAATTCAAAATCAAATAAATTAATCAATAATGTTTCAACACATTTTGATTAAATTTGTGGCTCACCCCCACATTTTTACCATAAAGTGTATATAAAATATCACTTTTGTGTATTTTCCTCTTCAAATGACTCTTTAAGGCCACTTTAAAAATACCATTTGACATTTTTAGTTTTCTCAACAAAACTAAAATATCAAACTCACATTACTACTCATAAAATAATGAGATTATTTTTACTCATAATTTTAAGGTTATCTCCTCATTGAGATTAGCCCAAAATTATACCGAAGTTAACAAAATTCTCATCAATTTTGTTCACAACTTTGATTATTTAAGATATTCAAAATTGATTCTCCAATTTTGTTATATTTTTCACAATTTTTGAATCCACATTGATTCATTTACTTTTGAGTCCAAAATTGATCTTCCAATTTATGGCTCATTTCACAAGTTTGGATTCACTTATGATCCAATTGCTCTTGCATGAGAAGACAATTCTCATAAGTGTAACTCTCATAGTTCACTTTTTTATCTCATAATATGAGATGATTATCTCTTATAACCTAATAAAAGATGTAACTTCTCAAAAGTCATCTTTTATTATCTCATAAAGTAAGATGTTCACTACCAAATTAAAAAAGAATTTAAAATATTCTTTATTCACAAAATAGATGATAATAATTTCCACATCAATAGCAATAAACAATATTATATTATTACTATCAACATTATTATCATACTATATAATACATAGATTAATATAATATGTATGTTACTAATCAACTTCTTATACGTAACATACACATATTATGAATATTAAATTCACAATATATATGTTACATATCTCATATATATATAACATATATACTATAATATACATATATATCATATACACATAATATATACATTAATTAGACAACTATATATGTTACATACCTCACACATATATAACATATATACACATTAATATACATGATATATATTATATACACATATCTCATATAAATACATAGAAAATAAGTATTTCTACATATTTAATCTCACAATATATATATTATGTCATATCTCATCATATATGTAATACACATAACTCATATACATGTTATATATTATATATCTCATATATATACACATACAAACATGTAATAAATTCAAATATCATATTATATATCACTATATATTATATGATATAAACTCATAATCACATATATATCACATATATATAACTCATATATATATTATATATATTACTATCATATGAAATAGTAAATCACATAATATACACCACCATGCTCACCCATGAATGGTTTTCACATAAAATCTTTTATCCTTGTATTCTCACAATCTTGATTTATCTCCTCTTCCATTGAAAAGGAATAAGCTTTTGATTGTTAGAGATTTTATAACAATGGAAGAAAATCAAGATTTATTACAACTCTATTGTAAAATAATACAAGGACTAAAATCAGAGATTGATTAAATATATGTTACAATACATATATATACACTTTATATATTACATATATATATATATATATATGAAAGGTAGAAGAGAAGACTACAACACATGTAATATAATATATGTATATATATAACAAGAGAATAATATATATATATAAACACTCACTCACAACCTTGAGTGTAGATTAGTGGGGATCACCATGACTTGAACAAGGTATTACACCTTTGTCCAAAAGCTTATTTCCTCCTATCTCTAAGCACTAAGGGAACTCTCTAGGAAATAACTTTGGGAATTATCAAGCCTTAAGGTTTTCTAGCAAAGTGCTTTCTTGATAGAAAACTTCATCTCCAAAATGAGCACCTTAGACCTCTTTATATAGTGTTTAGGATATCATCACCATTTGAAATTCAAACTCATAACCCCATAGATGTTATGGACTCAAATGTAACTCCTACACACACCATAACTCCTATAGCATTAAGAATTTCAAATTAAGATGTGTAACATCTTTTTACACTCTTAATGTTGGTGATTATGGTGGAGGTTACTCATAGTAACAAGTAACTCCCAAATGTTACAAAAAGATGACAACTAATATACATTGTCATATGTTACATATTATTAGTTTATTACACATATTTAATCTATATATTATATTATTATAAATAATATAACAGGTATAAGAGCTATAAATAGACTGAATGGCTACAAGGCAGTTTGATTCTACTTCCACATAGCTCCACCGTTTGTCTTTGATCCAACTCAATTCTTCATGTATGCCAATGGCTTCAGCCACCTCAGGGGAGACAACACCTCTTACACACTTGGCCTTGGCTTCCAATAATGTACTAGCATGAGTTCTAGCAACACAGGAGTAGCTATAGTAGTTAGTTGAAGAGAATATTGTATCATCGGTATTAATCTTAATCGTATCAATATTTGGTGAAGTCCAATGCTCATTACCATCTTCAGGAAACAACAAACCTAAAGATGGGTCAAAGGTTTTGTCTTGAGCATAAAGCCATTGATTAAGAACCGTACGTGCCAAAATTACAACATCCGTGACTTCAACATGTTTTTGATCTCCAAAGTGCCCAACACAACATAACCACAAGCTGTCTACTCATTCCACTCCACCTGTCAAAGATCGAACTTAGCCAGTTCGAGAAAGTCCCCACCACGTCTGTTGAAACACCTGGTTCTAAAGTTGCCCATCATACTTGAGAGAACGAACAGGTGACTAAAATGTGGCTGATGGTTTCACTCTCCACGTTGCAGAAAGGGCACAAAGCATTAACAACCACATGCGTTGTTTGAAGTTGCACTTTTGGGGATGCAATCGGTTGAGGCATGCCATAGGAAATTCTTGAATTTTGGGGGAACTTTTAAGTGCCAAAACTTTTTCCAAAAACCCGAGTTATCGGATGTAGCAAACTGTTGCTTGCCTTCTTGAATGAGAGCATAAGCACTTTTCACAATATAATTTCCCAAATTCTCTTTTCTCCTACCAAGTATCTGCCTCTGCAACTTGAATGGGGATACTAACAATTAAGTTAATATCTCTCTCTTCAAAGATGTCATACAATATATCCATATCCCATTGATCATGCTCCATAGACATCAGTTGGGAAACCTTTTTATCAACAAGAGAGACACTAACTGTGTGCACATAAGGGTCTGAACCGTCTGAAAACCAAGGATTATTCAGAATACTAACATTGGCACCTGATCCCACACGAATTGCAGCTCCTTTTTTAAGCAGCGATTGTGCTTTCATGATACTTCTCCACGCAAAACTTGGACTCCCACCCATCTCAGCTGAAAGGAAAAAACCATCGGGATAATACTTAGCTTTATATATACGGCTTACTAATGAGTGTGGCTGTAGCATTAACTTCCATCCTTGTTTGCCTACAGTTACAAAAAATTAACTACAGTTAAATATACAGTAATACAAAAAATTAACTACAGTTACATTTTGTTTTCCAAAAATATGGGATTGGGCTTCGACTCTTCTCTTTTCACGACAATTACAATTTAATATTATTAATATTTTTTTTTCTCTTAGCTTGCTTGCTTGTTGCATCATCATCAATGTCATCGTAAAAGCTTGAAATCTCTACCAATAACGTGGAAATCGAGTCGATGGTATTAGATTAAGGGAACTCCATATTCAATGAGATTATTACCACTTTAATGATTCCTTTGGTGTTGTGTGTTTTAGAGAGAGAAAGATAGTAAAGATTAGAGAAAGAGGAGATAAGTTTATTTAACTATATATAATGTGCAAATATAAATAAAAAATAGAAACAATTATAATTCAACCTAATATATATGAAATAAAAATAATAATATCATAAGAACTAAAAATAATTCACAATAACTAGTATTATGTGTGTGTGAAATAGAAACAATTATAGTATTATGTGAGTGTGTATAAAATAAAAATAACTAACATTAAAAATCATTGAAAATAGAAATAATTTAATCTCAACATAGAAAAAACAACAAGCATTTAACCTTATATTACATTAAAAAATAGAAACAACTTACATTAAAAATAGCAACAATTTCATTTCAAAATGGAAATAATTAAAATTTAGACTAATTTGTCATTTTTTTCCCCCGAACTTTGACATGTACTAAATCGTGCCCCCTGAACTTTTTTGGCCGTTAAAAATTCCCCCCGAACTATTGAGATTGTTAAATTTAAGGACTTTTGTCTAATTTCATTCAATTTTACTGTTTCAGTGATTGTTTATATACTAAACCATGCTCCCCAAACTTTGATATCTACCAAATCATGCCCCTCAAACTTTGATATGTACTAAATCATGCCCCTTAAACTTTCATCCATGTTAATTTTTTTTACTAAAATTAGACAAAAGTCCTTAAATTTAACAATCTCAATAGTTTGGGGGGAATTTTTAACGGCCAAAAAAGTTCAAGAGGCACGATTTAGTACATGTCAAAGTTCGGGAGGAAAAATTACTAATTAGCCTAAAATTTATTTTCATATACATATATATATAAAATAAAAACAAATATCATAAAAAATAAAAATAACTCCCACTAAAAATAAAAATAAGTCAAATTGAAAACAGATACAATTTAACTTCAAAATAAAAACAAGTAGTATTTAACTATATAAAAATAGAAATAAATGCCATAAAAAATAAAAACAACTATATGTTATAAATATTAATAATTATGTGGATGTCCAAATCTTTTATTTATTACCATTAATTGTATTCAACATTCATCTTTTCTTAGTTTCCCTTTTCCTTAGTTCCTTAATATTTCACTCTTGTATTTGTATAAATAGGGGTTCACCCCATTGGAATAAACAACTCAAAAATTTTCATTCACTTTCTCTTTCTCTCTTCATCTTCTTCTTCTTTCTTTTCATCTATTTTATATTATGTTATATTATTTTATAACACGTTATCAGCACGAGTCTCTGCCCAAGCTTCAAGTATGAGTCTCTGCCCAAGTCCCAATGTAAGTATCTTGTTAAAGTTCTTGAATTGTTTCAAAGTCAAAATACACTAAATATATATTTATACATATACTCATCTGACTGAAACAATTTCAAGAATCATTTGATTTTCTTTTTCTTTTTATCTATATATTATATATGTATGTATATATTTTTATATATTAATTATTGATTTCATATATATATATATATTATGTTCTTATCATTCATAATATTTACAATATATGTGTGCCTATGATATGATAGAGAAAATCTATATAAATTATACATATATCCAGAAGATTATGTATCATCGATAAAATATTGCATATATCCTAAAGATTATGCATCCTCGATAAAATATTGCATATATCCTGATGATTATGCGTCCTCAATAAAATCTTGCATATATCCTGAAGATTATGCAAACGTAATATTCATTATATAGTTGATGAATATATAATGAAAGAGATGAATACATATTTATATATGTGTTCTTGTATTCTTTGAGGACAATGAAAAGTAATCTAATATCGATATAGATTTTGACAAACATTTTCTGAAGTAAATGTTTTATATTTGTAAAAAAAAAATGATTGTATTTATGTGAATACAACTAAAGAATCATTAAAAATAATTATTATTGATGCAATTTTATAGTGGGTTTTGAATACCTAAAAAGAATGTTAAGAAAATTGCATTGAAACATCAAAGTATAAGAATAACAGTGAGCATGACTAATGTTATTTAAATACATAAGACATGTATTTATTGTTCATCATTCCCTGCAGAGAATGATACGAATTGAAGTCAACTACTTTTAAAGATTGTTTGTATTAGTCATGTTATTATACATTGTTATTACTTGCAATGTTAGAAATTATTGCATGTGACATATATTAAAGATCAAATTTTGCATACATCTTGGAGATTATGCAAAAAAATTGTATTCATATATTCTTTGAAATATTGTTAAAGAAATTGTTGAGTAATTTCTTTTTATATATGAACAAGTAATAAATTTTTAAGAAATTTATAATAATGTTCTACTTGTTCAATGTCATTCCCTGAAGTGAATGTAATGATTTTAAATAATCAATGACATTGTTTGCTACTCAAATATTTCCAGAAGAAATTAGAAACAACCAAAAGATGAGATACCACACACAATCAAAGTGCATAAAATCTATATATCATGTGTGGAATTGAATAATAGTAGTCGCGTACCTGTAGTACGGACACACTTATAATCAAGATAAAAGTATATTTGATTATTGAATAGAATGTGAATTGTACAAATTTATTGTACATTTAGAATTTTTAAATATCATTCCCCAAAGAGAATGAATAGACATGAAATTCTATTTCAAAGAATATAGATTTCACATATATTGGCAATGCCAGAAGTAAATCAATATATACATATTTTATTATTTCTTGAAATCAATAGTTTCAAACTATTGTTGGTACAGAATATGTATATATAGTTACTATTTAATTCAGTTTGCATATTCCCAAAAGTGGATATATAATTTACTAATATTTGTTAGTAATCCAATATAATCAAAGTGATAAAAAATCATAAAATGATTATTTAAAAAGCTTCCTCAAGAAGTCTTACATACAATTGCTACTTGGAGTAGTAAAATATCTTTGTATGTACCTAGATGTATAACTTTTATCTAGTTATGAAAGTGATAAGAAATAACTTATTATATATACTAGTTGTACATATAAATATATAATATATCAAGTCACAATAATTAGACTGATGAATAGTCTATTAATAAATCAGACGACTTGTTAAAAAGATACCAGGATAAATGAATGATATATTATGGCTATATCTATTTGACCATTATAACAATATGATGAAGTTGTCATGTACATTTTATATTACACACATCATTGAATTGATGATAGTGATTCCTGAAGAAATATAAAGTTTGATAAACATAATAGTGACTCTTGAAGAGTGTATCTATTTTGGAGAATAATATAATTATATTATTCGTGTATATAAAAATGAAACTTGTTATGATTACTTATATGTTGTAGTGATTTTACATTACTTTTTGAAAGTTTCATTGAAATACAAATTATAGTGAACTTGAAGTTCATGAATTGAATTATTTTGACATGATCATTCATATGCAATAAATTGTCAAAGGATTTGACTAAATTTTGTTGAAGAACCGAAGATTCTTCTCATTGTTAATTTATAAGGCTCAAAAGAAGAAAGTGCATATATTTGCACATAGAAAATATTTAAATTATATTTCTTTAACAATCTTGAGCCATTGTTATATTTTTATTGCATAGTTTCTTATCGATGTGATAAGATTATATGATCATGCATTTACAAAATGTGTAAATTAATGTATTTCTAATTATACACGTATGACTCATTCTTAGAAATGAATTAAGTTCATAAGGATTGAACTTGAAACTGAAGTTTATTGAACTTGAAGTTCAATGTCATATAGTATATATGAGTTTAAATAAATATTGATTCATTGTGATATGTTGAAATCCCTACACGTATATTAATATTATTAGATATCACAATTTTTAAAAATTCTCTCGATCAAGGGGAGAGAAGCAGTTGGGATCGATGATAATTTTTGAAAAATGATCCTTGCACAAAGTATATAAGAACGACATAGTTCAAAATGATATATACCAACTGCAAATCAATATTATTCAAAGTTGAGTTAGAATGAGTTGAAAACGCCTGAAGCGTAAATGAACAATATAGAAATTATTAGTAAATGTTCATTTGATTTGCCCTGAAGTTGTTAAATCTAGAGGTACTCATGGAGATACCTTAATGTTATAAAGTATTAAAATGATAACCGTGATGAAAACGGTACTTGAAGAGACTCCCAAGAGAAGTTACACATAACACATTTGATCATAATTGAATCTCTGAAGTGATTCTATATAGGTACCTATAAATGATAAACATATTTAAAAAATATGTAATTTAAAGAGATCTCTATAAGTTATGTCAATATGAGAGGAAATTATCATATAATGAAATTTTTGTCGACAATAGATATTGAATGTGTGCATATGCAATAAACTAACGTGAGATAGCAAGGATCATGGTATTAGATTTGTTGAGAATCATCGACATACATTTTGTTTTTGGCCAAAATATTATGACGCAGTCCAGGCAAATTTACTCACATAAAGTGAAGTAAGACCTGTAGGGTGTGCAAATAAATATTTCTAATGAAAAATTTGTATATATGTATTTGTACATAATGAATTGTTGTACAAAGTTTGCATAGACATGAGATTGATTGAAGTAAGGCTTAAATATTGAGAAAATATAATCATGATTTGATTATAGCCTGGAATATATTTTATGAGGATTTATAAGCGTCACATAAATGTTGCAACAAAAGATTATTTATTTGGAACTCCTAATATAGTGAGAATTTGAAATAAGCCTTATCTAAAAATTCAAGAAGAATTTAATACATGTCTTAAGTGATATAAATTTAAAGTCGCGCGCACTATATAACAAAGATCTTTGTTTGAAATAAAGACATGTAAGTAAATTATTGTTTGAGAAATACATATGGTTGTCTATGCAGTATAAATACGTACATTATACGTTGTGATAGACTCTTGAAGAGTTTTTGATTAATTGCAAACAAACTTTTATTTCTTTTGTATATCAAGAAATATTAAATGTATAAAGTTTGTTCATTAGTATTGAAGTCCTGAAGTACTTCACATGTATCAAGAATTATAGATATATGATCATTTGATATGGAAATTAAGATCATACAACAAGATGGAACAAATATATGGTTTTGGAGTACATTCATTGTCACAAATGAAAATTTATATTATCATTAATGTGTTATGTTCATATCTACTTGAAATGTTAAATTTTAGTATGAACAAGATTGTATACACACATGAATGATCCAATTAGTTGGATAAAGACTAATGTTCCACGAACCCCTCATCTATAATTTAGAAGTCCATACATACTCTGCAAGAGTTATAGAAAATATATGATCAAAGATTATATATGGTGATATTTTAAAAGTGATAACAATAATCTTATGAGATCTATTATCACCAAAAGAATTATGAATCATATGTGCATGAGGGGGAGACATATTCATGTTGCACTCTTTTTCCCTTTGCTCAAGTTTTGTCCCACTGGGTTTTCCTGGCAAGGTTTTTAACGAGGCAACTTGCAAATAATTATGAATATGAAATGTATATTGTACTCTTTTTCCCTAGCTCAGATTTTGTCCCACTGGGTTTTTCTGGCAAGGTTTTTAACGAGGCAACTATAAATCATGTTAACATACTTGCATTTTATAAAGTAAGTAGAGAATGTGTGTGAGTGAGATCATTGACATAGCATATTCGGGAAACATATGGATTGCACTCTATAAAGCACACAAGCAGTTCTCTATATGAAGGTTCTGCTTGCATCGCTCAACTAAAAGGAGGGTACATTGAAGGAGATAGAGTTAGAGCATATTTCACCAAATTGTTCTTTATATGCTTCAAGAAAATACATATCGGTGTTCAACATTTTTAATCAAGTGTCAATCTTGCAAACTTATTCACAAAGTTATTACCAACATCAACATTTGAGAAGACAGAAGACAAGATCGAAATTCGTCGATTAGAAGATCTCCACAAATGCCTAAATGAGGGGGAGTTAGTTTACACTATACTCTTTTTCTTTTGATCAAGTTTTCAACAAGATTTTTAATAAGGCAGTTATTATGGACATCCAAGGGGGAGTGTTATAAATATTAATAATTATGTGGATGTCCAAATCTTTTATTTATTACCATTAATTGTAATCAACATTCATCTTTTTCTTAGTTTCTCTTTTCCTTAGTTCCTTAATATTTTACTCTTCTATTTGTATAAATAGGGGTTCACCCCATTGGAATAAACAACTCAAAAATTCTCATTCACTTTCTCTTTCTCTCTTCATCTTCTTCTTCTTTCTTCTCATCTATTTTATATTATGTTATATTATTTTATAACACTATAGAGTTTAACCACATATTTATATATGTATATAAGAAATAGAAACAAATATCATAAAAAAATAGAAATAATTCACACTAAAAATAGAAACAAGTCAAATTATAAATGAAAATAATTTAACCTTAAAATAGAAACAAATAGTATTTAACTATATATATTAATATATCAAAATGGAAATAATACCATAAAAAACACAACTATAATTTAACTTCAAATATATATGAAATGAAAATAAAAATCATATAAAATACAAATAAATCACATAAAAAATATAACTCAAAATTGAAATAGATATGATATACCAAATAATATATGAAAAAAAAAATACTTTTTAAAACCAAATACCCTCTAATACCCTTGTGTCAAAAACCTTCTAAAACCAAATAATATTATATGGATCAAAAACGAAGTGCTCTCTCAATTTAGGTTGTTTCTAGGCTCAAATTGAAACCCAAAAACAATATCCAACCCCCCAAATGTTCCCATTCTCTCTCTTAGGTTGGGATGCTGGAAGTAAAAATAAATATAATAATAGTTATAATAATATTTTTTTTGGAATTTTCTTTATGAAAGTGCAAAACAAAAAATTAAACGTAAATACGAAAGAAAATAATAAAGTACAATATAATGGTGTCGTTTGATAATATTTTTTTTTTAAAATTTTTTAATCACGAAATGAAAATAAAGTTTTTGTTTTTGAAAAACAAAAATGTGTTTTATAACCACTTTTATTTTTTAATTTTAAAAACAGAAAACAAAACTGTATTCTGTAAAGTTAATTTTTATTTTTATTTTTTGATTTTATTTAAGTCGGGTATAGGTTCAAGGTTGGATTCGAGTTCGGGTCAGATGCCGAGTTCAGCGCCAGAGTTGTGCGGGGATTTGGGTCCGGCTGTGGTCGGAGTCTAAAATATTGATTAAGAAAAAAAAGTGTTTAAAAAAATATTGAAAAAGATTTTTTTTTTCTTTTCAAAATTTTGATTTTTAATTAAAAAATTAAAAAATAAAAACAGTTTTATAGAACATGTTTTTGAAAAATATTTTTACTTTTCCAATTATAAAAACATAAAATTAATTAAAAAAAATGTTACCAAAGGCCACTAATATTAATTAAAATTTTAGATGTATAGTTAATTAATTATTATTTTTTTTGCATTAACCGCAACATAGGTGTAGTGCAAAATAATACAATTAATCACGGTAGAACAAAATAATTATTAATGTTCTCGTGTTTTCAATAAGGCTGCACATGTTCTTGCTAGGTGGGATTTGTCCATTTTTGTAATGGTTTGTTGTGTTTTTGGGAGGTGAGTCCCCATGTACTCACCAAACTTTGTGTTTTGGCTTAATGAATTTCAGTTTCTTAGAAAAAAAAAATCACGGTAGAACATTAATTAATATATGTTACAAAAAGAGGAAATTCCAAATGAAAAAGTCTAAACTAAATCTTAATACTTTAACAAGTGTCAAATAAATAAAAGATAAAAATATAAATAACACTAGTTAAAATTTATGGTCTATTTTTAATTAATATTGTTTGTTGTACTTATATATGTAGGTGTTGACCGAAGTTTTCGGCAACCGATAAAATATTATAAGTTTAGAGAGCTGTAAGAAAATTAGAGAAGGATTTTTACGTGGTTGGGGCGTTAATGAGCCTTAGTCCACGAGTCTTTGTTATTTATGGATGTATTTAATACAGAGAATGTATTTGGTGAGTGTTTCACTCTTATAAATATAGAGAATGTTCTTGGTGAGTATTTACTCTTCTTGCTCTTATGCAACCCAAGATTCTCGACCCCCATTAATGAGCTTTGAGGGGGTATTTATAGTGTTTTTGGTGGGGTGATCCCCAGAATTATTGTACAAGTGTATCTGTAAGTATCCATAAAGTTGGGCATTCCCAATGAATATACCATGAGTAATGCATGGTCAAATCCCTAGGTGCTGTAGGGCTTTTATGTGGAATGTCATTATTGTCTTTTGACTGATGTGACTCTTCACAGTGTAGCCGTCGATAGACTTAAATGATCATTACTTTCTAGCTGCAGATTGGGGGTTGTGCCGTCAGACTTTATTGCGTGTAGCAGTCCCAACACGCTTCCTCCCATGCCGCATTAAATGCGACTTGATTGCTCAAGGGAAGCCTGACACCTCGCGGAGATGCCTTAGTGTTATTTGGGCTTCCGGGAGCGTATGGGACTCCCTATGTCTTCTCCGGGGGGCATGTCCCGGATGCTGCCTTATTACATAAAGACTTAGCAAATAATTTGAATGCTACGTTGTTTGATCCACGTGTCCTTGTCTGGTTGGTCCACGTATATTGGGCAAAATCAGGGGCAACATTTACCCCCAAGCCTTGTTTATTTGAAAAATAAAATAAGGCTTGTTCAAGTGCCTACGGTCGACTCCTCGGTTTTCTGGCACGAGCTTTGAGCGCGTGAGGGTGTATTTAATGATAGCCTTTAATGCAGCAATTCACTTTTTGCAGAGGTTGATTCGTTTCACGCCCATTGATTGATACGGCGCATTAATTGTGTCAGACGGATACTCAAACGTTTTCCACCGCCTTAATTACGAATCAATCCCGTCCGTTGATATTTGGGAATTCGAATCGTGCATCTCCCCAACCGTTTGATTGGTAGGTGATAGTGCCTGTTCCTCATGCATTTTTGCCTATAAAAGCCACCACCTTTCCTTCATTTAGGTTACTTCCCATTTCTTGCCAACTTTGCTCGAGTTTCCTAGAGAGAAAAAATCTTCAGACCAAGAGAACACCTTTGAACACTCTGCAAATTTCCCAGTCCACCTTCGTTTACTACTGTCAATCTACCTTATCTTTGTTTGATCTACAGCAGAACCCCCAGTCTCAACACTTCACTGTAAGTTTCTCGCATCCCTTGCTTTACTGTTAATGTACATGGCATGCTTTACTTATCTGTTCGTTTTTTCTGGGTTTGGTATTTGAAGTTTCTGGGAATGTATTCTTTTGGGTTCTTCACGTAACAGGTCTAGATTCACCATTTCTGGTGTTAGGGTTACTCTTGTCCAAATTCGTTGTTATTTTTACAAAGGACCATACACTCTTTGTGTACTGGCCTTCTAGGGTATAGAGAAGACTTTGTTTTTCTCGATTCTCTGCCTTTTCTTTTTCTTTTAATCACAATGTTGTCTTCTGTGAGTTCTTTGCACCCGACCTTTGTCCAAGAAATCCTTCTAGGGTTTTCTGGTTGACAGACGTCCGGAGGGGGCCTCTTTCCAGCAGTTAGGGGACCCCCTTTCCCTTTTTCTTGGTTTAGGGTTTGGTATGGGGCCTAACTGCTGGAATCTTAACTCTTTTTTCAGAATCAAAACATGTCTGCGTCCGGTTCAAAGTCGTCGAAGAAGAGCGGTAAGCGTGTGGCTACCCTTGAAGATGTCTCACTGGGTCCTGTTGCCCAGGAGGGGTATAAGTCACGAGCCACCGGATGGGAGGCGGCTGAGCTTCATTCCACCCTAACCTGCCCCCATCAGTTGGAGAACATCATAGAGGTGGCCGGAATCAAACCCTCAACATCCGGGACGTATCACCGGCCACCCCGAGATGCGGAGACGCCCAACCACAACTATGGCGGCTTCGGGGCTTGGAGCCAGACGCACCTAATGGCCGGGGCCATGCTTCCTCTTCAAGACTACTTTATTAATTTTTTAGTTTTTGTCGGCCTTGCGCCATACCAACTAATTCCACAAGCATACCACCTGCTCTCAGGCTTATTTATTTTTTACTCCGCCCGGGGGTGGGGCTCTCCCAGTCTGACGGAGATTTTGTATTTTTATGATTTTGTTTCTGTCCCCAAGAAGGGGGACAAATTTAAAGACGGTTTTTACGGATTCCGGGCCCACCCTTCCAACGATGGGGTGGTCCCTTATAATAGGCAAACTCATGTTAAGGAGTATCGCCACCGTTCCTTCTTCTCCTCCGTGTTCCGAGCAGTGGAGCACCAGGAGCTTCTCACAGAGTGGGTCAGGATTCTCCCCTATGAGCGGACCGCGCCTACTCAGGTCTTTCTCCGAAGGGCCCAGGTCTTTGCAACTTATGACCGGGCGGAACTTGACGTCGGGGGCCTAGTCACGACGGAGAATTGCCGGAAGGCCAAGCTCATCCTGTTGCACCAATCGGTGGAAGACTCTAACCTTTCTAAGGTTATTTGTCCAAATGTGAGGGTGCCCGCCGCGGAGAAGACCTTTCGGGATGAACTCATTGCCACTGCTGAGAAGAAGTACCAGGAATATCTCTACCGGAAGGCCCAGGAGAGGGCTTATTCCAAGGCCCAGGCTGTTTCCAGGAGACCACTTCGCGTGGGGAGCCCGGTCGAGAGGAGAAGCCAGGCGATCGCTGGGAAGCCCCTTCGCATTGGGGACTCAGCTGAGAGGAGGGCTCCCAGGCTGCAGCCTTCGATTCAGGAGCCGAACACTGGGGCTCCGGGCGCCAGCACTTCCGGCTCTGGTAAGTCTCCTTTAGCAGTACATTACGTTCCTTCCGTTGGCGACTATGCCAGTCTTAGGCCTGTAGGGTTCGATGAGCGTCTCCATAGGTTTAGGATGCCCTCGACCCGGTGAGGAGACCATATGAAGGAATATTATTTTTCCAACTTAGGAGATTTCCTAGGTCGGTCCCGGATGGGTTCTGGCCCTCCGGAGCCCGTTCCCTTAGACCCTTCGGCTTACATTTCTTCCATCTGGTTCCGGCCTTCGGACAGCTATCTCGGAGACGATGCTGCCAGCGTTAAGATTCAGAACTTTGCTAAGGCCGAATTAGAGAGTCAGGGTAGGACTAGCTTGATTGCTTTATTCGAGTGTTTACTGTTTCCCATGGATATTCTGACACTTGCCTTTTTTCTTTTGTTGTAGCAGGTACTTCCATGGATGCCATTTTTACCGAGCTTGCCGGGGCTCACAGTCCTGATGCTCCTCTTCCTTTAACTTCCTCCCAGATGGCCACCCCCTTGAAGGCCTCTTCCAGTGCCCCTCCAGACACTATTGACTTAGTGGATGAGGAGGAGGTGCTTCCGGGAGAAGGTCAAGAAAAGCAATGGGGATTTTCTGAGGAAGTTGAAGAAGGTAAAGAAGAGCAACGGGCTCTTCCTGAGGAAGTTGAAGAAAGTGAAGAAGAGCAAGAAGTTGCTCTGATTCGCAAGCGTAAGGGCAAGATGGTTGCCCAGGAAGAGCCCAAACGGCAACGGAGAGCTGATACTCCGGCCCCTGGTCTTGATGGCGGGATCTCTCCCGAGATGGAGGAACACACAGCCCCTCCCAACATTGTGCTGACTCCGGTTCCTGGAGATGAGGCGAGACAGGAACTCCGGATAGCTAAACACAACTACGCCATGGACGAGTACTCCCGGGGGCATGCTGATGTGGAGGCTTTGAGGAGGGTTTTGCGAGTTGAGATGCAAAATACCCTTAACGACCCAAACTACAAGAATCCGTGGGATCTAAACTTTGACCCAATGTCGGATTGGTTCAGTCGTTTCCTCGGGCCCACACTAGCTCCCTTTGCCGCGGAGATGACTGCGAGTTTGCGTCTCAGCTTACCCGGTGTGCACCCAAGCGGTTCGCTGCTTGTGCATCCTTGAACTCCATCTTCCAAGTCCAGGATCTCAGCCACTCCCTCACCGTGGTAAGTATTTCGTAGTTTACTTTTTTCCTCATCATTTTCTCGTAAGGACTTTTACTCATACTTGTATCCTTTTCCAGCTTGCTGCCGAGGCCGCCCGCCTTTCCAAGAACTTAATCAACCATGGCTTCGTCCTGTCCGACTTTGGTGGCATGGACGAAGTCATGAAGATCCTTCAGGATTTGACTGCTGAAAGGCGGCTTTACCAGGAGAATGCCAAGCGACGGGAGGCCCTTGTCAAGGCCAGTGAGGAAGAAGCCAGGCGGAGGGAGGCATAAGCAGAGGCGATGATCCAGGAGGAGGCAATTCGGAGGGATAGGCTGGAGGCCAGGCACTAGGAGGAGCTGAGGGCGGAGGGCGAAGCTGCTGCTAAGGCCAAACGTGAGCTTCGGGAGGCTAGGGAAGCCTTGGATGAAATGGCTGCCAAGGTGAAGTCCTTAAAGGAAGTTCACCAGGCAGACTTGGAGTCTAGGGCCAACCTGGCCGTGGAGCTGAAGGAGCTCAAGGACTTCAAAGACCAAGCCTTGAAGAAGGCAAAGAGAGATGAGCTCCTTTCTCCTGTCTCCTGCAGCCGGTGCGTCAAGCGTTTTGATGATGGTGTCTACATGGCCTGGTCTACAAATGACCAGAATATCAAGCTTAATTTCTACCCCAAATCCGCGGAGATGATTGCCATGTTCTGGGAGAAGAAGAAAAAGCTCGATGCCATGCTGGAGGCGCGCATCGGTCCTCGCCTTCCTCCTCGCATTGACTAGGCCGCTTTGAGTTCAACCCATTACAACCAGGATTTCACTCTTTTTTCTCTTTATTTTTTTTTTATTTACAGCCAATTATCTTGTATTTAAGACAATTTCTATTTACATAGCTGTTTTTATTATAGGGGAGACAATATTTAAGGCCTGTCCCCGAGCCCTCTGTATATATTTTTGACCTGCCCTTAGGGCTAGGATTTTTATTTATATATTTATATATGATTTTTTTTTGATGCACATATCTTTCTTTTGGACCTGCCCTTTGGGTCAGGATGTTTATACATATGCTTTTTTTTTTCTTTTTTGTGCATATTTCTTTTTTTGACCTGCCCTTTGGGTCAGGATATTTTATTTAGCTTTTTGACCGGCCCTTTGGGTCAGGATATTTGACTTAGCCTGTTTTTTGTCTGTCCACACGGTATACCTTAGTACCCCCCTGAGTGGCATAGAAACTTTGTTTTTAAGGCACTCAGTTTTATTTAACATGCGGAGGCTGTATACACTTAGACGGTACAAACTCTTTAAACAAAGTCTAAGTTATATTTTTGGCTATTGGTAATATTTTCTGAGGTGATCGGCGTTCCAGGCCCTTGGCACAATGGTTCTGTCCATCCTTTTTAGCTTGTAAGTGCCTGAACCGATTTCGTCCTCGATTTCGTATGGTCCTTCCCAATTTGGCCCAAGTACCCCCACTCCGGGTTCTTGGGTGGCTGGGAAGACTCTTCTTAAGACCATATCCCCAATAGCAAACTTTCTGTTTTTAACTTTGGAGTTAAAATATTTGGTCACCTTCTTTTGATAAGCTGCCATCCGTATTTGAGACTCGTCCCGGAGTTCTTCAACTTGATCCAGAGCTTCTTGAAGTAAAACTTGATTCGTGGCTGGATCGTAAGTCGTTCTCTTGTGGGACGGGAATAACGTTTCTACCGGGACCATCACTTCGCAACCGTACGCCATTGAAAAAGGCGAGTGGCCGGTTGTGGTTTTAGGGGTCGTCCGGTAGGCCCATAACACTCTTGGCAACTCTTCGGGCCAGTTGTTTTTGCAGGCCAGCAGCTTTTTCTTCAGGGTGACCTTTAGGATTTTATTGACTGCTTCTGCTTGACCGTTTGTTTGCGGCCTTGCCACCGCGGAGAAGCTTTTTACTACTCCGTGTTGGTTGCAGAAGTCAGTAAATTCTTCGCAATCAAATTGCTTTCCATTGTCAGAGACTATTTTGTGAGGCAGGCCATATCGACACACTATGTTTTTGATAACAAAGTGTAATGCTTTTTTAGCAGTTATAGTCTTCATGGGCTCAGCCTCCGTCCATTTGGTGAAATAGTCTACTGCTACTATTGCATACTTTACTCCTCCCTTTCCTGTTGGCAGGGACCCAATAAGATCTATTCCCCAAACCGCGAAGGGCCAGGGACTAGTCATCAGGGTAATTTCATTGGGAGGAGCTCTCAGTATGTTCGTGAACCTTTGGCACGAATCACACTTTTGGACGTAGTCTACACAATCTTTTTTCATTGTTGGCCAGAAGTATCCCTGTCTCAATATTTACTTTGAGAGACTGGGTCCTCCTGTATGATCTCCACAGTACCCTTCGTGGACCTCTAGCATGATTCGTCTAGCTTCAGGGTCCGATACACACCTTAAATAAGGCATGCTGAGTCCTCTTCGGTAGAGAATTTGATCCATCATTACATAACAATGAGCCTGATACTGAATCTTTCAAGACAGTGCCCTTTCTTGGGGCAACTCACCTTTTGTTATGTATTCTATGATGGGGACCATCCAGCTGGGTTCTTGCCCAACCGTTGTTATGCCCTCTTTTACTTTGATGTTTGGCTCTGCCAAGCGTTCCACTAGTACTACCTCCAGTCCTTCGATTTCACTATCTGAAGCTAACTTAGCCAGACAGTCCGCGTGAGCGTTCCTTTCCCGAGGGATTCTTTTTACTTTGTAGTCCGTGAACTCGTGGAGCAGCTCCTGGACTATTGTTACATACGCGGCCATTCGCTCGCCGCGTGTTTGGTACTCTCCCGATATCTGATTTACGACCAGCTGGGAATCGCTATAGACTTCCACTCTTTTGGCCCCTACAGCTTTCGCTAACCTCAGCCCTGCTATCAAGGCCTCGTATTCGACCTCATTGTTTGAAGCTGAGAAGTCGAACCGTAGGGCTGCCTGGAGTCGCAGTCCGGTCGGGGATATCATTGCCACTCCTGCTCCGGATCCATTTTCATTGGAGGCTCCGTCCACAAACACTCTCCATGTGGGGACCGATGGTGTTGGCGCATTTGCGGTTGCCTCGGCTTCATTGCATTCGGTAATGAAGTCTGCCAAGGCTTGGCCTTTTATGGAGATTCGGGGAACGTAGTGTAAGTCGAACTGACTTAACTCCATTGCCCACTTGAGGAGCCTTCCGGATGCTTCTGGCTTTTGGAGGACTTGTCGGAGCGGGTGGTTGGTCAGTACCTTGATCGGATGTGCTTGGAAATATGACCTTAATTTTCTTGAGGCCATCAGGAGGCAGAAAACTAGTTTTTCGATGATGGGGTTCCTTGTTTTTTCTCCTATCATGTGCTTGCTAACATAGTACACGGGATGTTGAGTTTTCTCTTCTTCCCGGACTAGGGCAGCGCTGACCGCGTGCTCGGAGACGGCCAAATATAGGAATAGGTCCTCTCCGAGAACGGGTTTTGACAGGATGGGAGGCTTGGCCATATGTTCTTTCAGCTTTTTGAATGCCTCCTCGCACTCGTCCGACCACTCAAACTTTTGACACTTCTTCAGTATGTTGAAGAAGGGGATGCACTTGTCTGTAGACCGTGAGATGAAACGGCTCAGGGCAGAACCCTTTCCGGTTAGGCTCTGCACATCTTTATGCTTTTTGGGGGATGGCATGCTCAGGAGAGCTTGGATTTTCTCTGGGTTTGCCTCAATCCCCCTCTGGCTGACGATGAAGCCCAGGAACTTCCCCAACTTGACCCCAAAGGTGCATTTCTTTGGGTTGAGCTTCATGCCGTATCTCCGGACTACCTCAAAACACTCCTCTAAGTCGTCCGCATGGCTATTGCATGCTTTGGACTTGACGAGCATATCATCCACATATACCTTCATGTTTCGTCCCAAGAGGCCTTTGAACATCCGGTTGACCATTCTTTGGTAGGTCGCTCCGGCGTTCTTCAGTCCGAAAGGCATGACTAGGTAGCAGTATACCCCCTTATCGGTCCTGAAGCTAGTGCACTCTTGGTCCGCCGTGTGCATCTTTATTTGGTTATACCCGGCATAGGCGTCCATGAAGGATAGTAATTTGAATCCAGAAGTGGCGTCTACCATCTGGTCGATCCTGGGTAGCGGGAAGCAGTCCTTCCGACGAGCTTTGTTTAGATCAGTGAAATCTATACAAACTCGCCAAGTTCCGTTCG